>NW_024412405.1:45414079-45736847 GCF_014898765.1 Herpailurus yagouaroundi | reverse complement strand
TGTGTGTGTGTGTGTGTGTGTGTGTGTGTGTGTGTGTGTGTGTGTGTTTTGAGTTTTTATTTAAATTCTAGCCAGTTAACATGTAGTGTAACATTAGTTTCAGGAGTAGAATTTAATGATTCATCATTTACATATAACAGCCAGTGCTCCCCCCCCAAAAAAGTGCCCTACTTAATACCCATCACCCATTTAGCCCATCCCCCCACCCACTTCCCCTCCAGCAACCCTCAGTTTGTTCTCTCTTAAAAAAAGAGGGAGGCACACCATAGAAGAGACTCTTAATCACAAGGATCTTTGTAAGTGAAAGAGGGAGGCAGGTGAGTCAGAGTTAGAGGAGGAAATGTAGCAGCAGAAGCAGAAGCTAGAGTGATGGGATTACTGGCTTTCAGGATAGAGGGAGGTCTGGAGCCAAGAAATGTGGGCAGAAGGTGGAAGAGATAAATAACAGATTTTCTTGTAGAAGCTACAGAACTTAGCCCTGTAGAGACCTTGACTTTTGGCCCATAAGACCCTTCAGATCACTGATCTCCAGAATTGTAAGTAATAAATTTGCATTGTTACTAAGTCACTAAATTTGTGGTAATTGGTTATAGCAACAAGAGGAATCCAATAAGTACATTCAAATACCAATATTAACATCTTGCTTACAAATTGTCCCAGTTCATTTTGAGTTCTTAAGCCTTGGGTTCTGGATGGCTGGAGTAGACATTTGGCCTCCTGGTGAAACTAATACCACTTAATCTCTGCTGTGGTCTCTGAAAATACTGAATATTGGATTTTGCAAACATTGTTTTATCTGAACGTATTATCTTAAGAACTAAGGATTGAATTGTTTCCTAAACCGCACAGATCTTGGGTCACTGTGATGAAGATCTAGTATGTTCTTTTAAGGCTTTAGACTCTTTAAAAGTGAGGCTACTGAGGAATTTGCAATTAAGTGAATACCACGCCCAGGACCCCAAAGGAACCATACCTATTCAGTAGGATGGAAAATTCAGGCACAATGCTACTGATAGTCCTAGTTCTAGTCAGGGATCAGGAAACCCCTGGCAGACTCTGAGATAAGAAATTGTGGACTATTTTGGATTTTATGTAATTTAGGACTTTGGCTATGTGGCTTTTGATACTCCAAGTTTAAAGCAAATGGTCTTGAACTTCAATTCCTTTGATCTTTGAATTTTAATTTTCAAAGCGATTATTTTTTATTTATCCTTCAGAAACATATAACAGGAAGGGACTTATATTTAAATTTGGTTCATCTCTGTATTAATTGCACATTATTGTTGGAGTAGATGTTTCATCTTAGTTTGGCCTTTTATTTTCAGTTTTATGTGAGCCTTTGCTTAAACTGTAAGAAAAACAGCTTGAGAGTATACTTACAGAGTTCTGGATTCTGGATAATGCCTGTAATCTACCCTGTGCAGCTGGCTAACTAGGAAAATGTGGGGACTACTGTCGCAAATTGTGCACCATATCAGACAACATGCTCAAGTGGATTTGCATTTCCTTATTTCTAGAGGTCCTCATCCTACATATGATAGTTTCATCATTTCTTTTGTGGTTCAGACAGTGTAGACTAAGTTGACAATCCACAAGCTTGCATATGTTATTATGATGATACACATTTTCTGAAACAGATTTATATATATATATATACATATATATGTATATATATATATATTTTTTAATTTTTTTAATGTTTATTTATTTTTGAGACAGAGAGAAGCAGAGCATGAATGGGGGAGGGGCAAAGAGAGAGGGAAACACAGAATCGGAAGCAGGCTCCAGGCTCTGAGCCATCAGCCCAGAGCCTGACGGCGGGGCTCGAACTCACGAACCGTGAGATCGCGACCTGAGCTGAAGTCCGATGCTCAACCGACTGAGCCACCCAGGCGCCCCATATTTTATTTTTTTAATGTTTATTTATTTACTTTGAGAGCAAGAGCACCATTAGGGGAAGAGCAGAGAGAAAGAGAGAGAGTGTGCCCCAAGCAGGGTCCATGCCAATGCCGGGCTCCATCCCATGAAGCTGATCATGACCTGAGCCAAAATCAAGAGTTGGACATTTAACTAAGTGAGCCACCCAGGTATCCCTTCTTTTTTCTTTTTTAAGTGAATCTTTCATTTCTTTTCTAAAGCTATGTAGATACCCTACTCTGTACCATATATTCTTATATGTTGGACAGTGGGAAAGGAAAATAGGAAAACTTGGCCTTGGCATGGATTAATTAGAATAGAGTTCTGACCCATGGTAGAATGTGCTAGAAACAAGTTGTGGAGCATCCACCAGAATTCCCAGGAAGATCATTGGGAAACAGACTCCTCAATGACTGCAGAAAACCATTGACTTACTATTGATAGATTGGCAAAAATGACTGGGAATTCTGCGCTGACCTATTTTTTTTTTTTTTTATTCCTTTTGAGAGAAAGCCCCCGCAGTTTTTTTTCCCTTTTTTCCTCCATGTAGTCTTACAGCGGTACCTGTCCACATCAGGAAATTCTAATTCCACAAAGTAGTCTACAGATAGAAACAACTATTCCCAACCTGGTATCTATTGGTATAAAGGTGATATATCAGCCTCCATTTTTAACTCTTTGTTTTATCTATCAACTTATTCAGACATGGACAGAGAAGAAGAGTGCCATTTACTGGGCCTACTTCAGAAATTCCAACATGGTTTGTTGCCAAAGACTATAAAGTTAAAATACAAGTAATGTACAGTATTTTAAACCAGACCTATGGTTATAAAGGGTTATAAAAGTGAGGGAGGGTACCCAGACATGTGCACACACATGTGCGCACGCGCACACACACACACACACACACACACACACTCCCATTATGGATGTTAATGGGTTTGTGTGTGCTTTTAATTGAGGTATATTACTCCTTTGAGCTACTAAACTCCAAAAAAATTATATGGTTACTGAAGAAAAAGCTAAGGATAGAGCTTGCTCAGGAGTATGATGGCAATCTCATCAGAGGGAACCTATTACAAAGGCCAGAAGCAAGACAGAATAAGTGGTAAAGTGCATTAAGGAACAAAAACAAACAAATAAACCAACCCTGGTGGGAAGTCACTGGAAAATGGGCTTACATTTTGAATCAGAGTAATTTCCTGGAAACATCATTCTCCCTGTTTAAGTACCGATGCCATAAGGTTCAGTGACAAAATCTTTAGCAATATAACAGGTTTTCTTACATTGGTTTCTTGATCCATGCTGGCACATTTGCACAATATGATGCCCTAGTGTTAATGGAGAGTGCAGGGGGCAATATCCATGTTAAGTGTTTTGCAGAGGGGAAACAGTCCACCTGTTAATGTAGAAAAAGTTTATGCACAAACACTCAAAGTCCTATGGAGGCAGAAACTCATGGAGAAAGTACAGCAGGCAACATGGAGAGCCAGTGTCTAATTTCTGTCTTCTGTGTATCTTTCTCACTGCTATGAATACACAATATTTCTAAAATTATTCCGATTTGGAGAAAAGTGCATATGTGCAGGGATGAGTGTGAGGTCAGGTCTATGTCATACTCAATGTAAAAAGAAGATAATATATGTATTTTGGGAATTCAGGGTAAGACTGATTTCATTTCCCCAAAGTACAGTACTCTGAAAATTCTCATGGCCCTCCCATGGGATTTGTGTTCTGTATACTTCTCAATTAAAGTCAGTCTTTAATGTTGTATTTTTGATGTAATTTAGCACCACGCTGAAGTGCTATATAGATTCTGAAAATTATGATGCACGTTTAAAGCCTCTGAACATGATCCTATATCTTGCATAATGTAAGCCGAAGGCAACTGAAGCTGCCTTCATAGTATAGTATGTATTATAAAGTATGTATAGTATACTAAGGTATACTATAGTACATACTGTAAATATTATATACATGTATATACTATATTCTACTATGTCTACACTATACTACGTATATACCATACTGTATATATACACATACTATGTAAATACTATAGTATACTATACTATACTATGTATACTGTATGTATACTATACTGTACTATACTATACTATACTATACTATAGCGGCATAGTTTAACAGTAACAAGAACAGACTTCCTGAGATTAATGCCTGCCTCAGTCACACCCAGGCTATGGTATAGCAGGTAAATTTGTACATTATTTTCCTTAGTCCAAAAATTGAAATAAAAGTAGTTGTTCTTATCTCATAGGGTGACTGTAAGGATGATGGGGTTTAATATTTACAGTCACTCTTTGTCACAAATGAGTGATTTACATGTGTGTTGAATTGATTTTAAAAATTAATGCTCTAGAAAGAGTCCCATGCCACCTTACGGGAATTTCTGTGATCTGAAAACCTGGTTTAGTCCTCTCATATGTATCATTGTAATTTATATTTCTCCTTTCATAAAACTTTTTAATCTAGTAAATTTTTATGTATCATTCACTTCTAAATAGGGTATCAGCTCCAAGATAACAGAGGCATTATTTGTTACTTGTTGATTACTTAATGGCTAACACAGTGCATGACACAGGTAAATGATAAAAAAATTGCTAAGATTATGCCTGATATACACAAGTGATTGGAACAATACACAGTAGGCACTCATTTTTTTTTGTTGAATTGAATAATTTCTACCCTAAATGACTCAGGCAAAAGATCAGAAAGCTATTAAATGCTTTCATGTGGATCACACGATGTGTTAATTGTAGTCATGAATGTAATGGAACCAATGCATAACGTTGCAAGAAAACAGCTTGAGAGTATGCATGTAACCTGGGTTCTGGACAATTCTTCTTCCTTTCCTGCACAACAACAAAACTTCTAAAGGATACTAACAGATTTTTCAACTGGAACACCCAACATAAGAGAAGGGTCCTGATGGATTTGCAGGGTCAGGGCAATTCAGTATTTCTAGAGGCCCCACTCTTTAGATTAAGATTACATTTTTGTGTGTTATTTTTGGACACTGTAGACAAATAGTCTACATACTTATATGCGTTTTTATGTCAGAATACATTTCTAAAAAGTTATAGTTTATTTTTACCTAAACATACAGTAAACTATATTATTTTTAGTGTATAGTTCTATGAATTTAAGACACAAATATAGTCATGTAACCACCATGATCCATCACCCAAAATACTCTCTCATGCTGTCCACTTGTAGTCACATCTCCTCTTACAACCTCTGACACCACTGATATGTTACTATACTTCTGTCTTTTTTGTTATTACACACAAATGGAATCATAGAAAAGTAACTTTCTGAGTCTACCATCCATACAAGTTGTTACCAAAGTCACTAATTCACTCTTTTTACCGGTGAGGTTTGCTTTGAAGAGATTTTTCACTGTTTATTTATTCTTCCACTGAAGATAATTTAGGTTGTTTCCAGTGTTGAGTAGTTATGAACAAATAATTGTAGAGTATCTTTTAGGTACCACGTATTTTTCTAGTGGAAGGGATACAGTGACAACAAGGGCAGAGAAGTTCCAACACCCATTATTCTTCAAGTCTATTGAGAAGTTAATTATTTTAATTTTTTTTCCCCAAATCACAAAGTCAAATGTGTGGCTTAAAGTGTTTTCTAGATGCCTAAGATTTATTCCACTATATTTGAAAGAAGATAGCCAAAAGTTGAATTAAGACCAGTGAACCATTCACTGTTTCTTAATCTGCATTATGGTTACATGCTACTAAAACATACAACAGAGTTTCTGTTTAGAGTTATGTATAAAGGGGTACCTGGGTGACTCAGTTAAGCATGCAACACTTGATTTTGGCTCAGGTCATGATCTCACATTTCAGGAAATTGAGCCCTGTATCGGGCTTGCTACTGACAGCACAGAGCCTGCTTGGGATTCTCCCTCTCTCTCTCTCTCTCTCTCTCTCTCTCTCTCTCCCCCTCTCTCTCTGCTCCTCCCCTTCACTCTCTCTCTGCCTTCTCTCTCTCTCTCTCTCTCTCTTTCTCTCTCTGCGTCTCTCTGTCTCTTAAAATAAATATAAAAAAATAAGAATTATGTATAGAAATTTTGCTTTGTTTTGTTCCGTTTTAAGATTATTGAGCATAATCCATCATAATTTCAGAGGAAGGGCCAGAGAACATGTATTTTGTTGAAGCCCTCCTAAGTGATTCTGAAGAACATTTTTAGTTAAGATTGACTGCTCTAAATTTTTGAAATAGAAACCAGAAAAACACTGGGCAATATATCACTTCAAAGAAGATGATACAAACTAGTCAATTAGTTTCCATATACCATGTCATCTTAGTCTGACTCTTGGTTACTTTTGAAGTATTTCCTTTATATTCTAATATTGAAAATCATACTATTTTCTAGATGTCATCATTTTCATTACCTACCCCCCAAAAAGTTATTCGTAATTTATATTCTATTTTGAAAGCATATTAAAGTTGATACTGGAAGAGACTGTCCTGTTGAGATACATACAGTTATGATTCAGTGTGGATCCCACTGGAATACTGAAGTTAATTCACTGAGGCTTTCCGTGGCCCCAAAGGGAAGGTTGTGGATCAGTGCCAGTGCTCCCCTAATACTTGCTGTCTTACGAGGGCCGAGCCCATTTTCAATATTCAGTCATCTATCCTAGATTTCCTTTCTCCTGTAATTATGACCCTCATACCAAAGTGACTGAGAAACTAAATTAAGTACATTAGCCCACATCTTTCAGTAGCTTTACCATCAAATGTGTCCTTTCCATCCAATTACTCTCATTTATTTAAATCAAAGTGTACACACGTCTCCTTTTGCACCTAAAAATCTATCCGCAAAAATTCACCTGTTTTCTTTTTTTGCATGGCCATATGAGTTATGCCATTTAAGTTCTATATGTTTCACAAGAAGTAAGTTACATTTAGACTAACATATCTGATCCATTGGGTGGAACAGCCAGAAAGAGTGAAAGAGGTTACCTGAAGTATTAGAATCAATTCACAAAAGAAATAAGGTACCAAGCATGCATTTTATCATTATTTAAAATACCGCTTCTTCCCCAAATAACAATGTATTTTTTTCTCAAGTAGGACTACAGATGAGTGATCGATAGGTATGAAGTTCATAGTTCTAACTTGGACTATTTCCGTTGGGCAACTTTGGTATAAACAAACTGTGGCTGTGTAGAAAACCAAAAGCAAAACCTTTGTATTGCTTTTATTGAATGAAACTGCTTCAAGTTCCAAACATATGCCTACTGCTCTGAAAAGGTTAACTCAGCCAGTGGATATAGTATCTTATTTCTTTTCTTCCCTTTTTCACTCTATGGATTTATTAAGAGTATTATCGATGGCTTTCTCAGGATAAGTTCACTTTACAAAATGGCTTAATATTTGTCCCTTTGGTTCATGACTGTGAGGCTAAGCAGGGATAGAGATAGACATATTATTCACATATTTTTAAAACCCTGAAATTTGAAGTTTAGGACGAATGAGCTCATATGTTCCCTGGCTTATATAATTCTTTTTTGTGGAATGCTTGATATTCTGCCTGAGAATGGTAAATTCATAAATGGCCATGCTGTTAGAACGGGAAAACATCAAGTTTATACTGTCAAGGTTAAGGGAAGTGAATTCCTTTTACTTGCTTTAGGTCTTAAGCTTCTTAAACAAGCTTTTAATTTGAGTTTCTTACAAAAGATTATCTGAGCTACTGGGAATTCTTTCTAAAAGACTTACTTATGTACTCAATTAGTGAAGAAGAGTTCTGTCATCTTTCTGGCTTATAGTTCAATGAGGCTGTCTTTATGCTGGCTTTGTTTTCATAAATGCCAAACCAGGTTAAAATAACATTTAAAAGCACATTTGTTAATGACATTCACTATTTCCATTTCCATTTCAATAGTGCTAGACAATTATGACACGATTTAGTTATTTCTTTCAAATATTAACATTTCACAACGCTTGAATGCTTGTCCCATCTAAAGCTTCAAATTGAGTTTAAAAATGTTTGTAATGCAATTGCAGTTAGACGTTTAAAATCCCACTATCATAAACAAAACCATTAGCTCCACTTTAAATGACAAGAAGAGATGGACTTTAACATGCTCTTTCAAACCATGTGCTTCTAATATGAACAAAAAATTTAAGACAGAGATATGCTACTAAATAAATTTTATATTCTTTTATCAAGGGACGTCTTGTTCTGCTTCTTTCCTCGTAAGTATGGAGGAATCTGCTTCACGGAGACAGGTGGAAAAATCCAGCTTGCCTCTGAGCACTTCTGAATGACAAGAAAGATGGTTCCTCTTTACCATCTCTTGGGCAACCTGGATGTCTAATTAAACAAACCAACCAAACTGGCCTTGGTTAGTCCTATGACATAAGAAAAATAATTTGTCTTCAGCATATTTAAACATCTATAACTGCATTTTTCTCCTCTGAACAAAAGAATATTAGAGGAGATGTTCTAAAATGTCAGAGTAAATGTTCACAAGGCAGGAGGCTCCAACCTGAGAACAGAATAAACCTACCTGGAGTGTGAAAACAGACCAAGCACAGAGCAAAACAGTTACTTAACTGTTGAATCCCATCACACGTTTGTGACTTTTCTGTTCCAATAAAACAAATAACTACCTTTTTAGTTTTTAAGTTTTTTGGGGAGTGGGGTGAATGGTTACTAAACATGAAGTGAGGGTGTGTTTGGATAGCTTTGACTGCTTTTGCTGCTGAGTGGTAAAGATTAGAATAGCTACTATTTGGGTTTAGAGTTGTATAACTTTAAATTTCATTTATATATATTTTTTTTCCTAAGTACTGCTCATTCTCTGTATTTAGTATCATTATTTTCTCATACCCCATTTTACCAATAAATTCTAAGTGACCTGCTTAGGATCACAGGAGCATTAAGTAATAGAGTCAGGGCTTAACATAAGGCATTCTGGCTTTAGACCATGTTCACTTTGAAGGCACTATGTATTTAAGCATCCTTTGGAAGGACTTAGATGTGTATGTTAATTAAAATATTAAAGGCCAGGGGCGCCTGGGTGGCGCAGTCGGTTGAGCGTCCGACTTCAGCCAGGTCACGATCTCACGGTCCGTGAGTTCGAGCCTCGCGTCGGGCTTTGGGCTGATGGCTCGGAGCCTGGAGCCTGTTTCCGATTCTGTGTCTCCCTCTCTCTCTGCCCCTCCCCCGTTCATGCTCTGTCTCTCTCTGTCCCAAAAATAAATAAACATTGAAAAAAATTTAAAAAAAAAAATAAAAAAAAATGTTAAAGGCCCAATGCAGAGTGCAGTAGTCGGCTTTGAAATCTTGGACTGGGATAATCTCTTATAATGAGGTTGGTATTATGCTTTCTCCTATGAGATGCCTTTGATTGTATTTATAATGTATCTTAGAGAAAACTAACAATTCTTCGGGTCCTATTTTATTTAATACCAAGTTACAAATGTTGTTTCTAATCACACTTTTCTTAGTTAAGTGTTGAGTGTCTATTTTGTAGAAAGAAGTTGAATTATCTATAAGAGTTATTTGAAGTTCTTGGAAAATTAAACACTCTGTACTGATTACAAGGTATGGATACACCAGGGCATCGTGATTTCAACCACAAGAGGGAACTTTGAGGCCTAAATCAAGTCTCTGGAGGAACATATTGTAACTTTGGTCCTACTTTATATTGTCATCAGCCTTTCTTTCTTAACCATACTTCCTGTTTTCTAAAAATAGTGCTAGCTCAACAGAGACCCACATTTGGGCATACCACCAACAATAAACTCATTTGAGGGCTTTATGGGCATTTATATATCTTTGGTCTGATAATTTTAATAGCCAGGCATCCATTCTTAGCAGAAGAAAGTAACTATCCAGGGAGAGTCCAGGAATATAAAATATTCCATCTACATAAAATATTCTAGCTAACCATTATGGCAGGAATATAAAACTTTCCGGCCTACTTTATGAAAATGAAATTAGAGTGCTCTGTGTACCCTCAATGAAATAAGAAATGCTGATTTGTGATGTTCTCAAAGTTAGAGGAATTCCTTTCTCTATCTGATTCCCTTGTAAGAAAGAATAATTGGTGTTTTCCGAATTAAGGCTTTTCTTTGAAGTGAGTTTCTATGGATCCCAGCCAAATATATCATCATATTTAGGAAATCAGGCTGCAGAAACCTCTCTCAGAGTATCTCAAATGTGTCTTGGGGGTAGGTCTAGGATAAAACTCTCAAGACTTCAGAAATTCCCCATTTTTTACCCAGAAGCGAAGCATCATGTCAAATATACCATAGACATCTTAGACTACTTAAGATTAGAATAAAGGACTGCTACAGATGTCTGTATCCCAGTCTCTAAAAGCAATCTTGCTTCCAAAGCCTGTTCTCTAAAAGTGATATGGTAATTGAAAGTAAACCTTGGCAGAATATGATATATCCCTGTCCCTCTGAGTGCTCATCTGTAGCTCTTTCTATAGGGTCTCAAAGTACATTCTGTGTCAGTGCTAGTGAAATAGAATCAATATTGAAATTAGAAACTTTGGAAATTAACCATTCCAGGACATAGGAAAAACCACTGCCTGATTGGTTGCTAGATTAAATTTATTAATTAATAGTGTTCAATAAAATTCAATATGTTTTAACTTATTCATAGGAAAAGTAAATGTCTACATGTTGAGAATATCTATTTATTCCTACTCCTTTTCCCCACATTTTTTATTCACACCCTTAACACCTACAATACAATCCATTCCTAAATATGAGAAATAACCAAGTACTTCCATTTGGTCCTCCATGTATTTTTATTGCTTCTATTTCTATATCTATAAACATATGTGTGGACAAGTGTAAGTGTTTATAAATATATTCTGCATGTTTCCTGTTTCTTTAAACCCACTCAAAATATTCACCATATTTTTACAACAAAACCTACATAATTTTCTTAAACCTTTGAGTTAACGAAAGTTTGTAAACGAACCTCCTACCTTTCCACACACTATTTGGCATTTTCATTTTCTATCTCACCTAAATCCCTGTTAAAATCTTTAATTTTTTCTTTTCCTGAGTATACAGTTATCATGCCTATTCAGCTTATATCTTTGTTGTTTTCAAATCATTGCTCAAATGCTTGACATGGATTCTTTCAACACATATTACTCCCAATAAAAATAAACGTAGAATAAATAAGTGTGTCTTGAGATTTGTGTTCCCTACCATCCCACTGGAAAACCAGAATTTAGGCTGCCTATACCAGCCTAAATGAGCACAGATTAGGTCATAGATATAATTACTAAAATATCCAAAATGAAAGAGGAAATAAGTGAAAGGAATTGCTACTTGAAGTAAAAACATTAATCAGCTATAGGAAAAAAATTCTAATTAAGAAAATAACAGTAGTTGAGATCCAGAACTCAGGAAAAAAACCACTATACTAAAATAATAACTTCAAAGCATTCTATTTACCATCTATCATCTTAATTGTTTTCTTACTAAGATATTGCTGATTATTCTAGATGATTTTCAGTATGAGCATATGGTCCATGTCATAATTAAAGTCAAGAAACATTAAGATCTGTTAAAAATAATTATATGCCAGCTAACTTACATGGCATTTGCTTTTTTGTTAAATACAGGATTCTCATTGGAATTTACTTAAATGTATCTGTTTAAAAAAAGAATATATTTTGTTTCTGCTATGTTTCTTTCAGTTCTTACGGTATTTGAAGATTTCCCTTCTTTTCTTAAGTTCTAATAAAATAGTTTCAATGGAAAAATTCATTTTTCTCTCTGTCTCTATATATGAGGTGTACTCATACATAAACTTACTATATATACACAAAGCACACACACATATGCATATATATATACACATACATATGCATCTATATATGTATGTGTATATATGCATCTGAAAAAATAAGTTTTAATATTACTACTTTAGGAAATGTCTATATTTTTACTTGATTTTTTTTTAATTTTATTTTTTTTAATTTACATCCAAGTTAGTTAGCATAGAGTGCAACAATGATTCTAGGAATGGATTCCTTAATGCCCCTTACCCATTTAGCCTATCTCCCCTCCCATAACCCCTCCAGTAACCCTCTGTTTGTTCTCCATATTTAAGAGTTTCTTATGTTTTGTCCCCCTCCCTGTTTTTATATTATTTTTGGTTCCCTTCCCTTGTGTTCATCTGTTCTGTGTCTTAAAGTCCTCATATGAGTGAAGTCATATGATATTTGTCTTTCTCTAACTAATTTCACTTAGCATAATACCCTCTAGTACCATCCATGGACTTGCAAATGGCAAGATTTCATTCTTTTTGATTGCCAAGTAATACTCCATTGTGTGTGTGTGTGTGTGTGCACGCACGTGTGTATGTATGCGTGTGTGTGTGTGTGTGTGTGTGTGTATCTCCCACATCTTTTTTATCCATTCATCCATCAATGGGCATTTGGGCTCTTTCTATACTTTGGCTATTGTTAATAGTGCTGCTAGAAATACTGGGGTGCTTTGAAATAGCATACCCTTCGAAACAGCATACCCGTATCCCTTGGATAAATACCTAGTAGTATAATTGCTAGGTTGTAAGGTAGTTCTATTTTTAATTTTTTTTTTCAACGTTTATTTATTTTTGCGACAGAGAGAGACAGAGCATGAACGGGGGAGGGGCAGAGAGAGAGGGAGACACAGAATCGGAAACAGGCTCCAGGCTCTGAGCCATCAGCCCAGAGCCCGACGCGGGGCTCGAACTCACGGACCGCGAGATCGTGACCTGGCTGAAGTCGGACGCTTAACCGACTGCGCCACCCAAGCGCCCCTCTATTTTTAATTTTTTAAGGAACCTCCATACTGCTTTCCAGAGTGGCTGCACCAGTTTGCATTCTCACCAGCAGTGCAAAAGAGATCGCCTTTCTCTGCATCCTCGCTAACATCTGTTTTTGCTTGAGTTGTTAATGTTAGCCATTCTGACAGGTGTAAGGTGGCATCTCATTGTGGTTTTGATTTGTATTTCCCTGATGATGAGTGATGTGGAGCAGTTTTTCATGTGTCGGCTGGGCATCTGGATGTCTTCTTTGGAGAAGTGTCTATTTACATCTTTTTCCCATTTCTTCACTGGATTATTTGTTTTTTTTGGGTGTTGAGTTTGATAAGTTCTTTACAGACTTTGAATACCAACCCTTTATCTGGTATGCTGTTTATAAAGATCTTCCATTCGATCGGTTGCCTTTTAGTTTTGCTGATTGTTTCCTTCGCTGTGCAGAAGCTTTTTATTTTGATGAGGTCCCAATAAGTCATTTTTGCTTTTGTTTCCCTTGCCTCTGGAGACGTGTTGAGTAAGAAGTTGCTGCGGGCAAGATCAAAGAGGTTTTTGCCTGCTTTCTCCTCAAGGATTTTGATGGCTTCCTGTCTTACATTTAGGTCTTTCATCCATTTTGAGTTTATTTTTGTGTATGATGTGAAAAGTAGTCCAGGTTCATTTTTCTGTAGGTTGCTGCCCATTTTTCCCAGCACCATTTGCTGAAGAGACTGTCTCTATTCCATTGGATTTGCTTTCCTGCTTTGTCAAAGATTAGTTAGCCATACATTTTTGGGTCCATTTCTGGGTTCTCTATTCTGTTCCATTGATCTGAGTGTCTGTTTTTGTGTCAGTACCATACTGTCTTGATGATTACAGCTTTGTGATACAGCTTGAAGTCTGTACTTGATATTTTTTAATCCTATAAGAAAAGCACCTTCTAGGGGATATCATTATATATGCTTTATATTTATTGAGGTTGATTTTTCTATTATCTGGAATAGCAATAATAAAGAAGCAGGACATTGAAAAGGAGAAACCTATAAGCAAAATTGATATTTTAAACTCTTTTTTGTGTATCTAAATTACCTTTGCAGTCTTTACTTTTTTTTAAAATGTTCATTTATTTTAGAGAGACAGAGAGTGAGTGGGGGAGGGGAAAGAGAGAGGGAGACACAGAATATGAAGCAGGCTCCAGGCTCTGGAAGCTGTCAGCACAGAGCCTGACTCTTTAGAACCATGAGATCATGACCTGAGCTGAACTCAGATGCTTAACCTGCTGAACCACCCAGGTGTCCCTACAGTCTTTACGATTGGGATATTTCTATTGTGCTTAAGTAGAAAGTTATTTCTTGAGTCATTTACTATATTATATTAAATAAACATTAATTAAAAAATCTAGTAGGTTTACAATATACTAGATTAAACTTGAATATAGTTATTATATTCAATATAAACTTGAATATTGGTTTTCTCAGCCTAAACCCATAACTGCTGCTTTATCCATTTCTAGTTACTCTCTTCTGGTTATTTGTAAATTTGTGCCATGTTATTAGCCTTCTAGAATGCTAATAATTTTACTGTCAAAATGAGTGATTCTGACAATTTAAACTTTGAGTTTTCCATAAATTAAAGTATGTAAAGAGAATAGAAACAAGTGATCACGTTGTGTCTTAAACTGTAGATGAATTTGACAACAATCTTTCAGTGTGAGCATTCAGAAACCTAGTAAAAAAATGCCATCAATTTTGATGCAAATTATTCTCAGCCATCTTGGTGATGTGGTAAGTATAGAGCAGATGATTAATCATGCTAAATAAAAGGATATGTTTTGATGTTAAAAAATAATTTTTAATTTTTACTTTTGCGAACTATTAGGTTTACATTTTTATCTAGCTCCAGATCTTCAGGATCATGAATGGCAGATTAAGGCATTTAGCACTTTTCGGTGTTACATGCTAATTATCAAAATAGTATAAACACCTAAACCTGGATAGACAATTCAAGACCTTTCTATCACATTATCTAGTGATCTTCGACTCTAAGTTCTCTCAGACTCATGAATTAAGGTAGAGGTCAAATTTAATTTTGTAAATTTCTTTGTCTACAATTTTATGATGGTGATAAATATGTCTCTAAAATATTGGGATATGGTAATTTTCTGAATTACAATAAGAAGGGTACTCTGTTGCAGATGCCTGAGAATTGTATCAAGGCACGTAGCCAAAATGTCTTTCTGTGTACTTGAGATTTCTTTACATCCTATTACTTAAGTTGAAAAATACATGTCAATACCATATTCTATTAATAGTGCATCCTTGTTTTATGTTAATATAAAGTAATTTTTACAGTTAAAAGAACCTAAAATCAAAATATTGCACAGAAATCTTGGATTATAATTTATGATCCAAGATGATTTGCAAGAAATATTCTGTCATTTTATTTATTTGTTTTTAAGTTTTATTTATTTATTTTGAAGAGACAGAGACTGCATGAGTGGGGGAGGGACAGAGAGAGAAGGAGAGAGAGAGAGAATCCCAGGCAGGCTCCACGCTATCAGCACAGAGCACAACACAGGGCTCATACTCATGAAACCATGAGATCATAACTTGAGCCGAAACTAAGAGTCAGACACTTAACTAACTGAACCACCTCCCTGGAGACATTCTGTCATTTTAAACATCACCTGGCTCATCATCAGTTATCAAATTAAATAGTAAGACTCTAGTATCAATTAATAGCCATCTAAATGGCTAGTTTTCCTCAAACACTTTTTATGAGATTTTTAAAAACACAGTGTCTAATTGATCCCCAACTAAATCTTTTTATTCTTTCTAACATTGTAAACTATTTCTGACATCTTGCCAACAATTGGGTGGGTCACTGTTGTATTAAATGTTACTAAAGACAATAGTTAAGACACAATTTTGGAACTTTTAAGAATTTAAAGAGGAGAAATGATCCCTTCTCTCATGTGATGTATAAACAATAACAAAAGAAAACAAAAATGGTAAATGATTAAAGAACAATGAAGATAAGATACGAGACAATGGAATGCATATCAGTTCTTACTAATTATATATGTATCATCTACAGATTTTTGTGTTAATGAAAGTTTGCATTTATCTGGGATAAATAATTGTTAGCAGGATTGCTGGGCATAATGAAATTACAGGCATGCCTTTTTTATGGGCCTCGCTTTACTGTGCTTTGCAGATGCTGCATTTTTTAAAAATTGAAGGTTTGTGGCAACCCTGCATCGAGCAAGCCTATCAGTGCCATTTTTCCAACTGCATTCGCTCCCTTCATGTCTTTCTGTTATACTTTGGTAATTCTCACAATATTTCAAAGTCTTTCATTACTATTATATCTGTGATGGTGATCTCTGATCAGTGATCCTTGATGTTACTATTGCACTTGTTTTGGGACTCCATGAGTCCCTGTATGAGACAGCAGACTTAATCAAATATCGTGTGTGTTCTGTCTGTTCCACCAACCAGCCATTCCCACATCTTTTTCTTTCTCCTCAAGCCTCCCTATTCCCTGAGACACAGCGATATTGAAATTATGCCAGTTAATACCCTTACAATGGCCTTGAAATCCTCGAGTGAGAGTCACACGTCTCTCACTATAAACCAAAAGCTAGAAATGATTAAGTTTAATAAAGAGGCATCCCAAAATCTTAGAAAGGCCAACAGCTAGGCTTTTTGCAACAGTTAGCCAAAGTTGTAAATGCAAATAAACAGCTCTTAAAGGAAATTAAAAGTGCTACTGCACGGAACACACAAATGATGAGTGTGACACAGCCTTATTGCTGATATGGACCAAGTTTTAGTGATCTGGATGGAAGGTCAAAGCAGCCACAGCATTTTCTAAAGTCAAGCCTAATCCAGAGTATGTCTCTTTAATTCTGTGAAGCTGAGAGAGGTGAGGCAGCTGCAGAAGAGTTTGACTATTTGAAAGTTCGTGAGATTTACAGAAAGAAGATGTCTGTCTCCATAACATAAAAATGCAAGGTGAACCAGCAAGTGCTGATGTACAAACTGCAGGAAGTGATCCAGAACATCTAATTAATATCATCAATGAAGGTGGCTACACTAAACAACATGTACAATGTAAATAAAATGGCCTTTTACTGGAAGAAGATGCCATCTAGTGATTTAATAGCTAGAGAGGAGAAGTCAATGCCTGTCTTCAAAGCTTCAAAGGACAGCACCTCATGTAGCTGGTAACTTTAAGTTGAAGCCAGTGCTTATCCACCATTCCAGAATTCCTAGTTCCCTCAAGATATATGCTAAATCTACTATGCTTGTCCTCTGTAAATTGAACAACAAAGTACATCTGTTACAACATGGCTTACTGAATATTGTAACCCCACAGTTGAGAACTACTACTCAGGGAAAAAATTTTTTTTCTTTCAAAATATTACTGTTCTGGGGCGCCTGGGTGGCTCAGTTGGTTGAGCGTCCGACTTTGGCTCAGGTCATGATCTCACGGTTCGTGGGTTCAAGCCCCGCGTCAGGCTCTGTGCTCTCAGTTCAGAGCCTGGAGCCTGCTTTGGATTCTGTGTCTCCCTCTCTCTCTGCCCCTCCCCTGATCACACTCTCTCTCTCAAAATAAATAAAGATTAAAAAAATTAAAAAATTATTACTGCTCGTTGACAATGCACCTCATCACCCAAGAGCTCTGAGGAAGATGTACGATGAGACAAATATTTCCCTGGTTGCTAACAAAACATCCATTCTGTAGCCCATGTGTAGCCCAAGGACTAATTTTGACTTTGATTTTTATTATTTAAGAGATACATTTTGTAAGATTGTAGAGAGTGTCTGGAAAGTGATTCCTGTAGTAGATTTGATCTGGGCGTAGCAAATGGAAAACCTTCTAGGAAGTGTTCACCATTCTAGATGTCTTTGAGAACATTCACTATTCCTGAAAAGAGATCAAAATATCAATGTGAACAGTTTGGAAGAAATTCCAGCTCTCGTGGATGACTTTAAGGGCTTCAAAACTTCAATTGAGGAAGTAATGCAGATATGGTGGAAAGAGCAAGAGAACTAGAATTAGAGGTAGAACCTGAAGATGAATTGCTACAATTTCATGATAAAACTTGAATGGATGGGGAGTTGCTTCTAATGGATGAGATAAGAAAGTGATTTCTTGAGATGGAATCTACTCTTGGTAAAGATGCTATGAAGATCATTGAAATAATAACAAAGGATTTAGGATATTATATAAATTTAGTTAATAAAGCTGTAGTAGGGTTTGAGAGGATTGTCTCGAATTTTGAAGGTTCTCCTGTGAGTAAAATGCTAGTAAACAGCATCACATGCTACAGAGACATTGTTTGTGAAAGGAAGAGTCAATCAATGTGAAAACTTTTATATTACTTTAACAAATTCCCACAGCCATCCCTGCTTTCATCAACCATGACCCGATCCGTTGCCAGTTATCAACAACAAGGCAAGACCCTCTATCAGCCAAAAGATTGTAACTCGCTGAGAGCTAAGATGATGGTTAGCATTTTTTACCAGTAAAGTATTCTTTAATTAAGGTATACGCATTGCTTTTGAGACATAATACTCTTGCACACTTAATAGAATGAAGTATAAACATAACTTTTTTTTTATGCTCTGGGGAACTGAAAGAATTTATTTGACTCCCTCATTGCAATATTCACTTTATTGCAGTGTCTGGAACAAAATTCCTGATGTCTCTGAGGTATGCCTGCATTTTTTGACTTTATTTGAAATTATAAATGTTTTCTATAGTGCCATTTTCAATTCCCCACCTTCCTCCAAAAATTATAGCAGTTAGAAATGCATTTACTGTGTATCCATGTCAGAAGTTGATATTTTCAGTTTTTTTTAGTGTTTTTTTTCATTTAATTCATATATGGTGGTTTTAATTTGTATTTACCTAATGGTTAGTAATATTGAGCATCTCTTGATGTGTTTATTTGCCATCTCTTCACACCCTTTTGGTAAAATATCTGCTCAGAGTATCTGTACATTCAATTTTTATTTGTATATTCACCCTGTATCCTGAAATATTATTAAACTTACCTCTTAGTGCTAGAAGCATTTCATTTCTTCTTTTTCTTTTACTACACCAGCAAGGACGTCAAGTATGATGTTCAACAGTAGTGGTAGGTAGTACAGGACTTCCTTGCCTTGTTTCTGATCTTAAGGGGAAAATTTTTAAATTGCTTTGTAAAATATTAGCTGTGGGGTTTCTTTTTGTGTGTGGATACCCTTTATCATGTGGAGGCAGTTCCCTTGTATAACTAGTTTGCTGAAAGTTTTTACCAGGAGTAAATGATAAATTTTACCAAACGCAGGGATGAGCTGCTATTTCCCAAAGTAAGTATCAAGTCTCTGAGTCACTCTTGCCACCCATGTGCTATCTCGGGACGAATCACTCTGTGAGGGGTAATTTCTCGTATCCAACTAATGAGGTCCATCTCACAGTGTTTAGCCCTGCATGCATTGACTGGAGAGGGTGATTCTAGAAGGGATGCAAAGCAATACTTGAATGCATATGTATCTTCAGCTTAGATACCTTTTCTGAGTTTGAGAATCATATTTTCAAGAGGTTAAAAGCTATTTTTGGAGTATTTAAAAGATAAATTTTAAAGCTAAATCAGTAACAATGTATTATTTCACCCTTACTGAACTCCTTTGTTTGTATTCAACATCTCAGTCAAGGTCATCCCAGTCTACTCAGCCTTATGGGTTTAGAAACCGTGCCATCAGCCTTATCCCCTAGTATAATTTGTAACCAGGTTTTATCTGTCTCCTATTCAAGAACCATTAAACAGCGTACCATGAGTTTTATATCTAGATCTACCTTTGTCTCTTTGTTTTTCAACTTGCTATAATCTTTTTTTTTTACATATATATACTTTATTTATTTTGAGAGAGACTGAGAGAGTGCAAGTAGGGAAGATGCAGAGAGGGGGAGAGAGAGAATCCTAAGCAGGCTCTGCACTGTCAGCACAGAGACCAACACAGGGTTCAAACCCACGAAACTGTGAGATCATGACCTGAGCAGAAATCAAGAGCCGGACACTCAACCAACTGAGCCACCCAGGCATGCTGTCTACTTCATATAATCTTTACCAAAGCACCTCTCCTCCAAATTTCTTAACTTTACAATCCACCAGGTATTTCTCTCTAAGAACTGTTGGAATTCTATTACAGTATTTAAAATGATTAATCATTCCTCCTTGACTAACATGCAGTGTCCAAGTTCTTCCATATTATGCTACTTTTGTTAAAATATTTCTTCAGTTACCCTTTTGAGCCTCCGCTCATCACGACTCTGGCTACCTTCCAGTTAAAAAGAACCCTTGCCTGTTTTTAGATGTGCTGCGTGCTCTGTTGTCTCAGTGCTTTTGAAAAATTGTTTCCTCCTTTTCTGATTCCTATATTCCTACTCAGTTTTCAAGATCTAGCCTGAATGCCCTCTTCTCAGCTAGGAGTGTAATGACTTTCTCAGAGAAAATCTATTCATCTTCTATTGTGTGAGGAGGATTTTTTTTACCCACATTTACTGAAGTATTTCACGTGTTATGTCATATATATATATACATATATATGTATATATATATATGCCATATATATATATATATATACACATATATATGGTATATATATGCCATATATATATATACATATATATATGTGTATATATATGGCATATATATATCATATATATGTATATACATATATTATGAAAGGAGACCTGAATTTTGTTGTATATATACACATATATGACATTTGTGTTCTTGGCTCCTAGAAACTGCTCCGTACGTGGCAATTTATTAGTTACCTAAACCTATTCATACTGGTATGATATATCAAATACAACTTGGTTCCATTACCTTATCTTGTATAGGGCTTAAGCCTTGTTATATATATTACTATTTCCTTCCTCTGATAACGTCATCTCATTCTATCTAATGCATAGTCATTTTATTTTTCATTAGAGCTCTGAACTCTATAATTACAACTTAATAAAAGGGACTAATAGGCATTTACTAATGATTTTCCTTAAAATAATTCCATTATCTCATAACTGTGACATGTAAGTTATATTAGTCTTTTCTTTTATTAACACTGACATGGAAAGAGCACATCTTTAGAGCATTATTTACAATTGGTTATGAATAAATCAGCTTTTTTTTCCATTTTTTCCATTATTATATGTCCCTTCTAACATAGCATAGATGGAACTATGTAATTTTTAACATATATGATATTCACAAAAAATCAGGAAAGAATATTTTACATCAAAGGTTATAGCTTTCCCACAAAGCTAAATTAAATAGCATTTACTCCTAAATAGTATTTACTCCTAAACATTTACTAAATGTCATGAACTATGATAGACATGGATACTTGTCTTCATAACAATGGGGAAGATGTACAATAAAGAAATAATTATGATAAGGAGAGATAATGATAATTACAACCTTGAATAATGTTTATTTTATTTCAGGTGCTATTAACTTAGTTAACACAATAACCTGTGAATGATCTGTTTTGAGCTAGAGTAGGAATTCATTATTAAAGGAACATGACAGAAACAATATTTTATTTATCCTTTTATTCTCAGTGCCTGGAAAAAGTTCTTGACTAACAGCTAGGCCTCAATAAATAAATATTTTTGAAGTTTAAATTGAATTGTACTATATAAACAGTTTACTCAAGCTTTTGTATTGATAACTAAATGACTTGTTTCCTATTAGAAATAAGTATGAATCATGGATAAAATAATAAAAATCAGTATAATGGACTTTTATGATTAATTGCTAACATAAATGTTTTTTCAATGTATTTTTAAACTACAAATATAGACTTGAAAAAAAATTCTATGACATTTTATATACCAAGAAGAGATCTGTAGCTTTTAAAGTCATTATCTAAAGTTATGTAACTGTAAGTTTAGTTAACATATAGTTAAATGGCAAACATAAAGATTTTAAGTGTAAATATCTGTCTTTAAGATTGCTCTAATATTGCCTATATCTGTGAGTGCTCTGTGAATGAATGTTTAGGCATAAAAGTGTTAACCTCCTCTGCTTTAAATTTGGAGACTACTTTCTGGATTCAATTATGAGTTTAGATAATTGTGTTTAGATGCTTTAACACCTAATTGATTATCTTACATTTGTTTGATCATGGTTGAAACGTAATTTTAATGCTTGGTTGCTGATTCTTTTTTGGAATGTATTAAATGGATTTGCTGCTTAGGAGTGAATTACTTTTTTACACAGGTTGTCAGGAATCTTCCAAGTAGGTAAGCACATGTTTTGATGATTATTATTATTATTATTTTAACAAGAGTGAAGATAGAATATAGAAACCCAGGAGGTAATTAGAAAGCAAGACTTACACTGAATTTAGAACATGAACTCTTATTTACTCTTGTAATTTTTGCAAAGATATTTTGGCTACTGCAACAATACAACTAATACTTGAATTTCTTTTACAGCATGAAGTTTTTTTAGTAAGATAAGTTTGTCTACAACTTTATCTTGCCAAATTGTTTCCAAAGCATGCATTTGGTGTCAATGACAATGTGAATGGGCTGCGGGAGGCAGTCTTTGAAAAATTTTGGTTGAACAAAATCAAATGGTGTTTTCGATGTATTATTAGTCTAGCTCTCTTAGTATATATATATTTTTTCAACGTTTATTTATTTTTGGGACAGAGAGAGACAGAGCATGAACGGTGGAGGGACAGAGAGAGAGGGAGACACAGAATCGGAAACAGGCTCCAGGCTCTGAGCCATCAGCCCAGAGCGACGCGGGGCTCGAACTCCCGGACCGCAAGATCATGACCTGGCTGAAGTCGGACGCTTAACCGACTGCACCACCCAGGCGCCCCTAGCTCTCTTAGTATAAATATTGCCTTCAAAAAGGAATTAAAAGATACAGGACTTCTCAGACTCTCTTTTTGAAGATTATCTTGAGAACATGTTTTGAGAAACAGTAAGCTAATTAATTCTATTCGGGAGTATATTTGGGGATAGAAAGTCATAATACCCATATTTACAGCAGCTTCACTAAGCATTGCTTTCAAAGGGACATTTGAAATTCACTTGAAATAAAATGTTTGTTCTCCAATAAAGTCTCAGCTTCTTTTCCATTTTGTTTTGTTCTACTTCCTCCAGCCACTGCTCTGACGGTTGTTATACAACATGTGTGCTCTGCTTCACCAATAATGTGAATTTTCTTTCTATAATTTAGTTGATTTTTCCTTTCCTTAACTTCCATGTAGGATAAAGGAAAGGGTTTTTGGTTTGGCTCTTAGCTTACTTAAGTTTTGAGTGAAGAAAGTAATAATTAGAATAAAAACAATGATTTAAATGACAGAATGTATCTTCCTCAGGCAAAAATATGAGTAGGTGTCAGGGCCAGCCTTTGTGATGTTAGCGGTGTTGGGTAATCCCTCTTATTCCTCCTTCCTTCTTATTCTTTGTCTGTGAATGATCTTGAATCATGGTCCATGATGGGTGCTTTTAGGATCACATCCATATTTCAATTCCTTCAACATGAAGGAAGATAGCAGAGAAGGAAAAGAATAGACATTACACAGAATCTTCTACTTACATCTGAGTAATAAATCCCTTTGGCTACAGAGTCTTATATAGTTAAATAGAGGCTTGGAAGTGTGTATTCTTGGTGACCAGGTACCCAGTTAAAATCCAAATGTATCATATTCTTTTCTTTTCTTTTTTTTCCTTTTCTTTTCTTTTCTTTTCCTTTCTCTTTCCTTTTCTTTTCCTTTCTCTTTCCTTTTCTTTTCTTCTTTTCCTTTTCTTTTTTCCTTCCTTCCTTCCTTCCTTCCTTCCTTCCTTCCTTCCTTCCTTCCTTCCTTCCTTCCTTCCTTTCTTTTGTGAGAGGGAGAGAATGTGAGCCAGGGAGAGGGAGAGAGAAATAATCTTAAGCAGACTCCATGCTCAACATTTCAACATGGAGCCTGACTTGAGCCAAAATCAAGTCAGAGGCTTAACCAACTGAGCCACCCAGGCTTCCCCCAATTTGTCATATTTTTAATGTCTAGTGAGAAGACTATTATAAAGTATGTGGTTATACCAAAAAGGGAAAAAGAAAATGCTGAAATTCTATCTGAAGAGAAGCCAATTCATAAGAATCGCTCCACTTGTCAAAGTCAGCAATAATGTCTGCATTCCCATGTTAATGGGTCGGTTCAGTTTTTATCTGTCTTACTTGGCATCTGTCTCTCAGTTTCCTTTCCTTTCTTTTTATTCCTCCACAACCTCTTAATTTGGGAATATTTCAGGGTTTAGGGTTTACTCCTTGGACCTCTTCTCTTTTACTTACATTCAGTTCCTTAGTGATTTCATCTGCTTTCATGCCTGTAAATGTCACCAATATACAAAAGAAATTAAAAAAAATATCTCTCCCCTGATCTCCTGAGTCACATATTGAACTGCTTACTCTACATCCACATTTGAAGGTCTGATAGACAGCTCTACCTTCACATGCCTGTAACCGAACTCCCAACACTGCCCCTTGCCAAATTGATTCATCTAATATTTTTCCATGTCAGTTAATGACAACTCTGTTCTTACATTGTACAGGAAAAAATATTGGCGCACTCTTCAAGTAATCTCTTTATCTCTTGCTACATGTCCAGTCTGTCACTAACTATTATTGGATCTGCCTTAAAATACATACAGAATTGGAGTGCCTGGGTGGCTCAGTTGGATAAGCACCTGACTTCAGCAGGTCATGATCTTGCGGTTTGTGAGTTCGAGCCCCACATCAGGCTCTGTGCTACCAGCTCGGAGCCTGGAGCCTGCTTCGGATTCTGTGTCTCCTCCTCCCTCTGCCCCTCCCATCCTCATGCTCTGTCTCTCAATAATAAATAAACATTAAAAAAATTTTTGTAATATGTACAGACTCTAACCCCTTCTTATCACCACCCCTACAGCCCTTTCAGGTTAGGTCAATATTATGTCTTCTCTGCATTGTAGCAATGACTTTTTCCATCATCTCCTCCTTCCACACTCATCCCCATATGTTATATTCAACACAGTAGCCAGAGTGATACTGAGGAAATGTAAGCCAGATCAAGTTACTTCTTCACTATAAATTCTGCAGTGGCTCCCTATTTCATTCGGAATAAAAGCGCGAAGTCCTTACAGTGGCCTACAAGGCTTTCCTATCCTTGTCATTAATTCTCCCATCCTCTCTTTTACCCCCTCTATCCTAACTGCCTTAGCACCTCTAGCCAGAGAGATTTGGCACTGCCTGGTTCTTCGGCCTAAATGCTCATCATCCAGATTTCCACACCTCTGTTTACCTCCTCCAAATGTCATGTTCTCAATTAGGCTTACTCTTACCACCCTATTAAAATAGCAAAATTGCCACATTTCTCTCACTCTGCCTTATCCTGTTGTACTTAAAAAAATGTACCCCATTTTCATGTTCTTAATAGACTGTCTAAATTTACTTCTTTTAATTATTCTCTATTGTTTCATTATTGTTTATTGTCTTCTCCAATAAAATGCAAACCCTGTAAAGACAGGAGGTTTGTTTGGTACATGCATATTTACTTAATACTTAAATGACTACGCAAAGAATAGAACCTAAGTGGGTTCAGGTGAAGTACTCCAAATAATAATCTGTAAATAGATGTTTAAGGAATTTCAGTGAAAATCAGATTCAAATCTTGGTGATTTGAGGAGCAAATCATAGATAGATTCAGGCCCATTAAATTTTTTTAAGTTATAAAAATAAACTCAAATGAATTGTATTTTCTCACCTAAATCTTAGAATGTTAACATAATAATGATGACCAGTGTGGAGGTAAGAAATGGAGACTAAAAAGTGAAAATTCTTCAAATGTGTCTTGCTTTCTACCGGGAGGGACAATGAGCTGATCCATTGGTGAATATGTATGTGCTCAACAAGTTAATATAGTCTACCAAAATTGCCCTTGATATCATGCAGCAAAATTCTCATTCCCTGATCCTATTTTTACAAGACAGTGTTGTCATGACAAGTTTACTTTCATCACAGATTTAAATAAAGAGATTGTCAAAAGCACTCCACTTGGCAATTATGATTTCAATTTCAAATGCTTAAAAGGTCGTTCTTAAATTGTATTTTTTTTTCAGGTGAACTAGATCTTTCATTACCTCTGAAGATGCTGAGGATTTGAGCCACAAGACTGGCAAAGCTAGTGCACAGGTCTAAGGTAAGAACCAAAGATGCACCTGGCCACATAAGGGCTTATACCTGTACGTCAAGACTATGGGTAATGTGATAGTATGAATGACTTCAGTGCAGGAGGATAGCCATGATCGTATTTTCCATTTTGAAAGATACCTACCATTGCCGTGTGGAAAATAGGCAATGGGGTAAGAACAGTGGAGGGAGACAGTTGACAAGATCATTACATTAGACTAAGAAGGAAAGGTATGAATGTGGGCCTGAATTACGGTTGAGGCATTTGGTGATGGAGACATGTAGATGATGTAAATAAAAATGTAGGTGAGAGGATTGACACAACTTAAGGAAACCTGTATAATGCAACAGAGTCAGATACCCTGCCTTTTCCTTTCTCTAAATTCCATCTTCTTGGGCAAATTAATTATGCAAGAAGCTTCAGTGTCTTCACGATAATAATGGTAATTACCTCATAGCGTTGTTGCGATAATGAAATGAGATTGTGAATATAAAGCTATGAACACAATGCCTGACACGTAGAATTCAATAAGTAATTAATATCATTACTATTTATTGCTGGTATTAACAGTACTTAATGATTATATATGTAGTGTGAAAATTAGGGACGGATCCCAATGACTCTTAAGATTATAAAGTGAACGAAACCGAATGGGTGGCAAAAACTGAAGGAGATGCAGGTGTAGAAGGCTGAGTTGAGGGCGCCTGGGTGGCGCAGTCGGTTAAGCGTCCGACCTCAGCCAGGTCACGATCTCGCGGTCCGTGAGTTCGAGCCCCGCGTCGGGCTCTGGGCTGATGGCTCAGAGCCTGGAGCCTGTTTCCCATTCTGTGTCTCCCTCTCTCTCTGCCCCTCCCCCGTTCATGCTCTGTCTCTCTCTATCCCAAAAATAAATAAACATTGAAAAAAAAATTTTAGAAGGCTGAGTTGAAATCTAAGATACGAAGTTTCAGTTGAAAACTCCCAGTTCTTTCTGAAAATACATTTTCATAGTGCGTTATGTGAGAGAGTTTTTATGCTGACCTTTCAGAGATGCTTAACAGAACCTTTCAACTAGTTAGCAACCAGTTACCTCTGTGGCTCCCCTTTAGTTTTCTCTTCCTGATAGATCTCTCACTCTCTTGATTCTGAGACTAGTGCGATGACTAGTAAGATGACTGTAAGCAGAAAACAATTGTTGCTTTGGAAAAACTTGGAAGCTTTGGCTAAATATGATTTTAATTTCTATTGTGATTACAAATTCTTCACCTTACATTAAAAAAACAAATACTTGAAACCAAAAAAAAAAAAAGACCAGGTTCTTTTCTCCTTTGTAAACCAGCCTATACAATCCTATACTGTAATCCTGGGTGACTGTGCGGTTCAGTAGGTTAAAGGGTCCAGCTCTTGATTTCAGCTTAAGTAAAGATCTCCTGGTTGATGAGATGGAACACCCTGTGGGGCTCTGCACGGTCAGCGCATGGAGCCTGCTTGGGATTCTCTCTCTCCCTCTCTTTCTGCTCCTCCCTTATTTATGTTCTCTCTCTCAAAAAACAAATAAACATTAAAAAAAAAAGCCAATCCTATCTAATCCTCCCTTCACCTGGGGAGGCAGGTGTGATATGGAGGGGACTGATTTCTCCTCCAGTCTCTCTCTTTGAATTCTGTGGGGGTGTAGCACTCGCACCAGTTTTCTCTGGTTGAGTCTAAGTTGGAAGGGGGGCCCAAAATCAAGAAAGCTTCAGGTTACAAATCAAGCCCTGGACATTTTAGGCCGATTGTTACAGAAGTTACTGCTTAGCCTACTAGATTGTTACAAGGAAATCAATCGGGCTTCCTGCAAGTCTGACTTACAGCAGGCTGGCTTCCTGCGCTGGTTATTTTAGATAACGGGCTTGGTCCCGGGGCCAGTTTGCTGCAGTTGTGAGTCAGAATTCTATTTTTATAGATGTTTTGGCCAATGCCTGTTTGTATATTCAGTCTCTCAGCATGTTCACGACCCAAGATAACATCAAGTATTTACTATGAATTTATGTCTTCACAAAATCTGTATAAATTTTATACTCTTCTAATCTACATGTTATTGGTGAGATGCCTGAATTTTGGCCATTCAGATATTTGTCTTTGGTCATACAGTTAAGAAGCGGTAATGCTCAGATTAAAATTTAGGAATATACAACTCAGGAACTTTAAGAATTTTTAACTCAAAAATTATATACTGCCTGACAGGAAATGGATTTTGCATACATTTTAAGGCTTGATATGAGAAATTCTCACAAAAATTATGTAATAGGGGAAAATAATTTTTGTGCAAAAAATAAAGGGCTAAGAATCATTAATAATGGAAAACTCAAACTAAAATGATACTTACGTAAATAGCTTATGCATACACAGCTATGTATATATATTTACATAGAGATAGAGAATATGATAGACATGAGAGCAAATCAGTTTTCATACATGTATATACAAAATAGAAGATCAAAATTAAGTTTAAAGAAGCCTGGTGCTTATTATAATCCTTTGGTGTAATTTTAAACAAACAAAAAAATCTTGATTATCACATTCAAAAAAAATGTAAGAAATTTTGGTCTTCTGCGTATTATCTCCACTCTCTTTGCATAATATTTTAAAATCTTTCTGCGAGGACTATATATCTCAGTCACACTGTCATAAATATTCATGATGACCACATTCCACTTACTGGTTTCATGTAAACAAATCTTATTTAACCTTTCAGCAAGCCTGCTTTCATGCAGGAGTTAAGTACCCACAAGACCAAGCATATTAATAACGAGCTAGGTCAGAAACCATCCAAACTGGGGCATATAATGTCATGTAAGTAAAACTGAAAACTCAAAGATAAATCATCCATTTTAAAAAACTGAGTGTAAGTTAAGTCCTGAATAAAATAATAGACTATTTTTGTTTTTATTTTCCCACAAAATTAATTTTCACCGTTTAAAATGAATAGGCTTTCAGCAAATTAATGTACAATTAATTGAGCTAATCAATGATCTTATATTTGCATACAATATATACTTTTAAAACCACCAATTAAATTGAAAAGACCATTAGAAAATCTGTGTATATCCCTTAGCTTTACAAAACAGGAAAAAAAGGCATTGGGATATCTCCACAAACACACAGCTACTCAAAGATCAGAGTTAGGGCCACAGATCTCTTAACTTCCAGTTCTGTTATTTGGCTTTCCTATCACACTGTCATTACCCTACCATAAATGCTTCCATCCTTTGTCCAGATCATATTTATAGATTCCAATATAATTTTAAGAGGTGTTGTCCAGTGGAGCATAGAACATGATTTATTCATGGCCATGACAGGGCAATTCCTCCATAATCACTTGTATTCAATGGCCCTGGAAATTAATAGAGTCAATATTATTTGTGGACAATCTACTATAGAAAACCTTGTGAATTATATTAATGGCTTTAGTATAACAATAAACATCTTTATGTCTCTCAATAATTAGCATTTGGGAGGACCAAACACTGCTCAGATCCAGATAGGAAAAATCAGTATTAGTTTACATATGTTTACTGTGCTTGTAAATAGTGTTATGGATGGCAGGCATCAGCAAGTCAGGATAATTAACGAATGCTTTATTCACACTTTCCTTAAAATCCAAGTGTGATACCACTAAGCACTTACTATTTTTATATGTTTTTGCAACTTACTATTTTCTCTTCTTTTTGCATCACTTTGTATTATTTAGAGATAATATGCTGCACAACTAAAGCAATGAGAAAACTGATGGATGAAGACCTTACCCAAATATCTGTTTTCCCTGTCATTAAAGATGTTTTCCCTGCACTAAAGATAGTGCAATCTGCTCAGGTTAATATGTGGACCAGTTACCTTTATAAAATAAATGTCTCTAACATAAATATGATTGTACCACAGAAGTGTATTTGGCAATAATTTCTTTATAAATCATTTTGAAGGATTATAAATATGTTGCTGTTATAAATACTTTTAAAGTATGTCTTGATGTAAAGAACCATACTGAAAATATCTTAAAATTATTCATATGTTTCTATATTAATGAATATTAATAATCATAAAAATGGGGAGAGCCACCTTGAGGTAATTAAAACCTCAAGTAAGTACTTAAATGCATATATATAACATGGCTTATATGTAATCACTTCAGTTTAACAATGTAAAATGGATTATATGTATTATATATAATTGTATATTATTTATCATTTATATTTATGTTGCATTTTATTTATATTATTTTATATATATTTAAGACATTACTTAGTTGAAAACATCACGTTTTATATATTTTTCTATTTTGTATATCATATATATTTATATATATGTGTATATTATATTTCCCATATTCAATATTTAGAAATGTTCTAAAATATTTCTAAGTGAGTCTATTTTCATATTCTCATATGTGATTTTTTTTTTTGCAAAGAGAACAATTGTTTTCAGAGAAAACCACCCAATCTGCAGTACACTGAGACTATTCAAATGGCTACTTTTGGTGAAAGAAAAAAAATGTACTGTAGAATAAGCCTAGAGAATTGCATAGTCAGAATTCAAATAGACCTATATTCCCTATTAGGAATCAATCCGCTTAGAATGATAGTTACTTAACCTTATAAAAACTAGTCACCAATTGGTGATGCCACAATTCTTTTTGGCCATTTACTTTTAGATATTGCGTATTTTTCAACTCTAATTCATATACTTCAAACTAAACATTAGATTTCAGGCATATACATATTTAATTTGTCCCCTCATGATGTTTTTGCCACATTCAAAAACTGAATAATTTCCCCACTGCATTATTAGCCATTTCACTCCTGTTTTCAAGGTGTTTGTATGGATGCATATATTCTGTTTAATTCAATTACATTTCTTTCATAAATACCAGGTTCTACTCCATTAACCATGTCCCCAAATTAGGCAGTGACACTGCCTCACAGCATGACTTGTCCAATACAATCTAGTCAAACTTTTCCTTATGCCATTTTATGTGTACTTATTCAATCTACTTACCCTACCTAAAATGTCTTCCTGGTTTGCTTTCTTCATCCGTAACATGTTTGATACATCATTTCTATGGCCTGTTGCCAATATCTTCCCCCCGTTTTCACCGTGCTCTGATTGCTCCCTTGATTATTATCCTCTTAGAGAACAGAGGGTCCACAATGTAATGTGTTTGTTTTTGGTCTCTAAATATACCTACAATGAAATTATAACCCTTGAAGTGAGGCATTAACTAATTCATTCTCTTTTTTTCTTGCCTTTACACACCCTCTTTTTCTGTCTCTCCATTTTTTTCCTCTGTTTTTGAAAAAACTGCATATATTACTCAGTCCTCAGGAACTGGACCTAAAGAATATAGGTCTTATTCGGGGCGCCTGGGTGGCTCAGTCGGTTAAGTGTCCGACTTTGGCTCAGGTCATGATCTCGCGGTTTGTGAGTTCCAGCCCTGCTTCGGAACTGACAGCTGACAGCTCAGAGCCTGGAGCCTGTTTCCGATTCTGTGTCTCCCTCTCTCTCTGCCCCTCCCCTGATCATGCTCTGTCTCTCTCTGTCTCAAAAATAAATAAAACATTAAAAAAATTTTTTTTAATGTAAAATACTGATCCTTAAAAAAAAAAAGAATGTGGGGTGCCTGGGTGGCTCAGTCGGTTAAGCGTCCGACTTCTGCTCAGGGCGTGATCTCGCGGTCCGTGAGTTCAAGCCCCGCGACAGGCTCTGTGCTGACTGCTCAGAGCCTGGAGCCTGTTTTGGATTCTGTGTGTCCCTCTCTCTCTGACCGTCCCCCATTCATGCTCTGTCTCTCTCTGTCTCAAAAATAAATAAACGTTAAAAAAAAAATAAAAAAAAAAGAATGTATGTCTTATTCAAACATTTAAATAATTTAAACACTTAGTCAATCTAACAAAAATATTAATGGTTTTCTTTCTACTTCATTCTTCCAGTTTGTAGTTGATCTCACCTTCAGGAAGGAGGAAATTTGAAGAGTTTGTTTCTGTGTTGATTAATGTACTTGTATAATCTTAATGGCTAAGTTGTGCATGAATATGGTATTTTATTATGATTTTAGAGATAAAGTAGATATTTTTCAACATAGAAAGTGGCTCTGTGAAGTATTAATATGAAACACAAGAAATAAATTGAAAAGGAGGAAAATAGTGCTAACAAGAAATGAAGACCTAATCTTATGTCACATCTGGCAATAATTACTGGCTATGATGATAGGATGGAGAAAAAGGAGAAAGGTTTGAATATCACTGGGCACTCCTTCACTTCCAGTTAATAACACAGTTAATTTGATAAGTATATAGATAGCATAGGTTGTTATTTTCTCTACCCCATCATCCCAATTCAAGCAATATATTACCTTAATATACTTTCTATATTCTAAAAATCAGTCTTGTTTTTCTACAAGTTCTTTTGAGGTTAAACTTATATCACTATAAATGCAAGGCCTAGGATAAAACACAGAATTATAATAAATTTTAAGTAGTGTGGCATAGGAGAATAATCACCTCACGTTTTCTACTTATTATTCATTTCCAAAATAGTATTGTAAAGATATTAAAGACCAACATACTTATAGGTCAGTGAACAATTACCAATTTGAATTCACTCGGTAAGGCAGTATTATATGTATGCATTTGAGGAAATGGAATTTTGCAAAATTATTATCTAAAAAGTAGCTACGGGTGCCTGGGTGGCTCAGTCAGTTCAGGTTAAACCTTGGACTCTTGGTTTTAGCTCAGGTCATGATCTCATGGTTCATGGGTTAGAGCTCCGTGTTGGGCTCTGTGCTTTGAGCCTGCTTGGGATTCGGTTGCTCCCTCTCTCTGCCCCTCCCCTCCCCCTTCTTTCTCTCTTTCTCTCTTTCTCTCTCTCAAAATAAATAAATAGCATCTCAAAAGAAACAACCTATATTATAAAGTATTATGATTAATTCATATTGCTATGAATTACAATGTTGAAAGACCCACCTGGTAACTAAATTTAGAGATTGGTTATTTTTTGTTTACTTTATTATAAAAAAAAAAATCACTAATTAGTATAAACACTAAAACCAATGATTAACTTTTCATTATTGGAGATAATAAAGGTACGAATAGTGACATTAATTGGTAATAGAGATATAATATCCCCCCAATTCTTGTACCTGGCTGTCAAATTTATATTTAAAAATAGGAAAATTAATTAAATTTTCTTTCTGTCCTTCATTTATTTTTTAATAAATTTTTTTTGTAAGTTTATTTATTTATTTTGAGAGAGAGTGTGAGCAGGGGAGGGGCAGAGAAATAGGGAGAGAGAGAATCTTAAGCAGGTTCCATGTTATTAGAGAAGAGCCCGATGCGGGGCTTGAACTCACCAACCGTGAGATCATGACCTGAGCCCAAACCAAGAGTCTGACAGTTAACCAACTGAGCCACCAGGCGGCCCTCTATCCTTGATTTCTTACCTGAGAGATGATGTGTATTACTTGGCTTGTTAAGAGTCTTTCATAAGCTGCTGCCAGGGTGATGTTTAACCATGCTACACTTGGAAATATAATTCCCAAGATCCTAGGCAACAGAAAAATCAATACACAGCTGGGCCTTTAGTCAAGAAGTTACTCTCTGCCAAAAGGAGTGAAATAAAACACTTTTGTCACTCTAATAGGAAAAGATGAGACACCTAGTTCTGATGAAGATGGAAATATATTCATGTAAAACTTTCTAAAATATCTGCTAATCCCCTTTATAATGGAAATACATAGAGATTACTTTTTGATTTCCAGGAAGTTGGCTAGAATTTGCCACTGGTTAGGGCCCTGCCACCTTACCTGTTGGATTGTCTTTTGTGGTACCCTAGAGAGATAACTATAACCTTGACTTCTGCAGACAGAATAGTCAGTGATTTTTGCATATTTACTCTTAATGAAATATTAAGATTTGAATGTATTGATTAGGCAATCAAGACATAATTAATTTTGAAAAATGAAAAGTATACTTATTCAGTATCAGAAAATATTAAGTAGACAAAGGTACAAATGAGTTTTCCAAGTCTGATGCCTCTGTTAACTACACGCGTAATTGGGAACTTAGCGTTTGCCTTTTGTATTTTAAAACTTCGTTCATATTTAATTCTAACCTTGAGAGCATATAATAATTATTTGCAGAAGGATGTTGCCTTTAATTAGTAATTCATTAAGATTCAAATTCTTAAAGTATAGAGTAATCTAATATTTGAAGAAAGAACCCGTTATGAGAAATACAGAAGCTCTACTGTTAACTTTCCAGAAGAGATCAGGGATAAGTGTATTTTTCTGAACAAGCTATAGTGTAATACTTTCAACAATATTTACTATAGGCTTTCACAGATTTTTTTTTTTAATATCTAGATATTGATCACTGATTGATCACTGGTTATTTGGTTATTGGCTTAAAGGTCTGTGAGTGCTCTCTCCATAGGCAGTGGCCTAATCCAAACAGAAAATTGTGGAGCATATTGTGATAATTTTCTCCTTGCTATTCTTTATTCAAAAACAAAATACTGAAATGCATATTCACATGGCACATTCTATTTTTTGGCTTTGTTTTTTCAGTATTTTTCATTAATTTATTATTATATTCTCAGAACTTCTATGAAAGCTTGGAATACAGTCAACAATAAATAGTGGCTGAATTAATGGTGATCGAACTCTGACAATTTAGAAAGATAGATTTAAAGCCTGATTCGTTAAGTATAATCCTAACATATTGATATATGGAGTATATATTTTAGTCATTACTGTAAAAAAAAATTTCTTCGCTTTTCCTAAGCAAGGATGAAGCAAGTAGCAATAGAAATTCACTTCATAGCTAATACTATTGGTTTAAAATATTGATGATTAGTTTTGTGGGGTTTTAAGCAAAAAGAATTTATTTTTAAAAAATGGGTTTTCTTGGAGTAAAAAACAGTGAGAAACATTAGTAAGGAATGATAACAACGTGGACCCAAAAGGCATAAAATCTAGGGTTCAGTGAAAGTTTTGATCATTACTAAGAGTATTTTCTAGCATGAGAGGTAAGCGTTTGTTCATTCACCATCTTATAAATGTCTAATAACAGTGATAAGAAAGCCATTTCATTTTTTTTTTTCTAGGAAGCATCATTCTATAAGAATCATGTTTCTTTCAAGATTTCATTTCTAAACATTTAAACTTGAAACAATTCTAATAGCATTAGGGAGTCTGTCTAGTTTATTTAAAGATGAAAACATATTTTGAGGGGAGCTGTACATCTCTAATTGATATTTCTTTTTAAGAAAAGTAGCCATTGTAAATATTTCTCAGAAAGATAATCATGGAAAATTAAATTAATTAGAATGATTACTTTGAATTTTATCTCTTCATTATCTTTTGTGATTTCATTAGTTAAGTGATAATAATGGTCTTATTATTTCTAAGATGAAATCTATGAATTGGTTTTAAATGATTCAAATAAACCTCAATATTTGTCTGCATGGCACCTGGGAATGCATTTTCCTTTTAACTCTAGTCTAACTTGAAAATTAAATATACATAAAATTACCTTTATGTACATTTTTCAAAAGGAAATTCAAAGGTTTTATTTTAATTTTTAAATATGTATATATTTTGAGAAACAGAGACAGCATGAGTGGGGGAAGGGCAGAGAGAAGAGACAGAATCCCAAGCAGATTCTGTGCTGTCAGCGTGAAGCACTGGGGCTCAAACTCACAAACTGTGAAATCACGACCTGAGCCCAAACAAAGAGTCAGATGCTTAACTGACTGAGCCACCCAAGCACTCAGGAGATTGAAAGTTTTAATGAAAGCATTCCATAGGTTTAAGTAAACTATTTATCAGTGCTACTAATTTTTCTTTCTAAAACTAAAAATGGAAGATACAGTAGTAGCTAAGAGGTAAGAACATCTATAATATAATGATTTAAGTCATGATGGAGAGAATGAATGTGAACAACTTTGGATGTTTCCATCTTTCTGCCTCCCTGTTTATATTGCAGATTTTAAATTACAAGGTAGAAATCAAAGTTAGATGAAAATTTGACTTTTTTCCCCTTTCACATAGATCTTTATTCTTCTAGAAGGATTATAAACTAGTGTTCTAAATAGCAATTAATTACTCCATTCTGTTCCCTTAAACTCCCCCTCCCCCCACCTTCTACCACCAACACACACACAATAATGAAAAGAGTAGATTAAACTCTATATCTGTCAGGTTCTCATGTATTGAATTTTATATATTTCATTTTACTGTCTCCAGTTGATCAGCACAATAGGAAAAGGTTTTTGGCCGTGGCTTATACTTTGGAATTAGTTTACATTCTAGATACTAAAGGGGATCCTGCAAACTATTCTTTGAATTATAACCTATGTTGTTCTCAAATATGCAATATCAAGAATTTCAGAGATGAAAGTCTAATAGTAGAAATTAATTTGACCCATATGTAATTTATTAGATGTAAAGAAAAATAATTTTGTAATACTTTCAAACATAATGAAAAGCTCAAGACAAAATTAAATCCATAGCTTTAAGGAGGAAAATATAAACAAATGCTATAAGACAATGGCTGCTGAACAATACTTTAAAAAATAGGTAACTTATTGAATATGGAAATCCCTATCTGACCCCATCCCCAAGCAAATACGTCTACTGAGCAGTAACAAAGAATACTACATGTGTGAGTACCAGCTTACAAACAAAATTCAACTCTTGGTCAAAAATGATTATTACAAAAATGTGATTTTAGGGCAATGTGTTCACAGTTTGGGAGCAATGTACTGTACCAATTTTAAACCAAACATAAATGAGTTTTGTAATTTTGGGGCAAATGCTGTTGCATATCTAGTTTCTCCAAATACCACATCTGCCATAATCATTTTGTTTTAACAAAAGAAGTAAAACGAAATTCCTGCTACTCAAATATTCTGTACTGATTTTGCTTCTCCAGACAACGCGCCTCTCATTATGTACAAGTTCTTTATAAAGTATTCTTACTATAAAGGATTCCAACATTCTTTTCTAACCAAACATAAGTTAATAAAAGATAAGTATCTCATTCTATTTAAGGGATCATTTGCCATTGAATGCCCCCTAAGTAGTGAGAGTGCTTTATGTTGGCCAAGGTAGAGCTTAGGTGTATTTAAACCTTGATGTCAGAGACATTATGATTTGCTTTTGAGTAATGGGTAAGGAAAAGAATCAGAAAGCTTTGTAGAAATATAAACATTCTATCCTATTGGGTTAAAAAACAATAATTTCATTTTTTTATATTTTATTCATCTGTTTCATCATATTTTAATTTATTTTAATCACATTTAATGTTGAAATGCCTTCATTATCCAGAGGCCTACCGCTCATAGAAGAAGTAATATGTGTGAACTTCTGTGAAAAATAAACTTACTAATTAGTCTCCTCTATTTAGATTTAGGACTGGAGGCAGAAGCTGATTACCCTAACATATTTTTAATGAAACATGTTTGCTAAGGAGTTTAGTAAATTGCTTATTTATTAAGTAAATAAAATATCTAAGTTACTTAAAAATTATCATTATTAATTAGAAACATCCAATTGCCTTGCAATTTTAATTGTGATTAGTAACCACTTATGTTATTAAAGACATGTATCTAAAAATCTTTACTATGCAATGGTTTATGTTTTTTCCTCCATAAAATATTAAATTATAAGGTGCTTCCTTTTCAAGGTCCAAATTCAGTTCTGATTGGTGTTCCATGATAAAACTTCTCATATCATTTTGAGTTACATAATTTTTACTTTATAGTAATATGTATATATATTTATCCTGAGAGAGAGAGAGAGAGAGAGAGAGAGAGAGCATGTGTGTGCAAGAAGGGGGAAGGGCGAAGAGAGAGGGAGAGAAAGAATCCCAAGCAGACTCTGCACTGTCAGCCCAGAGCCAGACTGGGAGTTCAAATCCACGTACTGTGAGGTCATGACCTGAGCTGAAATCAAGAGTCAGAAGCTCGACCAGCTGAGCCACCCAGGGGCCCCGTAATATATATATTTAAGTATCTTATAGACTCATCCCTGAAGAATAAATGATACATATTTTCTCTGTGAGATGATAGAAGACACTAAAAACTGAGCTACATACATATTACTTCTTATTGTAAAAGCTCTTTTTGCTATTAAGCCACAGTATATAAATAAAGCCCAAACTTGGAAAGCACATCACTCTAATACTCTCATTTTACCTATATTGTAAATCCAGTATTTTATTTCTCAACTGTTTTTTTTTTCTTGAATTCCCAAAAAAGATACATTCCTAGTTTTATTTCTGTCTTTAGTGCCCTGCTTCTTGAAAGGCTAGTATCCAACGGCTGTCTCAGTTTTACCTTAAATTGACTTCCAACCCTCTGTTTTTCTGGCTTCTTATTTTATTGTCATTGGTGATGAAATTTCCAGCTACTAATTAACTAATCAACCACCAACCATAATTTCCAATAAAGAATCTTAAGGCTTGGGGCGCCTGGGTGGCGCAGTCGGTTAAGCGTCCCACTTCAGCCAGGTCACGATCTCGCGGTCCGGGAGTTCGAGCCCCGCGTCAGGCTCTGGGCTGATGGCTCAGAGCCTGGAGCCTGTTTCCGATTCTGTGTCTCCCTCTCTCTCTGCCCCTCCCCCGTTCATGCTCTGTCTCTCTCTGTCCCAAAAATAAATAAACGTTGAAAAACAAATTAAAAAAAAAAAAAATCTTAAGGCTTAGCTAAAATGTTCTTCCACATTTAACACTCCATCATACATCCTTTCAAATTTATTCCTTATTTATTTTTATTTCATTGAACATCACTCGAATCACACATTATATGATATATAGTAAAATCATAATAAATAATCTTAAAGTTTATTTGTTGGTACTGAAATTTTTGGACAAGTTACACATGTAGTTCATTTATAGCAATGGCTTAACGGGATTGCCAACCTCTTGTTTCCTGGTGTATTGAAAATTGAGCATGGAACAATTAAGCAGCTAAAAATAGGGCTAAACTGACCTTTGTATGGTCAAAACAATCCTATAAATCTAATATAAAAATACGTTATGTTTTTTTCAGAAATATATTTTGGTACTTAAATCACATGGTCTTTTACAACAATTAAGTCCATTCTTTTATGAAAAGTTTTAGGAAATCACTCGTTTTTTGTTTTGTTTTGTTTTGTTTTTTTAAATCTGACTCATCAGTTTTGAAAGGGTATTCGTCTTAGAGGTATTATTATTAGTGCTGCCAATAAAACTTTATCTGCAGTTTGCCCAAGATATTTAACGAAGAATAAACTTATCCAATATGAATATGTACTTCTTCTATCATTTAATGTGAACTAATAAATGCATTTAATATCTGTGATTAAAATGCATGAGTTCCCTCATGATTAAATCATTCTTGGTAATAGCTAGGTTCAAATTTTAATTATTTTAACTACTTGCTTAAAACACAGAGTTTCTATTTTATGCTCTGATTCTACTCCAGATTTCATCCAGGGGGGGAGAAAATTCAAGCAGTGAAATGGTCAGGAGGGGCTTTGGCGCCATCTTGCGGTTAATTAAATTATGGTCCTGGTTTGTTTTCTTTCCCAATCGATCACTATGCCCCACAATGAAAGCAACAATATATATCTTGAATTCTTAACTTCCATGGCAACCTAGCACATTAGTAAATATCTTTCACTTAGTATGCAAGCTATGCATCTTCTGTATAATCATCCCACGTTCATTCTTGTTTTTATGCATTTACTAAAGCATAAAAGGCTTTAGTAAATGAAATGCTGCACCCTTTAATTCCCTCATCCTACGAATCCGACTCTTACCTACTCACCAAGACCAAAGTGAAAATAACACCACCTTTACAAAGCCTTCATGAATTCTTCTGTGTCTCAGTGGTTCATTTCTTGGAATAGTTACTGTACCTAAAGTCAGTGAGAAAAACACAATTTAGGACCCCGTTATTCCAGTGGCAATAAGATATTATCTGTTTAGTTAAATTAGAAATATTATTTTAAACAGTCTCAACTGTATTATGAAAAATTTAAAAATATGTAAATGTAGGGAGAGTGGTTCTATGAAGCCTCCTATATCCACTACTCAGGTATACAGTTACTAATTCACGCCCCGCATTTCATCTGTAACCTTGTTGCTCAAAGTGTGTGGGGGCTGGTTGCATTGCCATTATCTAGCAGCTTGTTAGACATGTGGACTCTCACTGTACCACTACAGAAGGACTGGATCCAAATCTGCCTTTTAACAAGATTACCAAATGATTTTTAAGCTTTACAGCTTGAGAAGCATTGGTGTTTCGTACAACCCACTTCACAACCAATACCGCACTGGATTATTTTGAGATAATTCCAAAGATACCAGCAAATCCTCGAAAATATTTCAGTGTGCGTCTCATAAAGATGAGTATTATTTAAACATGTTTTTTATGTTGATTTATTTTTGAGAGAGAGCGAGTGGGGAAGGGACAGAGAGAGAAGGAGACAGAGAAGCCAAAGCAGGTTCCATGCTGTCAGCGCAAAGCCCAACGTGGGGCTCAAATCCACAAGCGGTGAGATCATGACCTCAGTTGAAGTCAGACACTCAACTGACTAAGCCACCCAGGTGCCCCAAGATTAGGATTATTTTTTAAAAAAGCATAATCACAATCACATTATTATACCATTAATATACTAAACCATTATCAGTAGTTTTCAGTTTTATTTTTTTTTTTAGTGTTTTTATTTATTTTTGAAGGAGAGACAGAGACAGAGCATGAGCAGGGGAGAAGCAGAGAGAGAGGGAGACACAGAATTCAAAGCAGGCTCCAGGCTCTGAGCTGTCAGCACAGAGCCCGACGCGGGGCTCGAACTCACGAACCATGAGATCATGGCCTGAGCCGAAGCCGAACACTCAACTGACTGAGCCACCCAGGCGCCCCAGTAGTTTTCAGTTTTAAATCTCCCTACTTAAGTCATGAATGCTTTCATTTAATATTTGATTGTTAAAATTAGGATCCAAACACAGTCACATACTGCATTTTGTTGAAATGTGCCTTAGATCTGTAAGGTTGTAGGTTCTACCTCACAATTGTGTTCCTTTTACTTATAACTTATTTGTTGAATAAAGTGATTCATTTTGAAGAGTTTTTCATATTCAGTATCATGCTGATTGTATGTATGTCTAGGGAAAGAATGTATACAATAAGCCTAAAGGCTCCTCAGAGACGGTATAGTTATAGTCAACCTATGATTCTGTTTTAGTTACTTAGAGCCACAGCAATATGGTGTAACTACTTGCTCCCAAATTCTTGGGCTCACACAGCTGGACTCAGTGTCATGTCTATGGGCAGTTCTAGAATAGCTAAAATGACTTACAGGTTTAATCTGTTTGGGCTGCTGTAACAAAAATACCATAAACTATATGGTTTATAAGCAACAGAAATTTATTTCTCACAGTTATGGAGGCTGGGAACTCCAAGGTCATGACACTAGGAGATTCCCTGTCGGGTGAAGGCTTGCTTGCAGGTTCACCGTTGGTCATCTTCTCACTATGACCTCATGTGGCAGAAGAGGCAAGGAATCTCTCTATGGTCTCGTTAATAAGGGCACAAATACTGTTCATGTGGGCTGAACCCTCTTGATCTAATCATATCCCAAAGTACCCACCTTCCAGTACCATCATATTGGAGGTTAGGATTTCAACATATGGATTTTAGATGCGGCGTAAACATTCATTCTTTAGCACCTACTGATACGGTCTGATTGATCTCTCTCCATGTTTGAGGTTCAGCTTGGGCAAGTAGGCTGCCTTGGTTTGTTTCTAATGGTCTCTCATCCTTCAGAAAGTTATCTTAAGCTGATTCTCAAAGCACGTGTAGGAGTCATAGAGAACAGAAGCAAGCAAGATTTCCTTATATCTAGACTCAGTGTGGGAAGATGAATCCACCTCTTGATGTGAAATGTTGCAAAAACACATCCAAAATATTGTGGAAGAAAGGAAAGTGGAGAGTCAGGTTCATTTTTTTTTTTCAGTAGACCACATTTTTTTTTTAAGAATATTTTAATGCACGTGTGAAAAATTATGTCAATACCATGCCATTTCCATGGGCAGTTTCACTTAAATATTACCTATTATTCTGTCCTGCCAATGCTAATAAGATTTTTTAAATTATAGGTAAAATAGTGTCATTTTTTCATATTCTAGATTTTATTCTGAGTATCTTCTTACAATGTTTAACAGGTGTCTTCCTTTTCCAGTGAAGCTCATTATGTTTTTGTTTATTTTCCATAGCATTATTGGTCATTCTCTCATACATTGATCAAAGCTCTGATCCTAAAGGAAAAATGGCTATATATAAATACTGTTTGAAAAAGTTAGGTGATACATATATATGTACCCAAGTACATAAATGCAAAGAAGAGTGGAAATTGGATCCCCTTCTACCCTGGTGGTTATTGTCCTCACCATTAGTCCTTCTGCCCTTCAGTAAACGTGAATGACAGGATCTGCGCCTTCAGGGTTCTCACCACTGTCTATCAGCTTAGACAAATACATACCTACTGCTTTTCTAAGGCATCAGGAAACAGTGTTCAGACTCCACAGGTATCCCAGGCAGCATTCCATTTAGGCCAGTATTTGCAGATGTTAGCCTAATACAGCAGATCTCCATTCCAGAACACCAACATATGCTTGAGATACTAATTAAGGAAAATAATGAACATAGAGTGTTTTTGCAGGATTCATCAGAAAGCCATTAATTAATAACACCCTATATACAGTAAGAATTCCTAAATGCAACCATTATTATTTGAATCATTAATGGTCAAATTATGTTACAGTAAATAATGTGTTTTTAGGTAATTTTCATACTGGGCTAATTAATTTAAATTTACCTAATTCTACTAAATTAAAATGATTTTTTATTGGAAAATGTAAAGTTTCCCCCCCCCTACCCTTTGGCTTTCTAAAAGAGATTTTCGTGGTTTTTTGTGTGGTGGTTGTTGTTGTTTTTTGTTTTGGGGGGACTTGTTTTTTTGTTTTTACTTTTTAAAAAATTTCTTCATTTGAGTATAGCTGACACATCATGTTAACATTATTTTCAGTTGTGTGACATAGCGATTCAATTTCTTTATTCATTATGTTTTGCTCACAAGTGTAGCGACCCTCTGACACCAGACAACACTATTAAAATATCATTGACATATTCCCAATGCTGGTCTTATTTTTGTGGCTTATTGTTAACATCGCTGAAGGCCTGTGCCTCCCACCCCCTTTCGCCCATCCCTTTACCCCTTCCGTCTGACAATCATCAGTTCGTTTGCTGTGTTTATAGGTCTAGTTCTGCTCTTTCCTTGTTTGTTTGTTCATTTGCTTTGTTTTTAAGATTCCACATAGGAGTGAAATAATAAGGTACTTGTCTTTCTCAGGTCTGATCTATGAATCTGCTTCATCTCGCTAGATCTTTATTTTCTCATTTGTAAAGTATAGTTCTTGGACCAATAAATGTATTTCACCACTGTCCGAGTCCCAGGTTTGTTTGAGAATTCAAGACACCCTCTTAAAAATGTAAGCATACCATGTTACACATAATCTCATGTGGGTTGCAGAAACGCGATAATGCAGACCTAATACTTGTAACTGTAATAAATTTATTTTTGGAAATAACTTCTAGATCTCGCATAAGAAATGTCTTCTGTTTGCTTGCTATTAATGCATTTGGTGATGGGACACCTGGGTGGCTCAGTCTGTTAAGCGTCTGACTTCCGCTCAGGTCATGATCTCACGGTTCGTGGGTTCAAACCCTGCATCAGGCTCTGTGCTGACAACTCAGAGCCTGGAGCCTGCTTCTGATTCTCTGTCTCCCTCTCTCTCAGCCCCTCCCCTGCTCATGCTTTGTCTCTCCCCTGCTGTCTCTGTTTCTCAAAAATAAATAAATGTTAAAAAAATTTTTTTAGATAAATAAATTTGGTGAGAAGATATCTTCAAATATTAATGTATATACTCATGTTTTTATTAGTGGATTAAAGAAAGTTTGTGAGAAAAGGAAAGTACTGCTGGCTGGCCAACCTTGTGTGACTTTAATAATAACTCATTAAATTGATAGTATTAATTCATATCTATGTGAGCTACATATTTCTAATTCTGTGCCTTAATTATTTTTCGAAATAGGATAGACAGTGGGAAAAGCTAGATTGATCAGATCTTTAAAAATCTGATAGATTTTGGAGACTGGGAATGTTGCCTTCTTAGAAAAAAAAACTTTTCATTTTTTGAGTTGAATGGGGAACAGAGAAAATATATCTTTACTCTTAACTTGCTTTCTCTGAGTTGCTCATATATCACAGACCATAACATGGCATGAGAAAATTGATTCCACTGGGTATAAGTATTAAGGATGAAAACAATTCCATTAATTTTATCCATTACTCTTTTTCTGTCCTAACATTTGGACTAACTGGACAATGTCAGCTATTTTTGTGGTGATAAATAACAGGGCTATTATAGAACTAAGGTGTTTTTGGATCATTCACACTTGAATTATAGGATGAAAAATGTAAGTTGAACTTAAAGGCTTTTAAAATATCAGTTTTCACCAAAATTTATGGTGAACCCATAATTTCTACTTGTATTTATGCCAATTTCATGAAAATTCTCCATTTTGTTAATTGGCAACACGATGTTTATATAACTTCATACTACATAATATCTACGTGTTAGTATGCACAGAGTTTCTGATTCGTCATCTTCCTGCTCACTGGGGCTGACTATTTTTGTGAGTTATGAAAAAGTGAGACCTTAATGGATGTAATGAGTTGCCATAGAGATGTAACTAGTCAGAAATTCTGCCCCTCACCCCCAATTTATTGTTTCTCAGAAAAATTTATTTCCTTGTGATTGTAGAACACATCTTTTGTGTTAAGAAATCAAATAAAATACAGAGTACACACATAATTAAAAAAATACTTTGGAAGCTAACGGTATAGACAATAGCTTTGAAGGATACATCTTTTTGAGTTATAAGTGCAATCCAACATCCTGATCCAAATAATTTATTGATATATGTGATCAGTTAGAATAAGTTTTCCAACTTGTCCAGACTATATGAAAATCACACAGCTGATAGATTTTGAAAAAGATGAAATGGATGAGGGGTCAAGGATTGTATGTGGGAATAATTTTAGAGGTGAGTCTTTAGCAGTGGTAGTTCCAAAGTTGGAGAGCAATAGAATATCCCACAAAGCTTGGAGGCCTGAAGAAACAGTATGGACAAATACTGATCAACATGAACAGATCCATAATATATGAGGACCTTCGCTTGTTTCTATGAGATGGGAACATTCTAAAGTGACTTGTTTCAGTAGTGAAACTGACTAAATATATCCTGAGTTTACGAACATTGTGTCTTTCTTCCTCAGATGGAATGGGCTCTGAGTAAAGATTAATTTAGATTTGGAAAAATAGCAGAACCTTTTTTTTTTTTTTTTTACACATAATGCATGGCTTAAAAATGTATTCAGTTGACTTGTTTTGCACCATTTACTTCTAAAAACAGTTACACTTTCTGTCTCAGTATTCCTCATTCAACAGGTAGATTATATCCATAATAAGTAAAAGGAAATTGAAGTTTTGAGGCTATGGGAGTATTATATCACAGCCAGTAAGTGGAAGGGAGGGAAGTCAATTTCAGGTCTCCTGACAAACTCTCTGGATTCCACAAACATCTGCTGGGGCTCCATGCCCTTACTGGTACAAGTTGAGGTGAATAAAATCAGACCACCTTTTCTATGCATAAAACACATTAATGTACACTATGTAGTTTTGAAAGTACTGCTCTGGATAGTTCTCTGCTAGTCATCTTAGACCAGGAGGTAATAGTGATGACAGAAACCATTACCAAAGATGACAAAACAGGAATAGATTGTTTCCTGATGTCCCCAAAGAACCTGGGCCTGCCTTGGACTACTGTAATTTCCATGGACTATCTCCAGAAAATGATATGATGTTTATATCTCTGTTATTTTGAGTTTTCCCGTTCGATTATGTAAAACTGAAACTAGTCCTACTTTATGCACCCTGTAAAAGTTAAACTGTGCAATGGATAACAATGAACATAAGTAATAATTAATAGATAATGAACCTAAGTAATAATTACTAGATAATAATAAATTATGAAAAATAAGATCATACCCTACAACCTAGCAATATCCAAGGGATACAGGTGTGATGTTTCGAAGGGACATATGCACCCCCATGTTTATAGAAGCACTATCAACAATAGCCAAACTATGGAAAGAGCCCAAATGTACATGGATGGATGAATGGATAAAGAAGATGTGGTATATATATATATATATATATATATATATATATACACACACACACACACACACACACACACACAATGGAGTATTACTCAGCAATCAAAAAGAATGAAATCTTGCCATTTGCAACTATGTGAATGGAACTGGAGGGTCTTATGCAAAGTGAGTGAAGTCATATGAGGACTTTTAAGATACAAAACAGATGAATGAACATAAGGGAAGGGAGCAAAAATAATATAAAAAACAGGGAGGGAGACAAAACATATGAGACTTAAATATGGAGAATAAACAGCATTATTGGAGGGATTGTGGGAGGGGAGATGGGCTAAATGGGTAAGGGGAATTAAGGAATCTACTCCTGAAATCATTGTTGCACTATATGCTAACTAATTTGGATGTAAATAAAAAAAAATTAATAAAGAGTAAAAAAAAAGATTATAGGTAAGATTTCTCTATGAATAACAGAAATAGAGACTGGTTCCCAGGGCAGCAGGAGACTTCACAACAATTAGATAAATTTAGCATACCTAAAAAAATAAAAGAATAGATCAAATAGAAGGAAGAGGTCAGTTAAAAAGGAGAAAGAGGAAGAAAAGGACTCAGAAATGGATCAAGAAAATTGAGTAATGGGGGAGAAAGGTTGTCAGTTTGTCTTTTGCACTGTGCAGGGAAAATAAAGTTATTTTATTTTATTTTATTTTATTTTATTTTATTTTATTTTATTTTATTTATTTATTTTTTTGAGAGAGGCAGAGTGTGAGTGGGGGAGGGGCAGAGAGAGAGGGAGACACAGAATCTGAAGCAAGTTCCAGGCTCTGAGCTGACAGCACAGAGCCCAACATGGGGCTCGAACTCACGAAACATGAGATCATGACCTAAGCCGAAGTTGAACGCTTAACCAACTGAGCCACCCAGGCGCCCCTGGAAGACATCTTTCAATGGAAATCTGTAAATAAAGTAATCAGAGCCTGATACTGTCCAATTTTTGAATAATGCAAAATCACTTTCTTTATTGTGATTTGCATGCTTACAACAAAAACTTCTGTGATTTGGTTTGCCAAATTGGCATTTTGGCCACACAAGCAGTATCGGTTTGCGTGGAAGGTATATTGCTCACTAAATTCGTAAGTATATTAATTTATCTGACGGCATATATTTTCATTTCTTGTGAGTTTAGTTAGTGTGAGTCAGCCTGATTAAATACAGTGAACTCTGGAACGCAGATTAAGTATGTTTTTTTTTCTGACCTGTTTCTACATTTTTCAAATTTCTCACAGGACAGGAAAAGTTAAAGGGGTAAAAGAACCAGACACAAGAACTGGCCTGTAAAAGGCACCCCCAAATGTTCTCCCAACTTCTTCCACCGCTCAATACCTGAGAGATCGTAGATGAAGTGCTCAGCTTCTGATCTCATATTTCCTCATAAGTATCAAAGAAATTATCATAGCACTATTCAGTCTTGTGAAGAGGAAACCTACATGATGGCTGTATGTTGTAAAATGTCTCACAGATCTTAACTTGTTCCCACATGAATATATAGTGTGTTCATTTCATCCACTTTACTTTTCTATAACAGCAACAAAAAGAAAGCAATGCAGTGGGAGAATTCCTGAACTGAATGTTTATCAAGTTGTTTCATCTATTCCAATATCAGGGAGAGTTTCAAAACCATATTGTACATATTCTCTGATGGTACCAAATATTATATTGTGTGTCAGGATATAACAAGGCCAGCTATAAAAAGTCAACCCCGAATCAGTTTGGTCAAAATTAGACCATTTTCTATGGAACCATCAGGAAGGACAAATTCTAGTTACAATCACCTTGCTTATATGTTTGAGGACAATTTTAGACTTTTGGCTTCCTTTTGTCTAGTTTTCATGCTCTGCACTTAGGCAGTTCAATTTTAACATAACTGCCCTCCTTAACTATCACTCTGTTCTTTCATAGGCTTTGATGAGCATCACTATTCTTAGAATCTTAAGTTCCTCTATCGTGTGAGTCTTGATAAAGCATGTGTATTTTCACCACTTTGGGCTTGATATCTACAATGCACATAATCAGGAAGAATGCTGTTTTCATAATTATCGCTTCTAGCCTCTGATTCAGTGAGCCGACATAATCATCTTCATTGGAGATGACCTACACGCACACCAGGAATGTACTATAATTTGCTTCGTCCTTAGGTAGAAAGGCCCATCTCAGGAGTAAAATTAAGAAGGTCTGTCAATACATTGTAGCCACCGTGTAAGCCACACGGTACGTATTTCCACTTAATGTATTTATGGATAGCATGTCAAATGTCACTGGGTGTGACATTTGGATAGTACATAGATACTCTTTTATTTCCAAAGCCAATTTACAGTTATCCAATGTTCGGTATTTCAGGGTAGACTTCACTGCTGTTTCTGTTATAATCTGTTTAAAAATCCAGATATATTATCTAGTCTCAATTGTTTCAGAGTCGTTCCATCAGTCCTTGACCCAGTACATTTTTAAAAAATATTTTTTTTCTAATGTCTCTGCAATGTCAGTATGATTGTAAAAGATCCTTCTCATCTCTGAAAAAGTCTATTTTCTAAACTATTTTGAGTATTATAGACATTTCATAAATAATTTAAATATATTTCTGCTTTTTAGGGGAAAAACCCTCTTTTTATAATAAGCAACATATAATAAGAAAAAAAAAACTTTAACTGATTTGCGGTAAAGATACACACAGGTATAAACTCCACGAGAGCATGGAGTGTGTGAATCTCATTCACGGATCAGTGAATGAGAGGGTGATTGGATGGATACATGTGTCACCACAAAGCCCTGTGCAGTCCAATCAGAGGAGTTTTGGAAAAAAAGGAATGAGAAAATTTCATTTTATATTTTCTCAACTCTTCATAAAACACATATCTATGTTTGTTTTTCAAATGATTGACTTACAGTGACAGTCGTAAAACCTGTTGCTTTTAGAGCAATTATTGTGAGCCCGTCATTGTTTGAGGACTCTCATATATGAGTTCATTTTGTATCCACACATTCAATATCCCAATTTTTCAATTGAGGAGAATCAGGTGTAGGAAGGTAAATTATTGTACCTAAGTTCAAAGAAGTAACTGGTTATCAAACCATTAGATGGAATCCATGATCTTAACCCTAACACTATGCTGCCTGTCAGAAATCAAGTGGGGGAGTAGTTATAAATCCAATCCCTGGACACTAATCTAAGACACATGATGTGTATTTTACACCTTTTCTTAATATCTGAGAATTTTGGTAAACACTGACTTAGTATGACTCTTTAGTATAAGGAAACTATAATGCCTTTTCCCATATAGTATGAGGCATATTTAAAAGATTATTTCTTTAATGCTATAGATCCTTTCACGTGTGCCTTAGCAAACAAGCAAGCCTTCTAGATATTTGGATTTGAATTTATACTGTAGTATCACTTTGACAATAAGTGAGACTAAAATGTATATGGTCGGAGGGTCTATATTTCATTATTTTATAAAAATTACTGTTTTTGTTTAATATTAAATGCAAATACACCAAATATAAAAGTATAATTTTACATGTATATTTTATATTTAAGTCCTCCAGAAAAGTATATAAAATACGTAGCACACCCACACTCCACCGTACTACAATTATTACCATTTCATGTTTACTCCTTCAGGTCAAGGCAATGTTTTGAAAAATGTGATCCTGAAGACACCATCAATTAGTCTGCAGGTCATCTGTTGGTCCCAGGGAAAGAAGGAATGAAACAATTATTCTGACGTACATTTCACAAATTTGAAATATAAGATTAAGGTAATTGCTAAGAAGCTTCTAAGCCTCCCACAAAGTTAATAACACGTAATATATTCAGGGGAAAAATGAGGTTCTGGAAAATAGCCTTACCAATTTACTGCTTGACTATTCAAAACAGTGACATGTAATGTACAAGAGCAATTACTATCAAGAGTTTGGGCTGTCTGGTATTTTAGCTTCCAATGGGACAAACACAATAGTATGGAGGGAATATGCCATCTTTTGCAAATGTGTTTTAACACGGGAAGGAAAAGTATGGAATGACTTTTTGTCCAGTTCATCAATGAGGATGTATGCTACAGGGACAGGGATGTTTTCTTTAATTCCTAATAATTCTTGGTCCGTGTTGACACCTACCACTATGTGTGGTAAATCTTAATCTAAATGTAAAATATTTTGCATCTGAATATCAACCCCCAAACTGCACTTTTCAAAAAAATAATTGTCAGTCAAAAATATTCCTTTGATTTCGTAGTCAGTGTTAATAAAGAGAATAGTGAAAATCACTAGTTAAAATATCATGACCACTTCTACCTTCTTTGATATCTGTTTGAAGAAATAGATGCATCACAATTTGTTTTGTTTTGTTTTGTTTTCAAATTTGGAATGCTCTCATGGTTAATGGAACATGTGTTTTCAAGAATGTCTGAATTAGGGGATAAAACTACAAACATTTTCTCATGATATAAAAAATAATAACAATACATTAGTATTATTCTAGTTTCTTCCAGCCAGTGTTTACCCCTACATGTTCTTTTTTTTTTTTACATTTACTCATTTTTTTTATTTATATATGAAATTTATTGTCAAATTGGTTTCCATACAACACCCAGTGCTCATCCCAAAAGGTGCCCTCCTCAATACCCATCACCCACCCTCTCCTCCCTCCCACCCCCCATCAACCCTCAGTTTGCTCTCAGTTCTCAACAGTCTCTTATGCTTTGGCTCTCTCCCACTCTAACCTCTTTTTTTTTTTTTTCCTTCCCCTCCGCCATGGGTTCCTGTTAAGTTTCTCAGGATCCACATAAGACTGAAACCATATGGTATCTGTCTTTCTCTGTATGGCTTATTTCACTTAGCATCACACTCTCCAGTTCCATCCACGTTGCTACAAAAGGCCATATTTCATTTTCTCTCATTGCCACGTAGTATTCCATTGTGTATATAAACCACAATTTCTTTATCCATTCATCAGTTGATGGACATTTAGGCTCTTTCCATAATTTGGCTATTGTTGAGAGTGCTGCTATGAACATTGGGGTACAAGTGCCCCTATGCATCAGTACTCCTGTGTCCCTTGGATAAATTCCTAGCAGTGCTATTGCTGGGTCATAGGGTAGGTCTGTTTTTAATTTTCTGAGGAACCTCCACACTGCTTTCCAGAGCGGCTGCACCAATTTGCATTCCCACCAACAGTGCAAGAGGGTTCCCGTTTCTCCACATCCTCGCCAGCATCTATAGTCTCCTGATTTGTTCATTTTGGCCACTCTGACTGGCGTGAGGTGATACCTGAGTGTGGTTTTGATTTGTATTTCCCTGATAAGGAGCGACGCTGAACATCTTTTCATGTGCCTGTTGGCCATCCGGATGTCTTCTTTAGAGAAGTGTCTATTCATGTTTTCTGCCCATTTCTTCACTGGGTTATTTGCTTTTCGGGTGTGGAGTTTGGTGAGCTCTTTATAGATTTTGGATACTAGCCCTTTGTCCGATATGTCATTTGCAAATATCTTTTCCCATTCCGTTGGTTGCCTTTTCGTTTTGTTGGTTGTTTCCTTTGCTGTGCAGAAGCTTTTTATCTTCATAAGGTCCCAGTAATTCACTTTTGCTTTTAATTCCCTTGCCTTTGGGGATGTGTCGAGTAAGAGATTGCTACGGCTGAGGTCAGAGAGGTCTTTTCCTGCTTTCTCCTCTAAGGTTTTGATGGTTTCCTGTCTCACATTCAGGTCCTTTATCCATTTTGAGTTTATTTTTGTGAATGGTGTGAGAAAGTGGTCTAGTTTCAACCTTCTGCATGTTGCTGTCCAGTTCTCCCAGCACCATTTGTTAAAGAGACTGTCTTTTTTCCATTGGATGTTCTTTCCTGCTTTGTCAAAGATGAGTTGGCCATACGTTTGTGGGTCTAGTTCTGGGGTTTCTATTCTATTCCATTGGTCTATGTGTCTGTTTTTGTGCCAATACCATGCTGTCTTGATGATGACAGCTTTGTAGTAGAGGCTAAAGTCTGGGATTGTGATGCCTCCTGCTTTGGTCTTCTTCTTCAAAATTACTTTGGCTATTCGGGGCCTTTTGTGGTTCCATATGAATTTTAGGATTGCTTGTTCTAGTTTCGAGAAGAATGCTGGTGCAATTTTGATTGGGATTGCATTGAATGTGTAGATAGCTTTGGGTAGTATTGACATTTTGACAATATTTATTCTTCCAATCCATGAGCAGGGAATGTCTTTCCATTTCTTTAAATCTTCTTCAATTACCTTCATAAGCTTTCTATAGTTTTCAGCATACAGATCCTTTACATCTTTGGTTAGATTTATTCCTAGGTATTTTATGCTTCTTGGTGCAATTGTGAATGGGATCAGTTTCTTTCTTTGTCTTTCTGTTGCTTCATTGTTAGTGTATAAGAATGCAACTGATTTCTGTACATTGATTTTGTATCCTGCAACTTTGCTGAATTCATGTATCAGTTCTAGCAGACTTTTGGTGGAGTCTTTCAGATTTTCCATGTATAATATCATGTCATCTGCAAAAAGTGAAAGCTTGACTTCATCTTTGCCAATTTTGATGCCTTTGATTTCCTTTTGTTGTCTGATTGCTGATGCTAGAACTTCCAGCACTATGTTAAACAACAGCGGTGAGAGTGGGCATCCCTGTCGTGTTCCTGATCTCAGGGAAAAAGCTCTCAGTTTTTCCCCGTTGAGGATGATGTTAGCTGTGGGCTTTTCATAAATGGCTTTTATGATCTTTAAGTATGTTCCTTCTATCCCGACTTTCTCAAGAGTTTTTATTAAGAAAGGGTGCTGGATTTTGTCAAAGGCCTTTTCTGCATCGATTGACAGGATCATATGGTTCTTCTCTTTTTTTTTGTTAATGCGATGTATCACATTGATTGATTTGCGAATGTTGAACCAGCCCTGCATCCCAGGAATGAATCCCACTTGATCATGGTGAATAATTCTTTTTATATGCCGTTGAATTCGATTTGCTAGTATCTTATTGAGAATTTTGGCATCCATATTCATCAGGGATATTGGCCTGTAATTCTCTTTTTTTACTGGGTCTCTGTCTGGTTTAGGAATCAAAGTAATACTGGCTTCATAGAATGAGTCTGGAAGTTTTCCTTCCCTTTCCAATTCTTGGAATAGCTTGAGAAGGATAGGTATTATCTCTGCTTTAAACGTCTGGTAGAACTCCCCTGGGAAGCCATCTGGTCCTGGACTCTTATTTGTTGGGAGATTTTTGATAACCGATTCAATTTCTTCACTGGTTATGGATCTGTTCAAGCTTTCTATTTCCTCCTGATTGAGTTTTGGAAGAGTGTGGGTGTTCAGGAATTTGTCCATTTCTTCCAGGCTGTCCAATTTGTTGCCATATAATTTTTCATAGTATTCCCTGATAATTGTTTGTATCTCTGAGGGATTGGTTGTAATCATTCCATTTTCATTCATGATTTTATCTATTTGGGTCATCTCCCTTTTCTTTTTGAGAAGCCTGGCTAGAGGTTTGTCAATTTTGTTTATTTTTTCAAAAAACCAACTCTTGGTTTCGTTGATCTGCTCTACAGTTTTTTTAGATTCTCTATTGTTTATTTCTGCTCTGATCTTTATTATTTCTCTTCTTCTGCTGGGTTTAGGCTGCCTTTGCTGTTCTGCTTCTAGTTCCTTTAGGTGTGCTGTTAGATTTTGTATTTGGGATTTTTCTTGTTTCTTGAGATAGGCCTGGATTGCAATGTATTTTCCTCTCAGGACTGCCTTCGCTGCGTCCCAAAGCGTTTGGATTGTTGTATTTTCATTTTCGTTTGTTTCCATATATTTTTTAATTTCTTCTCTAATTGCCTGGTTGACCCACTCATTCGTTAGTAGGGTGTTCTTTAACCTCCATGCTTTTGGAGGTTTTCCAGACTTTTTTCTGTGGTTGATTTCAAGCTTCATAGCATTGTGGTCTGAAAGTATGCATGGTATGATTTCAATTCTTGTAAACTTATGAAGGGCTGTTTTGTGACCCAGTATATGATCTATCTTGGAGAATGTTCCATGTGCACTCGAGAAGAAAGTATATTCTCTTGCTTTGGGATGCAGAGTTCTAAATATATCTGTCAAGTCCATCTGATCCAATGTGTCATTCAGGGCCCTTGTTTCTTTATTGACCGTGTGTCTAGATGATCTATCCATTTCTGTAAGTGGGGTGTTAAAGTCCCCTGCAATTACCACATTCTTCTCAATAAGGTTGCTTATGTTTGTGAGTAATTGTTTTATATATTTGGGCGCTCCGGTATTCGGCGCATAGACATTTATAATTGTTAGCTCTTCTTGATGGATAGACCCTGTCACTATTATATAATGTCCTTCTTCATCTCTTGTTACAGCCTTTAATTTAAAGTCTAGTTTGTCTGATATAAGTATGGCTACTCCAGCTTTCTTTTGGTTCCAGTAGCATGATAAATAGTTCTCCATCCCCTCACTCTCAATCTAAAGGTGTCCTCAGGTCTAAAATGAGTCTCTTGTAGACAGCAAATAGATGGGTCTTGTTTTTTTATCCATTCTGATACCCTATGCCTTTTGGTTGGCGCATTTAATCCATTTACATTCAGTGTTATTATAGAAAGATATGGGTTTAGAGTCATTGTGATGTCTGTATGTTTTATGCTTGTAGTGATGTCTCTGGTACTTTGTCTCACAGGGTCCCCCTTAGGATCTCTTGTAGGGCTGGTTTAGTGGTGACAAATTCCTTCAGTTTTTGTTTGTTTGGGAAGACCTTTATCTCTCCTTCTATTCTAAATGACAGGCTTGCTGGATAAAGGATTCTCGGCTGCATATTTTTTCTGTCTAGCACACTGAAAATCTCGTGCCAATTCTTTCTGGCCTGCCAAGTTTCAAAAGAGAGATCAGTCACGAGTCTTATAGGTCTCCCTTTATATGTGAGGGCACGTTTACCCCTTGCTGCTTTCAGAATTTTCTCTTTATCCTTGTATTTTGCCAGTTTCACTATGATATGTCGTGCAGAAGATCGATTCAAGTTACGTCTGAAGGGAGTTCTCTGTGCCTCTTGGATTTCCATGCCTTTTTCCTTCCCCACTTCAGGGAAGTTCTCAGCTATGATTTCTTCAAGTACCCCTTCAGCACCTTTCCCTCTCTCTTCCTCCTCTGGGATACCAATGATGCGTATATTATTTCTTTTTAGTGTATCACTTAGTTCTCTAATTTTCCCCTCATACTCCTGGATTTTTTTATCTCTCTTTTTCTCAGCTTCCTCTTTTTCCATAACTTTATCTTCTAGTTCACCTATTCTCTCCTCTGCCTCTTCAATCCGAGCCGTGGTGGTTTCCATTTTGTTATGCATTTCGTTTAAAGCGTTTTTCAGCTCCTCGTGACTGTTTCTTAGTCCCTTGATCTCTGTAGCAAGAGATTCTCTGCTGTCAGCTATACTGTTTTCAAGCCCAGCGATTAATTTTATGACTATTATTCTAAATTCACTTTCTGTTATATTATTTAAATCCTTTTTGATCAGCTCATTAGCTGTTGTTATTTCCTGGAGATTCTTCTGAGGGGAATTCTTCCACTTGGTCATTTTGGATAGTCCCTGGCGTGGTGAGGACCTGCAGGGCACTTCCCCTGTGCTGTGGTGTATAACTGGAGTTGGTGGGCGGAGCCGCAGTCAGACCTGATGTCTGCCCCCAGCCCACCGCTGTGTCCACAGTCAGACTGGTGCGTGCCTTCTCTTCCCCTCTCCTAGGGGCGGGATTCACTGTGGGGTGGGGTGGCCTGTCTGGGCTACTTGCCCACTGCCAGGCTTGTGATGCTGGGGATCTGGCGTCTTAGCTGGGGTGGGTAGGCAAGGTGCACAGGGGCAGGAGGGGCAGGCTTAGCTCGCTTCTCCTTAGGTGATCCACTTCAGGATGGGCCCTGTGGCAGCAGGAGGGAGTCAGATCCGCTGCCGGAGGTTTGGCTCCGCAGAAGCGCAGAGTTGGGTGTTTGCTTGGAGAGAGCAAGTTCCCTGGCAGGAAATGGTTCTCTTTGGGATTTTGGCTGGGGGATGGGCGGGGGAGATGGCGCTGGCGAGCGCCTTTGTTCCCCACCAAACTGAGCTCTGTCGTCCGGGGGCTCAGCAGCTCTCCTTCCCTTTGTCCTCCAGCCTTCCCGCTTTTTGAGCAGAGCTGTTAACTTATGACCTCCCAGCCGCTAAGTCGCGCTTGCTGTCAGAACACAGTCCGTCAGGCCCCTCCGCTTTTTGCAAGCCAGACTCGGGTTCTCTGCTTGGCGGGTGGGCCACCCCTCCGCCCCGGCTCCCTCCCGCCAGTCCGTGGAGCGCACACCGCCTCGCCAGCCGCCCTTCCTACCATCTTCCGTGGGCCTCTCACCTGTGCTTGGCTCCGGAGACCCCATTCTGCTAGTCTTCTGGCGGTTTTCTGGGTTATTTAGGCAGGTGTAGGTGGAATCTAAGTGATCAGCAGGACGCGCGGTGAGCCCAGCGTCCTCCTACGCCGCCATCTTCCCTCTCCATCTTACATTTACTCATTTTTGAGAGACAGAGCACAAGCGGGGGAGAGGCAGAGAGAGAGGGAGACAGAATCTGAGGCAGGCTCCAGGCTCCGAGCTGTCAGCACAGAGCCCGATGTGGGGCTCGAACCTACGAAGGGTGAGATCATGACCTGAGCCAAAGTCGGAGGCTTAACTGACTGAGCCACCCAGGTGCCCCACCCCTACATGTTCTGTAGCTTGAGTAGGGTAGGAATCACAGCCAAATGTAATGATTAGGATTTTTTAATAGGACCAATAGGCCAATATGTCAGTCTCTGAATTGAACTTCTCCCCAGCAACTGATGATTTTCTTCATGTATCTGTGAAGGAAATGACGATGAGGAGATATTGAAAGTGGACATCCAAACATCGAATTAAAACATAGGAAAAACTTTCAAAGTGTGAAGCTAATGAAAATACACACTTTAAACAAGTTTCTAGTATCTCTAGCTATCTCCTTACAGCTAATGGGCATGCTATTTAAATTAGTATATGAAATTAGAGCTGAAAGTAGTTTTTAGTGCGAATTCTCTCCATAACTCCTGGATACAAACTGACCCCCAAAAGTAAGGATGCCTTGCAGAACCACAAGTGACATGCTGTTTACCATGCTTGACAACATATAATTTTGAGGTAAGATTTCTAATATGGTAACATATGAATAAAGATGTGATTATGGATCCTATGCTTTAAGCAGTCTCTTACTGAATGTATATATCTTGAAAAATACCTGACACAGTATCATTTTTTGCATTGCTCAAAGACATTGTTAATACTTTTAACATATAGTCTTTTATATTGTTAATATTGCAAATGACTTAAAAATACCTCAGATGCATTCTCTGAATGCACACTAACTTTTGACTATTATTGAAATGTTAAAATTGTAAGAAATAGTGGGGGTATCTAATCAAGAAATTATTTCAAATGCAAACATTATAGGGTACTTTAGTAACTCACTGAGAAGGTGCTTTACAATACATAAGATTGATAATTTTTCTTTATTTAAATGTAAATTATTTCATATATTTTTTCTCTGATTCAGCTTTAAAACATGCATCCTCTTATCCTGAAGACATATGGGCTATACACTTGATCTTAGCCAAAAGGCCGAGAAGCGATTAGACATATGGGCTGTAAAGGTAAGTCCGTGTGCTGGCATAGAGACTATAAATAGGGCATATTAAAAATGTGGTAAGTATCACTTACCACATTTAGATCTAGGATTAAGGGTGCCTGGGTGGCTCAGTCGGTTGGGTGTCTGACTTCAGCTCAGGTCATGATCTCACAGTCCGTGAGTTTGAGCCCCACATCGGGCCCTGTGCTGACAGCTCAGAGCCTGGAGCCTGCTTCAGATTCTGTGTCTCCCTCTCTCTCTGCCCCTCCCCTGCTCATGCTCTGTCTCTCTCTCTCTCTCTCTCAAAAATAAATACAAACATTAAAAAAAAATAAAAAAAATAGATCTAGGATTAGTCTTATATTCTGTTATACAGAAGAAATTTCATTCATAATCACTAAAATAATGGCTTCTATCATGGTATGATATGAGACACAATTCATAAGGTTTGAAAGCAGTACTCAGTACTAACTGTAGACCCAGTATGAGAATCTTGCTGTGTGGCCTACAGTTTATGAAGTCATGCTCTTGTCTTCTTCCAGTCTTACACTACCCCATATGATGAGGCACTTCTGGCCAAAGCAAACCTCAGTTCAGATCCTGCCCCTCTTCCTGCAGCCCCAAGCAAGCAGAGCTAACTGGAGCATTGAATTTCCCAGTTAAATCATCCTGAGCCTAATTCAAGGCCTGCATAGGACTTACCCTTGCTTCTGCCCTCCTGAGGGCCTGCTATGTTGAGAGTCTTTGGCTCAAAGGCAACTCTTGTAGGGATAGGGCTGGGCCATGGATATATGTGTAAGGCCCTTTGTAGTGCAGAACAGACTGGAAAAGAAGACAAGAGATGACCAAGTGCATGGGGCCAGAGGAATAGGGGACCAGCAGCCTAGGCCTGACTGTCCCCAATCATTCCATCCCAGCACAGAAACCCAAGGATTCTGAGTATTTGAATATTCAAAACTGGCCTACCGAGTCATGAATAAGCTGTATGTCTACATGAGGAAGGGCAGACATTTTTTAATGATTTTTTTTAGCTTGATTAATAATTTTTAAATGTTTAGTAGCATGGAGTGTGAGCCTTCATTTAAACTTCTTGCCCATAAAATGAAGACTTCAGGGTATTCAGACTTCATACCTGGTAGCTGATTTCCCTCAGAGTGCAAAATTGGAAGATGTCAAACCTTCCTAAATCTTAACCTGGGAACTAACAGGGCATGACTTCTGCCATAACCTGTTGATTCAAGCAGGTCACAGGCCAACACTAATTAGAAGAGATTACACTAATCCATGAGTCATAGGTCATTGGACATCACTAAAACCTCTCAGAATATACTTAGAAAGATTAAGTGGTATATTAAGTAGTAGAACAGAAATTAATATAGTCAAAACTTAAGACAAAACGATAGTGAGAAGCCTGTTACAACTTTTTATTTGTATGGTAAAAAATATGAATGAGGAGGGAGATTTCCCTGCGCTTCAGTTAGAGACCATCAGGTACCTGAACAAAGTTAGGTTTATTGACTTTCTTGCAGCAGGGGGAATGTATTTAGTTAGTGTGGAGTCATGCAGCATTTCACTAAGAGAAAATTAAGAAAGGCTATAGGATTTGGCCTTACGTAATGTGATTGGGGGAAGTGTTCAAGTATGGATTCAGTGTTGTTAGGGGCCAGGGTAATTCTAGGATCTCTCTCTGTATTAGTTTCCTAGAGCTACTGGAACAAAGTAAAACAAACTGGGGGCTTCAAAACAACATAAGTATACTCTTTCATGGTTCTGGAGGCCGGAAGTTGAAAACCAAGCTGTCAACAAGGCCTTTAGCTTCTGGTGGTGACTTTCAATCCTTGGCACTCCCTGTCACTCCAGTCTCTGCCTCTGCCACCACATAGTCCTAACACAGCACTTCTCTCTTTCAACAAAGATATCAGTCATGTTGGATTAAGAGCCCAGCCTTTTCCAGGATGACTTCATCTTTTATGAACTAATTATGCCTGTGATGACGCTATTTGCAGCTAAGATCACTTTCTAAGGAACCAGAGGAGAGGACTTCAACATATCTTTCGGGCCATAATTCAACCTATAACAGTATTCTAATAATTCCTATCTAGAAGGTGGAGGAATGAAGCAATTAGGAAAGAAGTCTCTCCTATGAGCTAGGAAATGGGGGGAGAGGGAATGAGAGTGCGTAGTCATTTTTGTGGTTTGCACAATGTTTATGTTTTTGTTTCTCAGAGTATAGACATGATGATGGAGTGGACTCGTTTCTGTTTTGTTCCGTGACAGTCACAATTACTCCTGCTCTATAAAATTACTAGGCTCAGCAGGAGCAAACCATGGCCTATCTGGGAGGGCGGGGCTGGCTCCTAGCAACGCAAAGACCAGTTGACAGTGCTGGGTCAGCTCCCAGCTGGTGGGGACCACTTCACTCTTTCTTGCCCTTATGTGACTAAAAAAGAAATTAGTAGATTAGACAATCATCAACACTTCTAAGCTGATTGAAAATAAAATGTAAGAGAAAAGGAAAACGAATGACTACTCATATACCAAAAAGAAATTTAAAGGGTTAGGATTGGAATTTGAGGTGAAGAGGGTTAATGATGAGTTCTGTTTTTCACTCTTATGAGTTGGTGGGCTGGTGGAATATTCATATGGGAATGTGATTAAGAAGTTAGCAATGCGATATGAAGCTCTGGAGAAATATCAGACTATCTTAAGAATGGGTGGGTGGATTCACTACAGGAGATTATATGGGAAGACAAGAAATAGAAACACAGAACTTTATCTGTCGTTAGGTTTCAGAAGAAAGAATGTGAGGCAACTCAGAACACAGTTGAGTTATTCCCTACTGCTATAGCACTTCAACAAATGGGAATATATCATAAGATAATGTATGTAAATCCTTATAGTAAAAGGAGAACAGTCCTTAGGGATATACTGAAAGAAACCCGGTGCTTTATTAGAAAGTCCGTTCTCTAGCAGAAATTTTTAAAAAAAACACCAAACTTGTTGCCTTTTGGTAAAGTTTCCAGACTGGACTCTAGGAAGCCTGGCCATTTCTGATCCTGGGTCCATGATTCTATCAGAGGTGGTAAAATCCGGTGGTGAGGTAGAAGAGGTCAAATGGCCACTGACAGAGAGGTGGTTTACTGAAGCAAAACCCTGAATCTTTGAATAGATGTTCTCAGTTACTACATGCAAGAACATTTTCTCAGGGGCACCTCGTTGGCTCATTTGGAAGAGCATGCAACTCTTGATCTTGGGGTCATGAATTTGAACACCACAGTGGGGATAGAGATGCCTGAAAAATAAATATGCTTAAAAAAAGAATGTTTTTTAAAGCAAAGAAGGGCAATTAATAAAGCAATAATGCAAGAAATGAGGAAGATCATTGAACCACATCTCTGGGTCAGGGTAAAAGAATCAAAACTGCAGTTATACACATTATATTTGGCACACTGAACAGCATCCCTTTAAGAAAAGGGTTTAGGAACAGAATACAGAACTTTTTCTTTTCATAGATTTCTGTTTTGTTCATAACAAAGTCAAAGTGAGTAGGAATGTTGTAAGTTCAGTTGTTTTCACATGGTAGGCAAATTGTCCTCAGAATAGCATTAGATGAAGACCTCTGTTGACAGTAAAGGATCTGGAGCATTGAGGTGTTTGAGGCTTGGGGAAGAAAATCAAAGAAACACTGAACATACGGTAGGATGACAAGGAACACCAAAATGATATCAGTTTCTAATGACTTTCTTTAAGTTTTAATGTACAGAAGCTGACAAGGTGAATTTCAAAGTGAGATAGAATTTTAACTGGCATGGATAAAGTACAAAAATCAGTAGCATGAGGAGAAAATTACTGGAAAGTGTGGCCCCTATGATCCTCACAAAGGAGGAGCCAAGTGGGCACATTAAATGCACTGTGAAGGTAGTGGTTCAGTAGTATGAGGTTATGGCAATATTTCAGGAAATTTTAATCTCCTTGGTAGCAGTAGTCCCCTGAAAATAACCATTTAATTTTTAATGAAGAGGGCTAAGTTAATATTTATTGAAAATAGTGTTTCTATTGAATAACATACTGAAAAACCTCAGTAATTAATGGCTTTACATAGAAAAGAATAATTTACACTCGAGACAATACTTCAAATGCTTAGTATAACTTATTAAAATGGTTTTAATCAGGAATAATGCCAATTGAATTAGAAGAATAAAATAGCCTTTGTTGTAACAAGCCAAAACTGAAGTTTAGTAATGATTAGAGAATACCAGCAACAATGCCTCTATTTGCTAAAACGAAACAGAACCAAATCATTCATCTTCATTTTTATTCTAGTTTAATAAAATGGCAGCTGTTTACATGGTAAATAATTGAATAAAATAATTTCTAAAAAATGTTTCGTTTTATTCTCTGGAGGATTATGCATGGAAGTGGAACAAACACGTAGAGATTGTGCAAAATCCCAAAGCATATGTCAGAAGAAAATTACCTAATTTTTTTGGAAGAAGATTCATGGTCATGGTCAGGGTCAATTAAATTTGACAGAAAGGTATTGGTCAGCTTCATTTGGTAGGAACCATAGGGTGTTTGAGATTAATCATATAAAGATTTTGTTTCTTTTACTAACTAGCTGTGCTACCTTGGGTATTACTTAGCCTTTCTGAGATTCAGTGCCTCATTCTCTTTGTAGAATGATAACAGTATTTATCTCTTAAAGTTGTTGAAAAGATTAAACTGTTTCATGCAATCAATATGTGAACATTTCAAGTATGTTATCATTTATATTGTGGATAATAAAGAATGCTATCCAATTCCTTCCTTTCTCCCATTTTTCCATTGTATTTAATTTCGCCCCTGTCCAAAGAGCACATATTAAATAGGAGACCAAGCCTGTGGAGCTCCATAGCTCTGTGGTGGCATGATTCACATTGCTTTCTTTGTAAATACAACTCCTTGGGGACAGTGCAACGAGAATTTTGTCACATTAAGTCAAGAAGGAAGAAGAGAAGATAAATGAAATTAAAATGAATCTTTGCAGGTGATATTCATGTACAAAAATTATTTTTTTTTATTTTGTTAATATTTGTTTTAAATTTAATTGAGAGAGAGAGAGAGAGAGAGAGAGAGAGAGAGAGAGAGAAAATGAGTGGGGGAAGAGCAGAGAGAGAGAGGGAGACACAGGATCCAAAGAAGGCTTCAGGCTCTGAGCTGTCAGCAAAGAGTGCATCACGGGGCTCGGGCTCAAACTCATGAACTGCGAGATCATGACCTGAGCTAAAGTCGGATGCTAACTGACTGAGCCACCCAGGTGCCCCCCAAATGTTATTTTTAAATGGAAACTAATGAAATTCACTGTAATGTTAAATAATCCTTTGGGTTTTTTTGTCTGTTGGGTTTTTGTTTGTTTTTGGTTGACCTACAAAGAACACTCAACATATGTCAAAGTCAGCACCAGATGTATTTACATGATGGCTCTAATGTCAAAGCTACTGCCAGAAGAAAATTGGCTGGTTCTGGTTCTGTGTTTTTAGATCTATGGTCTCTTTTGGGGGTGCTTTACAACTGTGAGATGACTTCCTGAGTGAGTTTATTCTAAAGCCAGCATTCTTAACTCCTGTTGAAGGTGACTATCAAACTCTTCAAAACTTGGAGGCTCACAGTTGCAGGCTACACTCACTCATGTCAGAAAGCCTCTAAACTAGTTCTTACGTGTGTTTTAGGGATAAGATCATTTGATGATCCTGATAGCAGACTGGGGAAAGTACAAGGGCAAGGGAAACACTCTGTTAGCACAGACATTCCTCTCATTTCTCAGTCCGTAATGCGGTACACTTCCGGAATCAGGATATCAGGAACTGAAGAATAGGTTTAACATATGTTAAAAAAAAAACAAAAAACGAAATGTTATTAATGCAGTTGAGGTCGCCACTGATATTCACTTAGATGTTGTATAACAAAATGTAACATAGTTTCTTAGAATGCTGATATTTATCTTATACAAATGTACTTTCAAAATGCAAAGGCTTTCCATGTTTTTTAATTAGCTAATGTTATGATTAATGTAATATTAATTTTTTAATAATTTTGATTAACTAGGAAAAGTTTTCTCTAGCTGTCTAGTTAACCGCCGAAAAACTAAAATGAACAGAGATATTGTTTGATCTCAAGTAGTTGTAACTATTCCTATGTTTGAAAGTATCAGCTTGAAATTATTTCATAAATACTTTCTGGTTGAGAATGTGTGAAGAGGTAAGGTCTTACACAACTTTCCATAATAAAAAATGCAGGCTTTGTCCATAATACTTGCTTATCTTATTAAACTTTACTCTTCTGAATTTTCTTAAACTGTCAATTTCCCTTGATAAGTTCAAGTGTCCAGGGGGAACTTTCCCAGGCCTTATTACCATTGGCTCATCTGTTTCTGTGAACTGGGAACAATGAGCTGATCTCTGGCGTGGCCTTGACCCCATCCCACATTCCTGTTCCTTATCACCATTTTCCTCATGACCAAACTAAGAGCCTATTTCATACAAAACCTAATTACCAAAAAAAGAGAGGGTGGTATCTCACACTTACCCTCCCACAAGTGGATGGAGCTTTCTATTTTTTCCTCTATTTTCTGCAGCTCTTATTCTGGAACCCTCAACAAAATAAGAAAGTAAAGCCCCATGAGAATTTGTGAAGTTCGGAAGAATCTGACAGATGAGAAAACCTTAGGGTTTTTTTTTTTTTTTTTTTTAATAGCAATGAGATGTTATAAGAGTAGCCTGCATCTAATCTCAGCCGTGCAAATTGAGAATTGTGGAATTTGTTCAATAAGTACAAATGGTGTGATTGGAATATTGCGTAAGTTTAAAGGCTTTTTAATCATAAATGTTATACTGATTAAGCTTTTTTGCATATTGTATCAAAACCAGGTATTTAGTATAGAGCTAAATTATAGTTTTGTTCTCACATATTGTAATATCTTAATAGTATCACTACTATTATTTATGAAGTAAGGGTAATATTGGTGTTGTAAAGTTAGAAAACTTTACTATAAATTCAGTTATCTCTATCTGAGATCCACTTTCTTCCTTCTCCCAAATGTCAGATTAAAGAGTAATTAAATGTTCAGCTCTGTAGTTACACTAGTCCTGTTTTACTTTGTTGGTCGTCCCCACTTGGTGGTAAGATTCTTTTCTCTTTTTTTAAGTTTACTTATTTATTTCTGAGAGAGAGACACAAAGAGAGAGAGAGAAGGGAGGGGTAGAGAGAGCGGGAAGGGGAGAATGCCAAGCAGGCTCCATGCTGTCACCGTGGAGTCCATTGTGGGGCTCAGTCCTGCAAACTGTGAGATCATGACCTGAGCCAAAGTCAAGAGTCTGATGCTCAACCAACTAGCCACCCAGATGTCCTAGATGTAAGATACTTAAGTAAGGGCGATGTCCTTTTTTATCTTTATATCTGTGGTATCTAGAACAGACACACAGTTTTGACTGGTATGTAATTTTGATTATTGTGTTTACTGAGTAGATAAGTTAGTGAGAGGATGGAATTATTCAGGAAGCTTTTCTATTCAATCAAATAAAAAAAAATAAACTAACTCTTCCAGTCATTCAGTTAATATTTTAAGGCACCCAAAACACCTTATTTTTTGAGTGCTCTTGATCTGAAAATATTCTGCTAGTAAAGATACCTGATTTTTTATTATATTCAGATTTTATATTTGCCTTTTACCAGTTTTTGTAGTTCAAACTACTTGGTATTAAGAAAAAAAGTTAGCCATCTGCTGTTCAAGCTCATTTAACATTGCAAAGTGTAAGAATTCAGAGATCTGCAATTTAAGCAATGGTAACCAATTACTTGAATTAAGTGAGAATGCATCATTTACTCTGAGACCTCCATTAGGTCTTGGCCTTCTGTTTCTAATAGAGTGGGAAGGTGGTATAAAAATGCTGAAGATGGAGGAGGAAGAGTCAAATACTACAATTATTCATAGGAACAGCTTACTAATTGAGAATAAAAAACACAGACCCTCTGTCTCTGTCTCTTTCTGTCTGTGCATCTCTGTCTCATATCTCTCTCTGTCCCCAACTCTACACTGCCTTTCACATTTCTCCAGAAGAAGATTTTAAGCTCCTGGTAGATATGGTAGTAATTTCTGTAGTTGCAGGGGTAAGAAAATTAGCATCAAGAAAAGTTCAGTCATCTTCAATTCATAATGCACATCACTGCATTTCACCATTTATTCTGTATACATTTGGTCTATAAATGGTATTAATCCTGTGCATCATCCAAGATTTTGGCAAAGGAAGTTGTCTCCCACCTGGACTTGTACATTAGGTTACTGTTGTTGATGTAAAAACTTACCATGAATTTAGTGGCATGAAGGACACAAAACGTTTTGTGTTATAGTTCTGGAGGTCAGAAGTCTGAAACCAGTGAGACAACAGAGCTGCATGCCTTCTGGAGGCCTCCGGGGATAAACTGTTTCCTTCCCCTTTGGAGCATTTGGATAGACTGTCTGAATTGGCCTGCGACCCTTCCTTCCTATTATGCAAAACTTCTGCCTCTGATACTCCTGTTTCTCTTTTGTAGGGAAGGTTGTAATTATGTTGCATTTACCCAGACAATCCAGGATAATCTCTCCATCTCAAGATCCTTAACTTGATCTCACGTGTAATATGTCACCATTAAGGTAACATATTCACAGGTTCTGGGGTTTGGGACGGGGATATCTTTAGGAGGCCATTATTCAGTCTACATTATGGTCTTTAAATTACATGAAAGACATAGTAGAAAATGAACTCTGATTCTGTTAGGATATGCATACATATGTTCATATCATAGGATTGCTCAGGAATAGAAGTGACCATATATTATATGGTTAAATGGAACACTTGATAATATGTTCTCCACTTTAATACCCCTGACAACTGGTTGCACATCTTATGCTTGAATAATTCCACTAATAACTTTATGATGAGCTAAAACATTCTGCTTGGAGGTTATGTCCATCATAAGACAGAGTGGTTGAGAATACATGCTTTACTATAGAAATACTTAGAATTTAATCCTAATTTACTAAATCTATGGTGTTAGAAAGTTTTATCAACTTTTATAAGCCCCCTAACATTGCTCTCTCACTTTAAAAATGGAGATAATTATACATAACTTGTAATTTAAAAGAAGAAAATTGTAAAAATTTTAAAAATTAAGTTCTGCTTTTATACTAACAAATTTCCCCTGAATGGAATTTAGGGATCATTTGTTACTGATAATGATATTAAAGTAATTCTCATGCTCAACTTTATTTCCATTTCCTTTATAAGAGCAAGATATTCCCTCCACCTCGCAACAGGCATTAGCAAGAAAAGTTGTCCATTCTAGGGACAACTTTTATTCCTTCAGTTTCACCAAAAACGTTATATTAATTTTTGCAGATAAGTTAAGAATTTCCTAAGGAAATATTAATATTTTAAAGAATTAAAATTGATGTGAGAAGTTAATGTTCTAATAAACAAATATTTTACCTAAAGGGACAATAGAAACACCATAAAGATAAACCTAAAGCTGGTAGAAGGGAGGAACTAATAAAAATTAAGGAAAAAGCAATGATATTGAAAATTAAAAAAAAAGAAAAAAGAAACAAAACCAACATATGGTTCTTTGAAATGATTAATAAATTTAATAAGCTTCCAGCCAAGCTAACCAAGAAAACACGGGAAAAGAAACAAATTACCACTATCATAAATGAAATAGAGGATCACCAATGTTGTAACAGAACATTAAAAGGATAATAAAAGAGTATTACAAACAATATTATGCCCGCAAATTTGATAATTTAGATGAAACGGACCAATTATTGAAAGAGACAAACTAGCAATACTCCTAGAAGAAATAGATGCTATTAATGTACCTATATCTATTAAAAATTAAATCAATAATTAATAACCATGCGAAGCAGAACTTCTAGGGACCACCGTGGTTTTACTCTTGAATTCTGCCAAGTATTTAAGGAAGAAATGATACCAAATTCTAACAATCACTTCTAGAAAATAGAAACAGAGGAAAACTTCGTACGTCTTTCAAAGAGGGCAGGATTATCCTGATACCAAAATTAGATAAACATATTACAAGAAAGGAAAATAACACATCAGTATCTTTCATGAACAAGCTATAAAATCCTCAACTAAGTATTAGTAAATAAAATCCACCAATATATATCAATCGTATACACCATGACCAGTGGGATTTATTCCAGGTATATAAAGATGGTTCAATACTTGAGAATCAGTGTAATCTGCCATATCAACAAACGAAAGGAAAGTCATGTGATAACATCAATAGACGAAAAAAAAGTATTTCATAATATTCAACAACAATCCAAGATAAAAACTCTCAGCAAGCTAAGAATAGAGCGAAATATTCTGACTTTGATTTTAAAAAAGATAAAATACACAGCTAACGTATTTAATTGTGAAACTGGATGGTTTACTAAGAGGGGGGAAATGGCAAGGATTTCGTCTCTTACCACTGCTATTCAACATCATACTATATTTGCAATAGTGCAATAAGAAAAAAAGGAAATAAAAGGTATTCAGGTTAGGAAGGAAGAGATAAAATTCTTCATGCAGAACCCCCCCAAAAACCAACAAGAAATTCCTCAAACTAAAAAGTTACTACAATAAGATTATAAACTGCAAAACAAGATAGACAAGTCCATTGCTGTCATGTACAGTAGCAATGAAGAATTAGAATTTGAAATTAAACATTATTTACAGTTGCTCTCAGAACAATTAAATACTTAGCTATTAGATCTAACAAAATATTTATGGAATTTTTATCCAGAAAATTATAAAAAATAGGGGTTTTCTTCATATGACACTGATGAAAAAAATCAAAGCAGATCCGAATTAATGGAAAGCTATTCCATCCTAATGGATTGGAAGGATCAGGATTGTTAAAATGTCAACTCTTCCCAACTTAATCCCAACCTGAAAGTCAGACCTTTTCACAAGTCTTTCACATTGGTAACATCAAAGAAGTCTTTACTTCCCTCAGATTAATAATTTTCTTGCCTAAATCAGCTTTTGTTTCCTTGCGTAAACTTCCACTTATTCATCAAGATTTACCATTTCTCAATTCCACATATAAGTGAAATCATGTGCTTTTTGTCTATCTCTGTCTGCTTTATTTCACTTAGCATAACACCCTTTAGGTCTATCCATGTTGTCACAAATGGTAAGATTTCTTTCTTTTGTTGTATGATGTATAGAATTGTTGAATCACTGTGTCGTACAATTGAAACTAATGTAACATTGTATATCAACCGCACTTCCATTTAAAAAGAAAAGAAAAGGAGGGGCACGTGGGTGGCTCAGTCAGTTAAGCATCCAACGTCGGCTCAGGTCATGATCTGGGGTTTGTGAGTCTGAGCCCTGCGTCGGGCTCTGTGCTAACAGCTGAAAGCCTGGAGTCTGCTTCAGGTTCTCTGTCTCCCTCTCTCTCTGTCCCTCCCCCACTCATGCTCTCTCTGTCTCTCTTTGTCTCTCAAAAATAAATAAATATTAAAAAAAATTAGAAAAGAAAACAAAAGGAATTACCATTTTTACATACAATTCTTGAGCCCTTATCTGACCTTCTACTCTCAAACATGCACAAAATTCTGAGTAATTACAGCTGATTAGGAAATCCTTCAGAACAGTGGCTGATGGTGGTAGGGAAGGGAAGCAGCGAATTCTCTATAGCCCAAGATGGACATAAAGGCTGTCAGTCAAGTGTCTGGTGAGGTTACTTCACTAGCATATACTGTCAGCCTTTTCACTAGCTATTTCATCTCTTGGATTGAAAACAAAAACAAAAACAAAAACAAAACAAAAACAAATAAGCCCACGTCACAAAGAAAATTATTCTTGGGGTGGTTAAGACTTAATAAATCTTTAAGATACAAATAATGCTTCAACAGTCTTCTAATTAGCAATTTGAATTTCTTCCTTACTCTGGAATCAATAGGAACCATTACTGTGCACGGTACTGTTTGGATCTCATCCTGATCATCTTCAGAGCTGACATGAATAAAATTAAGGTCACCTTATTGCCCAGTAACTGCTTCATGATTAACAAGAAAGTCTCTGAAACTTCTATTTTGATAAGAAAATTAATTTTTCTGAGTCTTCCTTCTTCTCCATTGTCTTCTGCCGTAAAACAAAAATGATATTGTGTACTACTAGCTTTATTATTATTGTTATATTATCATTATTATTATCAGGGAAAGTTTAATCAATTATTTATAGCATAATGCCATAGTAATGCTTAAAAACAGCTACAATGACCTCTGAGTTTGAATTTTTTGAATGTTTTATTGTTGCATTTTGTTTAGACTTCTTTTTTAACACCGAGATAAATTATGGCAACATTCAAAGCAGAATGAAAAATTCCATATTTCCTTTTTAGATGCAATATTTCTACTAATAAAGTATTTCTTGCATTAGATTTACCGGAAGCATATTGCATTATTCATTTGTATTGACTGATTGTGAACTACCACTTGTAAATTATCTTCATATGTGCACTTGTTTAGATAAGTTCCTCTCAGTTTAAAATTAATAGTTAATATTTTGGACCAAAGTGCAAGGACAGATATTTACTCACATTATATTTATTTAGATGTGATTTTTTTTTCTTTTTTTTTTTCATGTTTATTTATTTTGAGACAGAAAGATAGAGCACAAGCAGGGGAGGGACAGAGAGAGAGGCAGATAGAGATTCCCAAGCATTGATTCAGTGCACAGAGCCTAACTTGGGGCTTGACCCACAAACCATGAGATCATGACCTAAGCCAAAATCAAGAGTCAGATGCTTAACTGACTGAGCCACCCAGGCACCCCCACATTACATTTATTTAAAATCAACTCATCATTCTAGCTTTTAGTCTTTTGGTTTTGATCATGTAGGGTGATCGGTATTCTTTTCTGTGTTTAACATTCCAATGATGCAAATGTCTTCATGTCTTAGGTTAAAATATTAAGCAAAACAAGATTGAAAACAAGATACTGTCCTATATTTTCAAAATTTTTCTAAGTTAACCAGTTACATATGTACCTACTTACATTATATTGTTAGGTTCAGCACCTTAGTATCCACAAATATTATCATAAACTTTCTGACAAAATTTTGCTGAAATCTGGATACTTTATCAAATTTCTATCAACTACTAGACTAGTATTTAGAAATAAAATATGTCAATAGCAGATTTTAAATATTGTTTAAATTGTTTAAAATTAAAAAAAATACTTTATTTTGTTCAAATCAATTTAAAAATTTTCCAATGCAAATATCACAAATTGTAATTAATAATTGTAATATGAATGTTGAAAAAATTTTACTCAAATATATATGTATATATGTATATATATACCCATATACACATAATGTGTATATATATGTTCATATATAATGTGTATACATATATTTATGTATGTGTATATGAGTATATATATACATATATATATATATACACACACACATATTCTGAATAATCCTTATATTATTTAACTCTAAAGGATCTTACCTATAGCCAGCAAAATTTTGCCTGCATGGTCTTCAATACCTGGTATCATGTCTATAAATATGTTATGTTATAGACAAAAGGAACTCTGCAGATACAGTTAAGTTCACTGATCACTTGACTTTAAGATAAGGATATTATTAAGGTGCCTAGGTAGCTCAGTCGGTTAAACGTCTGACTCTTGGTTTCAGCTTGGGTCATGATTTCATGGTTCATGGGTTCAAGCCCTGAGCCAACTCTGCACTGACAGTGTGGAACCTGCTTGAGATTCTCTTTCTCTCTCACTTTCTCTCTCTGTCTCTTCCCTCTCTTCTCTCTATCTCTCTCTCTCAAAAAAAAAAAAAAAAGCAAACATTAAAAAAAAAGATAAAGGTATTATTTTGGATTATATAAAGGTAGGCCTAATATAATCGTGTATGCTCTTAAAGTGTAGAACTTGCTCAGGATGGATACAGGAAAATTTGTTAGAACGGGAAGTCAGACATTGAAAGCATGAAGATTTGATACACTTTTGCTGGTTTAAAGATGGAGGGGCCTAGGAGCCTCAGTCCCACAACCACAAGGAACTGAATCCTGCCAACCTTCTTCTTTGAGCCTCTAGATAAGAGTCCTGCAGGGCCACTACCTTTCTTTCAGTTTTGTGAAAACTATTCTGTGTTGGGATTCTGACTTACAGGAACTGAGATAATGCAGCTGATGATTTAATCATTATGTGATTTTGCTAATTTATTTCAGCAGTAGAAAATTAATGCATCTTCTAACTGATTATTAGATGTTGTGTTTCTAAATTATATACTTTATTTTACAACTTTCTAAATCTTCCAAAATGACAAATGAATCTATAAATATTTCTGAAAGTAGAATGTTTCACCATAAAATAGTTGAAGCAAAAAATTTAAATATATATTTTTTAATATTAACCAGAGAACTCTATTTTGACATTGTTTTAATATTATTTTTTATTTTTCCAAATAACCAATTTTAAACCTTTGATCTGATATATCAGCCTCCTCTCTAATGGTATTTTGGACACTTTTTGGTACTTGAGTTTACTGTGATATTCGAATTATACATTTACTTAACTAAATATATAGCCCATTTATTTTTGAAAGCATTAAAATTGGTGGAAGAAGTAGGAAATAGGTAGGCCAATAAAAAGGTTATTTGTTAGTCAAAATAAGCAATCCTTAGTTGTATTGTATACTCTGTTCCTTTTATTATTTATGTCATTTTGAAAATCATCTCCAATTTTAAAATAAGACTGTGACATGTTAAATTTTTATAAAGTAAAACAGATTTACCTATATCTTTTCTTGAACATTACTTGAGGACTTGATGCTAGTTGTTAAAAATTTTCTCACCTATTATGAAAAGCAAATTAATAATTACTAAATATTGATAGACAAGTATTAGTAATTTATTCATATAATCAATGATTTTTATCATTTTTAAATGTGAGGTTTGTCAGTTATTTTACAAGTCTAATAAACCTATGTCTTGTTATTTAGAAATAAACCTCTGATTTAATATATTACATAATAGAGTATTGATTCATTTAACTGGTAATGAATTTGTAAATAATTTCAATTACAAAGGAATTCTTTATAAGTAAAACTATATACATCAAATTCTTTGTGTTATAGAAAATATTTATCTTAAATCCACATCAATGTGATTTTTAAATATTTTTTTCCCTACTATTCATACACTGTTTAGAACAGAATAGACATCTGGAGAGTCTGGCTGGTTTGGTTAGTTAAGCATCCAATCTTAATATCAGCTCAGGTGTGATCTCAAGGTTGTGGGATTAAGTCCTGCAGTGGGCTCTGTGTTGACAGCATGGAGCCTGCTTGGGATCCTCTCTCTCCCTCTCTCTCTGTGCCTCCCCCTCTTTCTCTAAATAAATGAATGAATGAATTAATAAGAAAATAAATTAAAATATTTTATTTTTCAATAATCTGTACACTCAATGTGGGGCTCAAACCCCCCTGGGATCAAGAGTTGTGCTCTATCTACTGACTGAGGCAGCCAGGCACCCCAGGGAACAAACATATTTTTTAGTTACATAAATTCTCTCATTTAACCTAAAGGTAATCCTCTCCAATGTGTGTCATTCATTATTCTCACTTAAAAAAATCAGGAGCGCCAGGGTGGCTCAGTCAGTTAAGCGTCCAACTTAGGCTCAGGTCGTGATCTTGCAGGTTGTGAGTTCGAGCCTCAAGTTGGGTTCTGTGCTGACAGCTCGGAGCCTGGAGCCTGCTTCAGATTCTGTGTCTCCCTCTCTCTCTGCCCCTCCCCCACTCACACTCTGTCTCTCTCTCTCTCTCTCTGTCTCTTTCTAAAAAATAAACATTAAAATAATTATTAAATGAATACTCTGAAGTTCAGAAGATTTAGTCAGTGCATTTGCATCAATGTCATTGGGAGGATTGGGAGCAGGCCAGTCTTTATAAACTATATTGTGTCTGATTTCAAAGTTTGTGTTATTTGTACCACAGCAAAATGCCACCAAATTTTCTAATTTGTTTCTTTCCAGATCAACATCTGGGTATCATTATTGGATTTGGAATTTTATGGTTTTAGAGCATAAATTCTTACTTAGTTTTCAAGCCTTTGCATAATAGTTATGATATAATCAGGGATAAATTACTGTTTAAGACATTTAAGTATGTGTATAGAATAAGATTTCTTCCCTTTTCTCAAACCCTGTAATTTGAAGGTAGAGGGAAATTTCAGCATTGGGGATCATACATAACTGGGAACTGTCAAAGATCTTTCCTCTCTGGAACAATCTATGTACTTTCTGTCTTGGAGTTGGTAAGAGAACATGACTCCCCACCCACTGCCATTACTTAAGGAGACATCAACAGGTAGGAGAGCTGATTTGTATCAGACAGTAAAGAGGAAAAGTATCCTTGAGATGAGAGCAATAATCTCATATAGATCCTAGGGACAACACATTTGCGTTTAGTCTGGAAGAAGGGTAAATATTAGAAAAGTCTTTAAATGGTATTTACTTCATTAATCGATTAAAGAAGAAAAGCTAGAAGATAGACTCAGTCAGTGAGAAATTATTTCATAAAATTACACAGCAATTCAAGGTTAAAAAAATACTGCTATTGAGAGTAGACTATAGCAGTTCAGTGGCAGGCAAACATCCCACTAACAGACTAAAGATAGTAAATCAATAAATTTTAAATAAGTAAAATTTAAATAAGTAAATAAGAAATAGATTAAATAAATAAAATCATAAGTAATTTTATTTTATTTTTTTTTTTTTTAAATTTTTTTTTCAACGTTTATTTATTTTTGGGACAGAGAGAGACAGAGCATGAACGGGGGAGGGGCAGAGAGAGAGGGAGACACAGAATCGGAAACAGGCTCCAAGCTCTGAGCCATCAGCCCAGAGCCCGACGCGGGGCTCGAACTCACGGACCGCGAGATCGTGACCTGGCCGAAGTCGGACGCCTAACCGACTGCGCCACCCAGGCGCCCCATAAGTAATTTTAAATAAGTAAATTTTAAATAAGTATATAAGAAATAGATTAAATAAATAAAATAATAAGTAATAAAGAGTGAGATTAAATAAATAAAATAATAAGTAATAAAAAGTAAACCAGTATCCTTACAGCTGCGGAAACAACCAGGACCATCGTGTATACGATTCTGGAAAGAGAGAAACCTTCACCGGTGATCTGAGAATTTGAGGCCCTCACTGGTGATGTCTACCAGCCCTTGTTCAGGTTGGAGTCTGAGAATTTAGTCCAGGCACAGGCTAAGTAAGGGTTATGTCTAGGGGATGGAGAACTCTTGTCTACAACATGGAGTGGAATGACAAAACTGAATTATCAGAGGGGTCTCCATCTGGTTGGCTGTTCTCTCAATACAGATGATAAATTTCATAGCTATTCTGGACAAGGGGGCTTTGAGAACTAAAACAAAATCCTTAGCAAATCAGGATTTTTCTCTTGTGCTTAGAAAGCAAGTGTCTATTCAAGAGAAGGTCTCAGATTACATGTGAGGAAAAACAAAAAAGAACAAAAAAACCTTTGAGAGAAGAATACTGAAAATCCTTATTTTTCTCTCTTTTGAGGACTTTGTTTATTTTGGCAGATTTGGAGCCTGGCTGGGAACTAGTCCTGGAGGGGAGAAGACCAGGTAAGGCTTTAGGTACTGTAGGGGTTTGAAATATCAAGCTGGAGACTTGAAGATTCTTAAAAGCACATATTGAAAACATGTGTTGTATTTTAAAGTTGTGTCAGTCTAAGCCAAAACCTCTAAAAAGCAATTAAATGTTTTTGCTCTATGCTGAGACATGCTAGAGTCACCATGAGAAAAAAAAATAGAGGATTATATGTTACATACAAAGACAAAGTAAAGACGTAGACTTGTTCTTACCCAAGCTGCAATCCAGGTTGACCTCAACTTTGTAATTGTCTCTATCTGCTTAGCAGAGTGAAGCTTCCCTGGTGGAAGATATTATCTGGAGTCTCTAGATTTTTGTGAATGCAAAGGAAGTCATTTAGTCAAAAACTACTTACTATAAAAATAGACATGGCCATTTGCAACTACATGGATGGAACTAGAGGGTATTATGTCAAGTGAAATTACTCAGAGAAAGACAAATATCACATGACTTCACTCATATGAGGACTTTAAGATACAAAATAGATGAACATAAGGGAAGGGAAGCAAAAATAATATAAAAATAGGGAGGGGGACAAAACATAAGAGACTCTTAAATGTGGAGAACAGAGGGTTACTGGAGGGGTTGTGGGAAGGGGGATGGGCTAAGGTAAGGGGCACTAAGGAATCTACTCCTAGAATCATTGTTGCACTCTATACTAACTAACTTGTATGTAAATTTTAAAAAACATACAAACATTTAAAAAAAGTACAAATTAAAAAAAATCCCCCCCCCAAAATAGACCTGTCTGTGTAAGAGAAAGAATACCCAATAATGTTATTAAATATGTTGTTTGAAAGCAGATTGAAACATGGGGTACCTGGCTGGCTCAGTCTGTTAAGTGTCCTACTTCATCTCAGGTCATGACCTCCCAGTTCATGGGTTAGAGCCCCGCACATCAGGTTCTGTGCTTACGCTTGGAGCCTGGAACCTGCTTCACATTCTGTGTGTGTGTGTGTGTGTGTCTGCCCCTCACCTGCTCATGCGCTCTCTCTCTTTCTCTCAAAAATAAATAAACAGTTTAAAAAAAATTAAAAAGCACATTGAACACAGACATTAGCATTTAGTGAAATGGATGCTGGGTCATTAGAAATATCTAAGCTGAATCACAGATTCCCTTAAATGAGGGGAAGACAAGAAGTATGATGATCAAGTCTTTATCTCTATTACAATCAGAAGAATGAAACAAGAAAAATAAAAACCTAAAATTTCTAAAAAAGGAAATAAAACTATTTTTAGGTCATTGGTAGTAGAAAACAGCAAAGAATCCACAAAGAATTTAATAGGAAAGTTTTAAAAGTCACCATAATAATAACGTACTATTTACCAATGAAAATCTAAAAACATGCTTTAAAACTTTCCCTACTTATTTGAGCAATACTATTGGGAATAAATCTTACAAAAAATGTAAAGTCTAATTATTAGGAGTTTACACAATTTTTTTTTGTAAGGAGGTTAAAGAAGACAGAAATCATCAAAAGATACTGTATATTCATGAACTGGAAGAGTTAAGTTGGTAAGAATATTAGTTTTCCACAATTATTCTATTGATATAATCCAATTCCAATCAGATTGTCGAAAGAATTTTTATGGACCCTTGATTAGAAACATTTTTTTTTAATTTTTTTTTCAACGTTTATTTATTTTTGGGACAGAGAGAGACAGAGCATGAACGGGCGAGGGGCAGAGAGAGAGGGAGACACAGAATCGGAAACAGGCTCCAGGCTCTGAGCCATCAGCCCAGAGCCCGACGCAGGGCTCGAACTCACGGACCGCGAGATCGTGACCTGGCTGAAGTCGGACGCTTAACCGACTGCGCCACCCAGGCGCCCCTTTTAGAAACATTTTTAACGATAAGCAATGTGTGAAAAGAACCAGTACTTTCTGTATGCTCTTTAGGTTTTATCACATTGGATGCACACACAGTTAGATTTTTTTTTTTTATTGTAAATAAAGTAGCATTTGAAACATTAGTATTCTTGGAGCTCCTTGGTGGCTCAGTTGGTTAAGCCTCTGACTTCAGCTCAGGTCATAGTCTCACAGTCCGTGGGTTCGAGCCCCACACAGGGCTCTCTGCTATCGGTGCGGAGCCTGCTTCGGATCCTCTGTCCCTCTCTCTCTCTCTCTCTCTGCCCCTCCCCAGCTCACACTCTCTCTCTTTCTCTCAAAAAAATAAATAAATAAATAAATAAAAGAAAGGAAAGAAAGAAAAGAAAAAATATTACTATTCTTTATTTCCAATTAAGTTTGGGGGAAAATAGTATATTGGTAACAAATAGGAGGTTTTGAAGAGCTTTAGAGTATACGTTTGAAATCAAAGTTTAACCTTGTTTTGAAGAAAACATCTTTTAAATCTGATTTTATCCATAATAGAGGATCAAAATGTTGGGAAAGTATTCATTTTTGTGGTGGTATTTTGATTAAATTCCACAAAATCACTGATTTCTTGTTTCTATGTAGTTTAATTTTTTTTCTATGTACTTTTAGAGCCACTTCATGAATTCAGTTGAGATTTTGCTTTTCCAATAACAGTATGTTACTTTTAACACCACAGTTTTAACTTGATAAGATAACACAGGGCATCTAGATTCCAAGTGTCTTAGCATTTCATGTTTTGGTTGCTTATGTTTAAAGGCAGATCACTTTAATTGTTAACCAATTACAATTCATCTCTCAAATATTGTCTGCAGTCAGTAGTAAAGACAAAAAATAAATGAGGTCAAACTGAAAAACTTGGGAAATCTAATTGAGATCTTTTCCTTGAGCCAATACCAAATTAATGTTCTTTCAACCTTTCATAATTAAAGTGTAATATTGTGTGGAGCAGTGCAATCAAACAGCAAAGCAGATGGTGGCAGAGGGGATAAAAATTAATCCTTAGCCACTTGTTAAGTCGTTGGCTGTAGCTTCAATTTTAAAGAAGCATTATTGTAAAGTACCTAATTCACTAATGAAAATTCTCCAAGTTCCCAAAGTCAATCAAGAATTCAAAGTCTATGTTATCTTCCTCATAAAATTTAATGCAATCTATCACGATGAGCCCTGAGTAATGTGTAGAATTGTTTAACCATTATATTGTATACTGAAATTAATATAACACTGTATGTTTATTATACATGAATTAAAAAATAAATTTAAAAATTTAGTGCAGTCTAGGAAATACCATACTTGAACGTTCACAAATTATATCTCATGTAGCCATATAGCTGCTATCATAGGCTATCCAAAGAACACAACTGATTAGGTCACTCCAGTTTTTAGATCTCTTAAGTGAATGCCCACTCAGTTATAGCAGGGTTTCTCTACGTTGGCACTTTTATATCACATTACAATATTACATTGTTGTGAGGACTGCTCTGCATTGTAAAAGCTGCTTAGGGACATCCCTGGTTTCTATCCACTAGGTGCTACTAGCCACCCCAACTCAAAATGCAACTATCAAAAATGTCTCCATATGGTGCCAAATGTCCCCTGAAGGGCAAACTTACCTCCGTAGGGAACCACTCACCACTACTATAAAGCTAAAGGTTTTTAGCATGATGTCAGTGCGCATGGTAACTTTATCTCTTTTATTTTCATTCCTTTCTTAGCTTTTTGCTTCATAAACACTAATCCTTCTCTGTGTTTCTGTGTTCGCCCTGTTATTTCCAACCTCTGCATGATCACTTCTTTTCTCCCTCTTTCTAATCCTTTGTGACCACTTCATCTAGCAATGTGATAAGCATCTTTTAGTACTTGATTCAAAAATAGCCTCTCAAAGATAGTTTTCCTAAAGCACCGAAGATGGACTAAATGCTTTGTTTTGGGCCATATTTACTGCCTGGGTCTGTCTCTGACTTTGCACTTACTGCACTCAAGCAAGTCTGAGCAGAGAGATGTAATCTAGGTAATTTAACCCAAACATCTAGCTCCAGGGACAAATTCTGGATCTAATTCAAAAACAGAAGTATAGGAGTAAACCAGAAAGATCCCTTCTCAGCAATATTAACTTCAGTGTTAAACTATTGTCTACCCATTTATCTATCATCTATCTATCATTTGAGTGTCTGTCTGTCCATCCATCCATCCATTGACTCACTCATCGACTTTATCTATCTATCTATCTATCTATCTATCTATCTATCATGTATCTATCCATCCATCCATCCATCTATCCACCTATATTTTCCGAATGCAATTGCCGCCAGTCACAGAGGTTGGTGATAATGCTATATACTCCTATACCAATGCACTCATGAACACCATGCACATACTCATGCACTCATTCATACCATCCCTTGCATCAAGTCATAGGGCAGGGCTCTGGGCTCCTATAAGGGTTTGCACTCACCCACAAGTATCCCCATGGCATAGGGAGTGCAATATTAAATAACAAATAAAAACACCATGGCAGGTAAGGAAAGAGACCTCAGAAAAAGGAAAACAATTTTTTCCTGTTTTTTTTTTTAAGAAGGGATTCCACATTTTAATTTTGCACTGAAACCCATAATTATGTAGATGGACCTGCTTCCAGATGTATGAAAGTTTCACTTCTGTTCAATTAAAAAATCAGAACACAACTACCACTTAAGCCGTGACCATTTTAAATTATTTTCTGTGATTAACATGCTTATTTAAGTGTTTGAACTTTAAACCCAGACTTTGAAGAGTATATGTGAACAGATAGTAGCATCATAGTTCATGATCTTTTATGTTCAATATTAAGTTTTCAACTTTAATAGATAGCATCTAAATTGAATGAACTACAGTTTTATGCATCAATGTAAATGTTTCAATGAGAAAACTCCTAGTTTGAGATGTTATCTTTTAGATATTTATAGCTCAGTCTAATTTCTATGGCCCTATAGTGTTCCCTGTTTTACTTGTCAGCATTGCAAAGTTTCAATTTATGAAAATGCTAGTTTTCATTAGCAAGTCACAGAATGTGACATAAAATTGGGAAATGTAATTTCATAACTGCTGGATAGCTAGTAAGACTACATTAAAAATTAACATCACTATATAAAACAGAAATAAATGAATACCTCAAAAAAGCACTTCTTTCTTAACTTTTTTAATAACATGATTATTTCACATTTTATTAGTTTTCATTAAGAAATTTTCCGTTTTAAAATCTCACATTAGTTTTGTGTTTGGAAAGCCAATTATACAAACAAAATCAGGTGGATGATAGAGACTAAAAACTATTTTCAATTATAAAGTTACAGCATGTAGTATTTGTCCTGTGACTTGCTTATTTCACTTAGTGTGGTGTCTTCCAGGTTCGTCCACATTGTCACACATGGTAGGATTTCCTTCCTTTTAAAGGCTGAATAATATTGCATTGTACATTTTTGCCACCCTTTATTTATCTATCAGTGGACATTTTGGTTGTTTCCTTATTACATACAGCCAACAATGGGTATGAAGTTTCACTTACACAAGAGGAATAAGCTCTAGAGATTTATCATACGACATTGTACCAAGAGTTAACAACAATATATTATGCACTTAAAAATTTAAGAGGGTAGATCTCATATTAAGTGTTTTTATAATAAAAAAAATCAGTAAATAAAAATGTAATAGTTTGAGTATTATTTATTTTTCTCAATAACTTTGCTTATATCTAATAATGTGTTATCTGAAGTCTGCTTTGTTTTACTCTAAGGTCTGACACTCTAATTGCTCCTCCCCCCCTGACACCCCACACCTCCTTTGTTAGCCTCCTATCACTTTTTCCATACTTTTAGTTTTAATCTAATTGTGTATTAATACCTATGTCTCTTTCTTGTGGGCAGCATAGTTGGCTTGTCTGTTATTTTCAACATGAGTATTGTGTACATATTTTAAACATCTCAATTTCTAGAAAGAAATTTGTGTTATTTTTGGGTTTCTGTGTGTTACTTTATTTCTTCTTAGTAAATGTCTTCTTTTCACCATTCTGTTAGTCCTAGCTCAATAGGAGACATTTGTTTGGAATGTTCAATGCAATTTCCTCTCTTTCAAGGCTAACCTTTACATTAGTTGACTTTTTGTTCAGTCATGGATATGAACTTCCTTGGAAAGTCTTGGAATCCTGGGAATCCCTGTCAGTGATAGACCAGCAGTCAGGAAAATCATGACTTTCTTGTTCTTGTTTATAGATGAAAAGATGGACGACACTTACCCATTTGCTGGGATTCCATTTCTTACCAGCATCTTTAAGTGTGAGCTGGAGAAAAGATATACTTTCTGGACAGTCAAACAGAGCTTTGGGTTTCAAATTCAGGCCCTCTCAAAACTAGTAGGGACAATCATAGAGCAATCTATCTTTGCATATGCAAGAAAATTTTTGAAGAAATTAACAAATTTAACCCAGGACATATTATATATAAACGAATTATAACATGGCAATAAACTTATTCCAAGAATGTGGGAATGTTCAGATTAATTTATCCATCAACACAGCTCATTTATGGTACTAAGCACCAAATGCTTATTATTATATCCATAGGTGACAAAAACTATTTGTGCTAAATCACATATTTTCTAATTAATTATAATTATATAAAACTCTACATAGGGTAAGACACACTGCCAAATATGTGTTGGATGAACACAGCATGGTAAAGTTAAAAAATATCTGCGTATTAAGGTCAAAGGTACAGAGATTTTTCTGGGAAGGTACCTGGCATCCTGTTGTGAAATAGCCCAGAGACCCTGAGGACAGGACACCATAGATGTCTTGGAAATTTTAATTTAAGACCAGAGAAGGGAAAAGTCCTGATCCCTGGCAGCCTGTTGCTGGGCAACCTGGTCTTACTGGGTCGCTTAGTAACAATCCTGCTGGTTCTTCTCCAAAGGACATTTTAATACTAACTAAATGCATTTAGTCAAAACCTTCTAAAATTGTATTTTAGCACCCAAAATAAAAAAAAAAATCAAATAGCACTTGTGCTTTTCAAAATATGATTTCAATAAGGCTCCAGGCAAAATCACAAAAGCCTATATTCATCTGTATTTTTTTGTTTTAATTTTATTGTCTAATATGGCATAAAATTCTTTTTAACATTATAATAATTCCGTGATTTATATTCTGTACTATCCCCTGAGAAGATACCAACTATTTAGTCTCTTTTTTAAGGTAAATATTACTCTGCGTCTCTGCATGTTAACAGAGAAAAACAACTCTATGAGGAAAAAAAAATCTTAATTCTAAGATAGTTTAAAAGTAAAAAAACATGCAATTACTGATGATGTTTTAAAATATGTTTATAATTTTATAGAGAAGGCTTCTATTTTTTCTTCTGATAATATTCAAATTTTTATTTTAAAAAATGTCTTACTGAATCTCTTCTTTGGCACATGGCATAATTATAACATCAGTTTCTAGAATCAGACAATATTGGGGGGCGGTGGCAGCGGAAGGCAGCCTATTTCAAATCCGGATAATCTGTGATGGATAGCCCTTAAAGTTAATATTACTCATCTTGCAAATCTTGCAAAAAAGGATGAAATCCCAGGTAAAGAAACAATTTGTATGCTCCAAATTGTATTTAAAACATTCAGGTCAAGTATCCTCTATTCCCTATCCATCAAACTACAATGTAGGGAATGCTGTTAAAAACATGCGTTGCAAAAAAGACCCCCAACCCTCTTGGATGCTTTCTTCAACACACTGATGGCTTTTACTTAATTTCTCAAATTAATTGAATTTGGCTAGTAGGTTGATTGTTAGGAAATGTATGAATGTCTTTAGAAAGGAACTTAACATAGTTACATGTAAACTTTAAAATTGTTTTATCAGCTTTAGATGTCACTTATGTCCATTTCTAGTGATGGAGAAGAACATCCTAGAATTCATATAGCAGAACAGGTAAGGAAAGATCAGTATATAAGAACCCCAACCCACTCACCCTCTCATATAGGAGCATTTTTTTAAAAAGTGAAAATGAAAATGAAAGGGGTTAATATCTGTGACAGCACAAGTTTAAATGGCCCTTTATATTTTGCATTTATCAAAATGGGGTCATATAATAACTGAATTTTTAGGTTGGGCTCTTTTCATTTTACTTAATGTCACCAGGCTTATTTACATTGTAGCGTATGTTACTACCTCATTCTTTTTGCATGGCTGAATAATTTTCCATTGTATGACTATACTATGTTTTGTTTGGTGCAAAACTAACATAATTGTTGGAAATTTTGGCTGTTTCTAGATTTTGAGTATCACGAAAAATGCTGCTGTAAACATTTGCACACAACTTTTGGGTGGATATGTTTGCATTTCTCTTGCATGTATGTGTAATAGTACAATTGCTTCACCATATGGTAACTCCATGCACAACATTTGAGGAATTGTAGTCTTTTTTTTCTCTTTGCCTTGCAGTTTGGGAAGTTTCTATTGACATATCTTCAAGAGCACTGATTCTTGTTTTGGCTGTGTCCAGTCTACTGTTGAGCCCACCAAAGGCATTCTTTATTTCTATTATAGTGTATTTGATTTCTAGCATCTCTTTCTGATTCTTTCTTAGACTTCCTAACTCTCTGCTTACATAACCCATGTTTTTACTTCCAAGCTGTCTACTTTTTACATTAGCTCCCTTAGCATTTTAGCCATAGTTATTTTAAAACTTTTTTTTTTAACGTTTATTTATTTTTGAGACAGAGAGAGAGAGACAGAGCATGAACGGGGAAGGGACAGAGAGAGAGGGAGACACAGAATCGGAAGCAGGCTCCAGGCTCTGAGCCATCAGCCCAGAGCCCGACGCGGGGCTCGAACTCATGGACCACGAGATCGTGACCTGAGCTGCAGTCGGATGCTTAACCGACTGAGCCACCCAGGCGCCCCAGCCATAGTTATTTTAAATCCTCAACTGATAATCTCAAACCCTCTGCCATATCTGACTTTAGTTGCATTGCTTGCCTTGTCTCTTAAAACTGCTTAGCTTTTTTAGTATATCTTTTAGTTTTCTGTTGAAAGCCTGACATGATATACAAGGGAAAAGGAACTGAGGTAAATGAGCCCTTACTGTGAGGTTTTATGTTTTTCTGGTTAGAGTTATGCTGTATGGCTATAGGTGTCAGAGGTGAACATTTCCATCTGTTTCCTGGGTTTTCTCTCCCTTCTTACCTTTGGGTTCCTCTAGAGATTCCTCCTTAAATATGATCTGAACTTTGCTGCTCTTTTAGCTGCAATAGCTTGTTACCATATAGCAGCCAAATGGAAGTGGTGGTAAGGTGTGAGGTGAGGGGAACAAATAAAGGGGGCACCTGAGCGGCTCAGTCAGTTAAGCATCCAATTCTTTTAAATTTTTTTTTTCCAACATTTATTTATTTTTGGGACAGAGAGAGACAGAGCATGAACGGGGGAGGGGCAGAGAGAGAGAGGGAGACACAGAATCGGAAACAGGCTCCAGGCTCTGAGCCATCAGCCCAGAGCCCGACGCGGGGCTCGAACTCACGGACCGCGAGATCGTGACCTGGCTGAAGTCGGACGCTTAACCGACTGCGCCACCCAGGCGCCCCAAGCATCCAATTCTTGATTTCACTTTATGAGTTCAAGCCCCACATCAGGTTCACTGCTGACAACAGTGGAGCTTGCTTCAGATCCTCTTTTCCCTCTCTCAGCCCCTCCCCTGCTTGTGCTCTCTCAAAACTAAAAATAAAAAACATTAAAAAAAATAAGTGGGGGGGGGGGCAGAGCATTCCACTTTCCACTGATTAGGTCTCAGTCTTTTCCCAATGCCTGTGGGCTTTGCCTTTCACAGAACCCATGCCCGTAGACTGTGACCTTCACAAAATCTTCTTTGTCCCTGCTCTCCCACCGTCCTTAGGGGACACAGTGACACAAGCTGAAGCTCGACTTGGGATTACCCTTTTCCCATGTTGGTTTGGCTCCAGGAGAGGGGTTTCCCGTGAGGCCAACCCAGTTAAAGAGAACAAAATGCTCTGGACATATTTCAAGATGAAAACTTTTCTCCTTCTCTTACCCCTTTTTCTGCCAGGGTGGAGGAAATTGTTTTCCTGTTCTTCACTGTGTAAGCCTGGTAGAGTTCCTGGTGGTAAAAATCAAGAAAGTGTGAGGGCCTGAGCCTTCTGTGGAATTTTTATTTTACAAACTTGTCTACACTGAGCCTGCAGCAGTCCATCAGAGTTTAAATCTTCCTACCTTGGTCCTAACTCTAGCAGTTTCTGCTCCTAGGCTATGTTTCAGTAAGCTATGATTCTTGGTATTCAATTGTCTCTTCAATTTTCAGAGTGGTGGTTTGTTCTATGACTTTAATTCTTGGATAATATTAAAAGGAGTTGATTTTTAGCGTGTGTAGCATTTTGCTTATTGTGAGTTGGGTAATGACTTCCACACTGTTTACATTTTGGAACAGAAACTGGAAGCCCATGGCTCATCTTTGAAATTTTTGACAGAGTCCTTTGAAGCCTTTTTTTTTTTTTTTTTTCCATACTTGGAGTAAATCTCACTTTAGGAGGGTGAAGGATCATTTTTGTATTTTGCTGAATTTGATTTGCAAGTATCTTGTTGACAGTTCTTGCATCCATATTTATTTATATGGGCTATTGATCTGTAAAATTGTTTTCTTGTGATATCTTGTCTGGTTTTAGTATAAGAGCAATATTGGCATTTTGGAATAAATTGGGAACTGTTCTCACCTCTTCAAATTTTGGAGGAACTGTAGAAGGATTCACGTTAATTTGTCTTTAAACATTTGAAGAAATAACCACTGAAGCCATCCGGCCCTGGCCTTTTCTTTATTGGGAGGTTTTTGATTATGTATTCATTATCTTTACCTGTAATCAGTGTATGCATATTTTCTATTTTTCTTGATTCACTTTTTTAGTTTGTGCATTCCTAGGAATTTGGCCATTTCATCTAGGTTATTTAATACATTGTCATAGAATTCTTCATAATATTCCCTTGTAAGGCAATTTTTATTTTTCTAAGGTTGATATTAGTGTCTCCTCATTTATCTTGAAACTGATTTTACTCATTTGAGGCTTCTCTCTTATTTATTTTTTGTTATTCTACCTAAAGTTTGTCAAGTTTGTTTATGCAGAGAATCAACTTAAAAAATTCTTTTAACGTTTATTCATTTTTGAGAGAGACAGAGAGACAGAGAGTGAGCAGAGGAGGGGCAGAGAGAGAGAGAGACACACACACACAGCATCTGAAGCAGGCTCCAGGCTCTGAACTGACAGCACAGAGCCTGACACGGGGCTCAAATTCACAAGCTGTGAGATCATGACCTGAGCCAGAGTCGGATGCTTAACAGACAGAGGTACCCACGCGCCTTGAGAATCAACTTTTTTTTAAAAATATTCTTTGTTGTTTTCCTGATTTATCTTTTATTTATTTCTGCTCTAATCTTTATTACCTCCTTTCCTCTGTTTGCTCTGAGTGTAGTTTGATTTCTTTTTCTAATTTTTAAGGTGGAAGTTTAGGTTATTTTTCTTCTTTTTTAAGTATAGCGATTTACAACTATAAATTTAACTGCAGACAGTACAATAGCTACATCTTGTAAGATTTGATATACTGTTCTTATGTTTTCATTCATTGCAAAATATATTCCAATTTACCTTGTGACTTCTATGGTAATTAGGTTTTAGGTTACTTAAGGATGTGTTGTTAAATTTTCACATATTTTTTAAAATTTCTCAAATTTCCTTCCATTAATAATTTCTTGTTACATGTCATTGCATTCATATAATTTTGTATTATTTATTTCTGTTTCAATGTATTGAGAATTGCTTTATGGCCTAGCATATGGCCTATGCTCGTACATGTGAACTTTAAGCAGAATGTGTATTCACATTCAGATCATTTATAGATTTCTCTCGGTTCTAACTAATGTATAGTATTTTTTAGATGTTTTATTTGCTTGTTGATCTTTCTAGTTGTTCTACCTAATATGGTGAATATTTATAGTCTCCAACTATTATTGTTGAATTATTTTTTCTCCCTTTAATTTTGTCATTTTTTATTTTATGTATTTCTGAACTTTGTTGTTAGGTGTTGTTAGGTGTTTAGAATTGTGACATATTTGTGATGTACAGTCCCCTTTGCCATTACAAGACATCCTTTTATGTTTCATTGTCTAATTGTATATTTTACCTGATATTAATGGATTCTCTTTCCATTGCTCTTTGAATAGTGTATCTTTTTCCATCCTTATATTTTCAACCTTTTGTGTCTTTCAATATAAAGTATGTCTTCTATAAACACAAAATAGTTGCTTCATGGTTTGTTTTTTTAAGTTTATTTACTTATTTTGAGAGAGAGAGAGAGAGAGAGAGAGAGTGCATGTGTGTGAGTGGGGGAGGAGCAGAGAGAGGGAGGGAGAATCTCAAACAAGCCCTGCATTGTCAGCACAGAGCCCAACGTGGGGCTTGAACTCAGGAACCCATGAGATTATGACCTGAGCCAAAATCAAGAGTCAGAAGCTTAATCGACTGAGTTACTCAGATGCCTCAGTTGGTTCATGTTTTTTATCCAGTCTGCCGCTGCTGCCTTTTGAGTGAAGTGTTTATATTAATCCATTATATTAATCTAATTACTGATAAAGTAAGATTTTGTTTTGTTTTTTCCCCATATCTTTTTGTTTTGCTATTCCTCCATTCCTCTATTATTACCTTCTTTTGTGTTATTTTCAAGTGTACAATTTTATTATTTTGTCATTTCTTTTAAAGTAATTTACTGTAGAGGGTTCTAGACTATTCTTTTTTTATTTTTATTTTTTTGAGGTGGTTGCTTTTCAAGACTACTGTGATACTGAGGTAAGGGAGATGGGGGTAGGGCAAGTTGAAACACCACAAACCTCAATGTTCTTACTGAGATTCAGATTTTTTTTTTTTTGAGGAAAACTCAACTCCTGTTCCTGCAAGTCTGATTAATTTCTAGATTTCTGAAAAGTTTTTTTTTAATTTTTTTTATTAAATTTTTTTAACATTTATTTTTGAGACACAGAGAGAAGCAGAGCACAAGCAGGAGCAGAGAGAGGGGGAGACAGAATCTGAAGCAGGCTCCAGGCTCTGAGCTGTCAGTACAGAGCCCAACACAGGACTCAAACTCACAGACTGTGAGATCATGACCTGAGCCAAAGTCGGACACTTATCTGACTGAGCTACCCAGGCGCCCCTGAAAAGTTTATTTTGATGACTTTTTCCAGTGTTCTTTTTGCTGTTTTGGAGGAGAGGATGTTCGGAGGTTCTTACACTGACACTTTGCTGATCAATTTCTATTTGCTGATGAATTTCTACCACCAGGTTTTTAATGTAATTTACTTTTTATTGATGTATAGTTCACTTATTATATTAGGTTCAGGTGTACAACATAATGATTCAGTATTTGTATATTTTGTGATATGATCACAATAAGTTTAGTCGTCATCCATCACCATATATAGTTACAATTCTTTTTTTATGTTGAGGGCTTTTAAAATTTATTCTCTTAGGAACTTTCAAATATGCAATACAACATTGTTAATTATAGTTATCATACTGTACATCACATCTCCATGACCATTTTATAACTAGAAGTTTGTACTTTTTGACCCCCTTCACCAATTTAACCCACTCCCCAGATCCCTCCTCTTTAGCCACCACCAACCTGTTTTCTGTAACTATGAGCTTGTTATATTTCTTTTATTTTGTTTTATTTGTTTGTTTGTTTTTTAGATTTCACATTTAAGTAAGATGTCTTCATTTAAAAATTTCTCTATTTGACTTGTTTCACTTAGTATAAACATCCTCAGTGTTAATCCAAGTTATCGCAAATGGCAAGATTTCATTATTTTTTATGGCTAAAATAGTATTCCATTGGGTGCATATACCACATCTTTATCAGCCCATCCATTCATGGATATTAGGTTTTTACATATCTTTGCTATTATAAATAATGCTGCAGTGAATATGGAGGTGCATCTATTTTTTGGAATTAGTGTTTTCATTTTCTTTGGATAAATACTCAGAAGTAGAATTGCTGGATTATATGGTAGTTCTAGTTTTACGTTTTTGAACAAACTCTCTACTGTTTTCCATTGTGGCTATACCAATTTACATTCCCACCAACATTACACAAGAATTTTTTTCTCCACTTGTTATTTTTTATCTTTTTAAAAAAATTATTTATTCTTAAAAGAGAGAGAGCGCATGAGTAGGGGAAAGGGACAGAAGGAGAGGAAGAGAAAGAGAAAAAGAGAAAGAGAAAGAGAAAGAGGGAGAGGGACAGAGAGAGACAGAGAATCTTAAACAGGGTCCACACTCAGCATGGAGCTTGATGTGGTGCTGGATCCCAGGACCGTGGAATCATGACCTGAGCTGAAATCAAGAGTCAGATGCTCAACTGACTGAGTCAACCAGGTGCCCCTTATCTTTTTTTTTTTTTTTCAACGTTTATTTATTTTTTTGGGACAGAGAGAGACAGAGCATGAACGGGGGAGGGGCAGAGAGAGAGGGAGACACAGAATCGGAAACAGGCTCCAGGCTCTGAGCCGTCAGCCCAGAGCCTGACGCGGGGCTCGAACTCCCGGACCGCGAGATTGTGACCTGGCTGAAGTCAGACGCTTAACCGACTGCGCCACCCAGGCGCCCCATCTTTTTAATAATAGCCATTCTATGAGTTGTGAGGTGATATCTCCTTCTGACTGTGGTTTGCATTTCTCTGATGATGACTGATTTTCAGCATCTTTTCATGTGCCTGTTGGCCATCTGTGGCTTCTTTGAAAAATATCTATTCAGATTATTTGCCCACTTCTAATCAGATTATTATTATTATTATTGGCTATTGAATTGTGTAAGTTCTTTATATATTTTAGATATTAACCCCTTATCAGATATATGATTTGCAAATATTTTCTCCCATTAGTAGATTGGTTCTTCATTTTACCGATGTTTTCCTTTATTGTGAAGAGGTTTTTAATTTAATGTAGTCCCACTGGTTTATTTTTGCTTTTGTTGCCTTTGCTTGTGGAGTCAGTTCCAAAAAATGTATCACCAAGACCAGTGTCAAGGAATTTGCTGCCTAAGTTTTCTTCTAGGAATTTTATGGTTTCAGGTCTTACATTCAAGTATTTAATGCATTTTGAGTCAATTTTTGTGTATTGTGTAAGATGTTAGCCCAATTTCATTCTTGTGCATGTGGCTGTCCACTTTTCCCAGCACCATATATTGAAGAGACTGTCATTTCCCCATTGTATATTCTTGGCTCCTTTGTTGTAAAACAATTGATGATATATGTGTGGGTTGATTTCTGGGCTCTCTATTCTGTTCTCTTGAGCTATGTGTCTGTTTTTATGCCAATACCATACTGTTTTGATCACTGTAGCTTTATAATGTAGTTGGAAATCAGGAAGTGTGATGCCTCCAGCTTTGCTCTTTTACCCAGTATTGCTTTTCTAGACTGCCAGCCCAGGCCCAATGAGCAGAACTTTCTCTTGACTTAGGAGGCCTCTTGAGTTTTGTTGTTGTTGTTATTTGTTGGTTGGTTTTGTTTTGTTTGAACCTATACTAAGGAACCTCACACCTATCAGCCTGCACCTTTACATAACAATTAATTTAGCCCACTTTCAAGTTAAGTATTTAACTCTTTGATGCTTCTCAGTCTGGTAAATATCCTATCACTTTGCTACTTTCTTCCACAGATGCCCCCCCCACCCCGCCCACAACCCCACACACACTTCCTTCACATACCGAGAGGTATTTCAAAGTTCTAAAATACATTGCTGTCAGTAAAGTCAAGCAAAAAAAAAAAAAAAAAAAAAATCTTGTGCTTAAATCATTTTTAAAAACGACTTACTTGCAATTAATTCAACTTAGCTAGTTTTCAGGGTTTATTTATTGTTTTATTTATGTAAGTAAAATATATAGGTAGAGGCTATGAAATGTGAGAACTCTTGGTGAACAAATTATACACTTCTCTCACCAATAAAAATTCTGTGGCTTGCCATAGACATTAGAAAAAAAAAATATGTGATCCCAAAAGACCTTAAAAATAGTGCAATCCTGTACTAGCATCTCTTCAATATTTCTCTTATCTTTGGAGTATTTCATCAGTTTGCATCCTGAGTATAATGTGAAAACTTTTATACTACTTGTACTCATTATAGGTTTTTGAATGTTTCTGAAATAAATTTATATTTAAAATATTATTGGATCAAAATTATGACAGAGTTACCAGAAACATAAATTAAATTTGATATATTATATGGAGAATTGGCAGAATAAAAAATATTTTGAAGTTTGAAATAAGAATACAAATATTAAAAGACCATAAAATGTCTAAAATATTTATAGTAATATAAAAAAATACTGACATTTTGGTTTCTACCAAAACACCACTGGAGAAGAGAGATTGTATAGCAATTATAACTTGAAAGGATAAATGCATTTGAAGCAGTCTATTAGAAGCCAACATGGTGACTGGGTACCTGGGTGGCTCAGTTGGTTAAGCATAGAACTCCTGATCTCAGTTCAGGTCTTTGTCTCAATGTCCTGAGTTCAAGCCCTTGCTTAAAAAAAAAAAAAAGTGAGTATGATGGAAAATATTATTATAGTGGAATACAAGATTAGTTTGGAAATTAAGACATTAACTAGGAAACAACTACACAAAATTATAAAATTTAAATGACGGTTGTTAAAAGTAAAAAATTTTGCTATGATATTTGGTAAATTGGTAAATGAGTAACGATATTGACAAAATAGATGTTGGCATTAAATGAATTGATTATAATTAATTTAGAATAAAATATTAAATCAAAGTATAGAAAATAAATTAGTATCTAATTGTACATTTTAAAATCTAAATTTAATAGTGTACTTGATAGTACTAAACTTCTGAATATTTTTAAAACTGTAAAAACTAAGATTCTCTTTCAAAAGTATGAATTTGTGGTCCTCATGGTAACATGTATTTTCCCATGTGTCATTAACAGTAACCAATGTTGAACATTATTTGCAAAGCATTAAACATTTCTGTTAAATTTTAAAGTTAGTATATGTGCTAAATCAGTTGTATTTGCCATTTGCTAAAATGGTCCTTTGGTGTATTGATTTCTTCTAACAAATTGGTTCCTGGCAAATGGGCTTTTAACATGTTGCTAGATTTGAACAGAAAGGAATGTTGGAGCATCTCCCAGCCAATTTTTGTGTGGAAGCAGGGTGACTGTTTCTTCAAAGGATTGGGAGCATTTCCATGCTTGAATGGAACTTAGTTTTCTCTTACCTTCTCTGGATATAAAATCATGAGTTATATTAGCATAGCTATATATACATGTATTGTACTATGTTTATTTAAGCAAAAGAAAGATATTTGAAGAAGAAAGTGGAAGGAAAGAGGAAAGAGAAGTAGAAAAAGTGAATAACAGTAGATAAAATATGAGTTCTAAATAACAAAAACAAAATAGGGGCTTTGGATTTTGCTATTTACTCTCCATTTTTGGAGATTTGCTACCTTTCTTTTGATCAACAGACAACCACTCTGGTAGTACTTAGTAAAAGAATAGTGGCATTATTGCAGGACTTTTTACCTCAGTATCTAGGGTTCCTTGTCTAGTGGCTTTGAAGAATGAAGAGGTGGACACATAATGAACAGCAGGCAAAAGTTTATCAGAGTATAAGATTAGAAATAAGAATAATATGAAAGCTCTCTTTGCAGAGAGGGGGCATTCAAAAGTGAATGCCTACGACAATAGGCAAGGGTCTTTGTTTTATAAGATTCTGGTCAGCCTTCACTTCCCTTCCCCCTTCTCAGGTTCTACCCTTACTGGCTGGATAACTCTAGGTTCTGGGTTGTCCATTCCTGATTGGCTCAACTCCATTGTGTGAGGGGTGGTCTATGGCCATATCATTCATTCTTTGTGGGTCCTATGTTTAGTGGTCTACTACTTTTTTTTAGTTAGGTCTTTTGTAAAATTTCTGAGGGAAACCTGAGGGGGAGAGGTGGGGTCCATTACATTCTTAAGAGGAACCTTATTCCCAAGGGGGTTTGGTGTGGTCAGACACTCCCAGCATTGTTCCAAAATCTGTTTTTCCCCCTCCCAGGGACCTCAGGTCCTAATCTTTCTCTCTCTTCCTACTGAATCCTATCTTTTCTTGTCATATCATCATTCTATTAAATTCCCTGTACTGCTCTGAGAAGGATAATTCATTTATAAGATGGTGTCAGAAGCCTTAAACATTAATATTTTTATTCTGAAGCTAATGGAAACATATATGCATACATACACACAGATAGAAGACATAAACATTAAAATGTATCCTATATAAAAATCAGTATCAATAGTTTTAGTAAAAGGAAAAAAGATTAAAAATATAAAACATAAAAAATCAAAGAAGTTAATTGTAAAAACCTTACAATTTTCAATTTGAATGGAGCTACTATGAACTTCTAACATATTTTCTGTTAAAATTAGTATTTCCGACTTTGGTCTACAGAAAATTTAGTTACCTGCACAACTCTTTTAGTTGCCTATTGGTATATTTAAAAAATATCAGTGGCTTTAAACAATGAATATGAAATCACTCACAATTCTGAGAATCAGAAATTCTGGAAGCAGAGATGGCTCATCTATATTTTCCATAGTATTGGTTGTACAGCCTGATAGAAGCCAGAGATCACCTTGAATGTCTAGTCTGAACTGGCCAGGCCTCTTTCTTTGCATGGCCATTTTATGTCTGGATCCTTGGCTGTTCTTCACCTGGCCTCTGTCACCATGTATAGTCTTATCCTCCACAGCGTTTCTCTTCAGGCAGATAGATAACCCAAACTTCTGTAGGTGGTGACTGGCCTCTCAGAAAGCAAACATTGGAAGCTATAACTTTTTTTCAGGTCTAAGTCTGGACATCATAGAAAAGGGCCTACACAGTAGAAGGAGTTGCAGCCTCTATCTTTGGAAACCACAGCAACCAAAAAGCCATGAAAACTTCTAGCATCAAATTTGGGCCCACTAGATACATTCCCCACTGAAAACTGCAGGATTTTTTCAGTTAATAGCCAAACCTAGGTGCAGAAAATGTGTAAAGACAGATTCAGAATATCTTAACACATCAGTAATGAAGGGAATAAAGCATATAAAGACAGAAACAGTCATACAGTATATGCCTCTTGATGTGATCCTTTAGAAAGCACATAAACAATGTATAAAATATTCTATAAAAATAAGTTTGAATCTGTTCAAATCTGTTCAAATCTGTAGTTATAACCATTAAGTCAAGTGAAATTCAAGAGTCAGAGGAACATGTTAAACAAAAACATGTAATAACATGTTTATATCAGACTAATTTATGCTAGAAACCAAGTTTTACTTTTTTATTAGCTCTATAGTTTTGAGAAAATTATTTCACAGGAGCTTCAGTCTCTTGTAATAAGATGGAGGTAAGAAGAAGATATTTCATGAATATATACTATATGCATATGAAAATATAAATTATATAAAACAGCATAGCATAGCAATGCAGTCCAATAAAAACAAGTTTCAACTTTTCCTCTTCTTCTAATGTATCTGTTACTCCCAGCAGAGAACTTCTGTTGGAGTTGTCTGTGGTCTCAGTACAAATCGATCCCTATGATTGCTCCTCATTAATAGCTTTTTAGCAAACAGATACCTCTTAAATATAAATCCCCTTATGATATGAAATGAATGATTTAATAATGATCTCAACAAAACTCAAAGATTTCTCAGAAAACAGAAAAAAAAAAACCTGCCACAAGCTTCTACCACCCCATTGAACAACTTACCTACTTTGCTTCTATACTTTGCTTTCTTTCCTGGTACTTTCAATGGTTTTTCATGCACTTTAGCAAAGACCAACATTTCCACTTGTATAGCAGATCCCATCCCCTCTCACCCACTTAATGATATTGCTGTCTGCTTTCTCCTCTGAATCATTGTGTTTTTCTCTTTTTCTAATAGATTTCTCACCCACCAGTAGACAAATGTGTCAATATTCATTCATTCTTAAAGATAAAGCTCTCTTGACCCTACTTCTTTCCACTTATGTTACCCATTTCACTTTTTCCCCTTGTATCAGAACTCCTCAAGACTTGTTTCTAGTGAATGTGTCCGTCTTTGTCTCCTTTTCTGCTTCATCTTTAGTTTTCTACCTTTTTAATAAATTAAAGCTTCAGAGCGTAAACCTAACCATCTTTTCTATATTCACTCCTTTGGTTATCTCAAATAATCTGATAGCTTTAAACACAATCTACATGAAAACCATTCTAAAGGTATCTCCACAAAGACCCACTTACCAATTAGATATCTAATAAGTATATCAAAATTATAATGTAAAACCCTGAACTCCTGATTCCTCCTGCCTTCAAATATGCTATTTCTGCAATCTTTTACATTTCAGTAAATGGAAATTCCATTCTTCTAATTGTTCAGATCTATTATTTTTTAATAATTATGGATTACCTTGTCTTGTTCTAACATTTAATCTATCACAAATCCTATTTATCTATCTTCAACGTATAACTTAAATTTTCAACCTCTCTGTGGTGTTTTGATACCCCTCACAGATTTCCTTTACAGGGTTAGCACTGACTCCCCAGCTTTTGTGAAATTTGCTCTCATTTGATTAAAGGAATCCATATTACTGAGTAGATTAGATCTTCTCCATTTCCCAAGTGGCCAAATTCAATATTTGCAAATGGAGGCACACAACAACTCTAATATGTAGTTTATGTTGCAGGATCTTCCCTTCTATCAGACCAGTGCTAGAGTTTACCAGCTACCATATTTTTGCTTAATTTTTCCTCCCTTCTCTATCCTACTTCACCCCATAACTTACAAGTTTGGGTTTTGCTTGTCTTTTGTTATTTTTTTCTGGAAACGATTGCTTCAGTAGGTTAGGCACTCCAAATCCCTATCTCTTATCTACACTATTGGAACGCCCTTCCTACTTTTGTCCTTGCTTCTACTTACCCTTCTAGTCTATTGTCAATACAGTATTCAAAATATTCTTTAAAAAAAAAAAAACAAAAAAAAAACCAAAATATTCTTTTAAAACAAAAAGATAATTGACTCCTCTACTCAAAATATTTCAGTGGCTTCCCACATTACTCGTGATAAATGCCTAAGTAAATAACCTGGCCAAAAAGCAGAAGGGTGTAATCTGGATTCCACTTCCTTCTTGTCTCTCTTACTTCAACTCATGTTTTAGTCTCCCTGGCTCACTCCACTGCAGTGACTCTGGTCTCTTACCTTGAAATAGTAATTATACTCTCAAACTCAGAGCCTCTGCACTTGCTGTTACTTCTGTAGGAAGGTACTTCTCCAGTATATTTGCATGGCTTGCTCCAACACTTTATGCTTCCTCCTGATATTTAGTCATGTGTCAATAATCCACTGTAATCTCCCTTTACCACGTTGGTTAAAATTGCAACCCGATGTTACTCCATGGCATCACATACAGTTTTACCTCAGTTTTTTCCCCAAAGCTCATAATTTTGCATATAGAAATTTAGAAAGTAAAATATGATATTTAAAATATAGTTTAAAGTATATTGAATCAAAAAACATATATGTATAAATATATATTAAATATATATTAATACATATTTATAGACCAATATTTATGCATATATAATGTTAAAATATATTTTTAAATATAATGTTTTTACAGCCACTGTCCACTCACTAGAATAAAATCTTCATGAAGACTGTAAGTTTGTATGTTTTGTTCATTGGTCTATCATCATTGACTAATATATTCTCAATAAATATTTGTCAATGCAAGAGGCTAGCTTATAGACCTGAGCATCAAAATCTTATAATTGTGGCTACCACTATTTATGACCCCATGATATGTGGGACATGTTGTGTTTAGCATCCACCTTTCATGTCAAAATTTAGATTACGTATTTAGGGAGAAATATCAAACTGCTTATATTTTTCTCTAATAAAATAGGTGCAAATGTACTCTTTTGCTCCTCACAATTATTGAAGATACAAATAAAAACTAAAGTTTGATAATGTCATCAAAGGGCTATAGCTGACATGAAACCTGCATGTATTATACAACAATAAAGGGAAAAGAAATTAAATATGCCATTTTCAACTTTTATTTTTAATTTCTTCAGCAATACGATATTTATAAACCTTATTTTTTAAAATATAATTATCTAAACTAAGTCAAAGGTATCATTTCATAGCTCTAAAACATATGGGGGATGATGTTGAAACCTTGAAATATAATTTCATGAAATGCTAATTGATCCCAGAGGTTGATTATTGCTTTAGTATTTCAAGAACGTTTCATTTAAATTTTCAAAATTTTTTTCTTTCTTTCTCTCTCTATATAGATGGTGTAGATACAGATGATATTGATATAGATATAGATATTGAATCTGTAATCATCCGAATACCTTTAAGGTATTTTGGTATATACATAATCACATATAAGTATTGTAAAGAGACACTGTAAATTGTTGTTGAATTACTGTTAGACATTTCCTTCAGATATAAATAAGGTGTTTGCTATAATCACAGAGGGGCTGCTATTTACACATAATAATGTGGTTATTTGGTGTTGACTAGTTGTTTCCATGTCAACTGCATTCAATAAAGGGGATTAGTCACCATACGGTTGATAGAGCCATCTGTGTACTCCAAAGACTTGCCTGTTGATGCAAATGGTAACTTGTTTTGCAAAAGGTTAAAAGGACAGAAATATATAAATTATATAATGTTTCAAGGGGATTGCACAAAATACATTTTCCTAACTGTTATATTAAATTCTCTTGGTTATTATGGAAAAATGCCATCTTACTCTAGGTAAGAAACATCACAATATATTTAACAGACATTTTTTAAAAAGAAGGAAACAATAAAACAAATTCGTTTAAGGGTTTAAGCAATTTCATCAGAAATTTTCTTACCATAAAATTCACTGGACATTTTGAGGTATGCAAACCATTATGTACATTCTAATTCTTCAGGTGACTACATGTAATATTTGGCAAGTTTGAGAATTAAAAAAAATTTAATGTTTATTTTTGAGACAGAGAGAGAGAGAAAGAGAGAGACAGCACGTGTGCGGGGCAGGGGTGGGAGTGCAGTGCAGAGAGAGAGGGAGACACAGAATCTGAAGCAGGCTCCAGACTCCAAAGTTGTCAGCACAGAGCCTGATACGGGGCTTGAGCTCACAAACCACGAGATCCTGATGAGATCTGACCATGAGAGCCAAAGTCAGACCCTTAACTGACTGAGCCAACCATGTTCCCCAAGAGAATTTTTAATTATTAGCAGGAAAGAACCTCAATTTATTTCAGTGGTAAAATTTTAAATCCATTGTAAATCTCTATCATTTAACCCATTGAGAATTGAGGCCACTTCTGTAAGCATGAATTTTTCTTTGTTCTAGGAAGATAGGTTTTTAAGTAAATAACCTTTATGATTATTCAGGAAATCCTTTAAATCTAATTTATTGAGTTAAATAAGTTGCTCATCTGGGTAAATTCTTATTTCTTTGAACAATGAATTCCTCACTTGGGCATCAAGCAATTAAAAAATTTTTAAGTTATTTATTTATTTATATTATTTCTATAGCCAATGTGGGGCTCAAACTCATGACCCTGAAATCAAGAGTCACATGCTCTTCCAACTTAGCCAGCCAGGTGCCTCTCAAACAACTTTTTAACCACTAGTACTTCTTTTAAGATCCTCACTTTTTCTGTGACCACCAGCACTAAGCATATCACAAAAATGTCCTAATCCCAACTAGATATCCATATTAGGAGACCCAATTTAAATCTTTTGAGTGTAGCTCTTTCCCACGCCTGTGAATATCAACCCATGGCCTCTCTTTCTTAGACACTGTTAAATTTCTGTCAAGATAGTGTTCTTTCTGCCTTAGGTAGGCTCCATAAACAGATCTATTTGATCAGTGGATATCATTTGGGGAAGTTTGCTGTCATGAAGCCCAGAGCCTCAAGTATATTTAATTGAAAGTCCCTCTTTGCTGAGGCTCAAAACCTCAGTTTAAAAGCAGCATGTTCCTCTGAGATCTTTTAGCCTTCCTCTTAGGGATCCTTCTATTGAGGAAAAATGAGAAAGGCTTTATAATGGTTTGCGCTGTAATTTCTCTTTGTCTTGCTCCCAAATTTTGAGTTTATCTTGATTTCTAAGCATTCAACAAAGAAATCTTTTTAGTGTTTCTTCAAGTAACTGATCTTATTTGGAAACTTACATTCTTTGTTTTTTTTTTTTTTTTAATTTTTATTTTTTAATTTACATCCAAGTTAGTTAGCATATAGTGCAATGAGTTCAGGAGTAGAATCCAGTGATTCATCCCTTGCAGATAACACCCAGTGCTCATCCCAACAAGTGTCTTCCTTATGCCCCTCACCCATTTAGCCCATCCCCCTACCTACAACCCCTCCAGCAACACTCAGTTCTCTATATTTAAGAGTCTCATGTTTTGTCCCTCTCCCTGTTTTTTTTTTATTTTTTCCCTCTCTTTCTCTATGTTTATCTCTTTTGTATCTTAAATTCCACATATGATATTTGTATTTCTCTGACAGACTAATTTTACTTAGCATAATACCCTCTAGTTCCATCCACGTAGTTGCAAATGGCAAGATTTCATTCTTTTTATTGCCGAGTAATACTCCATTGTGTGTGTGTGTGTGTGTGTATGTGTGTGTGTGTGTATATGTGTGTGTGTGTGTATATATATGTATATGTATGTGTATATATACATATATATATTGTTTATCCATTCATCTGTCAATGGACATTTAGGCTCTTTCCATACTTTGGCTATTGTCAATAGCGCTGCTATAAACATTGGGGTGCATATGTCCCTTCAAAGCAGCACACCTACCTGCATTCTTTGGATGAATACCTAGTAGTGCAAATGTTGGGTTATAGAGTAATTCTATTTTCAATTTTTTGAGGAACCTCCATACTGTTTTCCAGAGTGGCTGCACCAGTTTGCATTCCCGTCAGCACTGCAAACTTGTTCCCTTTCTCTGCATCCTCGACAACATCTGTTGTTGCCTGAATTGTTAATTTTATCTGTTCTGACTGGTGTGAGGTGATATCTCACTGTGGCTTTGATTTGTATTTCCCTGATGATGAGTGATGTTGAGCATTTTTTCATTGTGTTTGTTAGCCATCTGGATGTCTTCTTTGGAAAAGTTTCTATTCATGTCTTTGGCCCATTTCTTCACTGGATTATTTGTTTTTTGGGTGTTGAGTTTGATAAGTTCTTTATAAATTTTGGATAATAACCCTTTATTGGATATGTCATTTGCAAATATCTTCATCTATTCTGTCAGTGGCCTTTTAGTTTTGCTGATTGTTTCCTTCACTGTACAGAAGTTTTGTTTTGTTTTTTGTTTTTCTTGATGAGGTCCCAATAGTTAATTTTGGCTTTTGTTTTCCTTGCCTCTGGAGATGAGAGTAAGAAGTTGCTGTAGCCAAGGTCAAAGAGGTTTTGCCTGCTTTCTCTTCGAGGATTTTGATGGCTTCCTGACTTACATTGAAGTCTTTCATCCATTTTGAGTTTATTTTTGTATATGGTGTAAGAAAGTGGTCCAGGTTCATTCTTCTGCATGTCGCTGTCCAGTTTTCCCAGTACCACTTGCTGAAGAGACTGTCTTTATTCCATTGAATATTCTTTCCTGCTTTGTCAAAGATTAGTTGGCCATGTGTTTGTGGGTCCATTTCTGGGTTCTCTATTCTGTTCCATTGATCTGAATGTCTGTTTTTGTGCCAGTACCATACTGTCGTGATGATTACAGCTTTGTAATACATCTTGAAGTCCAGGAGTGTGATGCCTCCAGCTTCGGTTTTCGTTTTCAAGATTGTTTTGGCTATTTGGGGTATTTTCTGGTTCCATACAAATTTTCGAATTGTGTGTTCTAGCTCTGTGAAGAATGCTGGTGTTATTTTGATAGGGATTACACTGGATATGTACATTGTTTTGGGTAGCATCGACATTTAACAATATTTCTTATTCCAATCCAGGAGCATGGATTATTTTTCCTGTGTGTGTGTGTGTGTCCGCTGCAATTTCTTTCATAAGCTTTTAAGCTTTCTATATTTTTAAGTGTATAGATTTTTCATCTTTTTGGTTAGGTTTATTCCTAGGTATTTTATGGTTTTTGGTGCAATTGTAAATGAGATCGATTCTTTGATTTCTCTTTCTGTTTCTTCATTATTGGTGTATAGAAATGCAACTGATTTCTGTGCATTGATTTTATATCCTGTGACGTTGCTGAATTCATGGATCAGTTCTACCAGTTTTTTGGTGGAATCTTTTGGGTTTTCCATATCAAGTATCATGTCATCTGTGAAGAGTTAAAGTTTGACTTCCTCCTTGCCAGTTTGGATGCCTTGTATTCCTTTGTGTTGTCTCATTGCTGAGGTTAGGACTTCCAATACTATGTTGAATAATAGTGATAAGAGAGTGGACATTCCTGTCCTATTCATGACCTTAGAGGGAAGCTCTCAGTTTTCTCCCATTGAAGATGATATTAGTGGTGGGTCTCTCATATATGGCTTTTATGATGTTTAAGTATGTTCCTTCTATCCCGACTTTCTCAAGGGTTTTTATCAAGAAAGTATGCTGTATTTTGTCAAATGCTTTCTCTGCATCTATTGAGAGTATCATGTGTTTCTTGTCCTTTCTTTTATTAATGTAATGTATCACATTGATTGATTTGCAGATATTCAACCAGACTTGCAACCCAGGTATAAATCCCATTTGATTGTGGTGAACAATTCTTTTAATGTTTATTGGATCTGGTTGGCTGGCATCTTGTTGAGAATTTGAATCCATGTTCATCAGGGAAGTTCATCTGTAGTTTTCCTTTTTAGTGAGGTCTTTGTCTGGTTTTGGAATCAAGATAATGCTGGCCTCATAGAATGAGTTTGGAAGTTTTACTTCCATTTCTATTTTTTTGGAACAGCTTCAAAAGAATAGCTGTTAACTTTTATTTTTTTTATGTTTTTTAATGTTTATTTTTTAAAGAGAGAGAGACAGAGACAGAGCATGAGCAGGGAAGGGACAGAGAAGGAGGCACAAAATACAAAGCAGGTTCCATGCTCTAAGCTGTCAGCATAGAGCCCAACATGAGGCTCAAACCCACAAGCTTTGAGGTCATGACCTGAGCCAAAGTCAGATGATCAACTGACTGAGCCACCCAGGTGCCCCAATAGCTGTTAACTCTTCTTTAAATGTTTGGCTAGAATTCTCCCGGAAAGCCATCCAACCCTGGACACTTGTTTTGGGGATTTTTTTTTGTTTATTACTAATTCCATTTATTTACTGGTTATGGGTCTGTTCAAAATTTTCTATTTCTTCCTGTTTGAGTTTTAGTAGTTTATATGTTTCCAGGAATTTGTCCATTTCTTCCAGATTCCCATTTTATTGGCATATAATTGCTCTTAATATTCTCTTATTATTGTTCATATTTCTGCTGTGTTGGTTGTAATCTCTCCTTTTTCATTCTTGATTTTATTTATTTGGGTCATTTCCTTTTTTCTTTTTGATCAAACCGGCTAGGGGGTTATCAGTTTTGTTAATTCTTTCAAAGAACCAGCTCCTGGTTTCATTGATCTGTTCTACCGTTTTGTTTTTGTTTTTGTTTCATTTCAGTATCATTGATTTCTGCTCTAATCTTTATTATTTCCTGTCTTCTGCTGGTTTTGGGTTTTATTTGCTGTCCTTTTTCCATCTCTTTAAGGTGTAAGGTTAGGTTACATATCTGAAACCTTTCTTCCTTCTTTAGGAAGGCATGGATTGCTATGTACTTTCCTGTTATGACTGTTTTGCTGTGCCCCAGAAGTTTTGGGCTGTGGTATTATCATTTTCATTGGATTCCATATACTTTTTAATTTCCTCTTTAATTTCTTGGTTAGCCCATTCGTTCTTTAGTAGGATGCTCTTTAATCTCCAAGTATTCATGGTCTTTCCAAATTTTTTCTCGTGGTTGATTTCTAGTTTCAGAGCATTGTGGTCTAAAAGTATGCACGGTATGATTTCAACATTTTTGTACTTGTTGAGGGCTAATTTGTGTCCTAGTATGTGATCTAATCTGGAGAATGTTTCATGTTCACTCTAGAAGAATGTGTATTCCACTGCTTTAGGTTGAAATGTTCTGAATATATCTGTTAAGTCCATCCGGTCCAGTGTATCATTCAAAGCCATTGTTTCCTTGTTTATTTTCTCCTTAGATTATCTGTTCACTGTTCTATATGGGGTGTTGACATCTCCTACTATTATGGTATTACTATCAATGAGTTTCTTTATGTTTGTGATTAATTGATTTATATATTTGGGTTCTTTCATGATGGGGACATAAATATTTATAATTATTAGATCTTCTTGGTGAATGGACACCTTAATTATGATATAATGCCCTTCTTCACTTCTTGTTACAGAGTTTATTTTAAAATCTAGATTGTCTGATATAAGTATTGCTACTCTGGCTTTCTTTTGGTGACCATTAGCCTGGTAGATGATTCTCCATCCTCTTACTTTCAATCTGAAGGTGTCTTTAGGTCTAAAATTGGTCTCTTGTAAACAGCATATAGATGGATCTTGTTTTCTTATCCATTCTGCTATCTTATGTCTTTTGATGGGAGCATTTAGTCCATTGACGTTTAGAGTGAGTCCTGAAAGATATGAACTTATTGCAGTTGTTTTGCCTGTAGAGTTGGAGTTTTGGTAATGTTCTCTGGTCCTTTCTAGTCTTTGCTGCTTTTGATCTTTTTCATTCTGTTTATCTTTTCTCCTCTTAGAGAGCCCCTCTTAAATTTCTTGCATTGCTAGTTTGTGGTTAAAATCTCTTTTAGTTTTTCTTTTGTCTGAGAAACTCTTTATTTCTCCTTCTGTTTTGAATGACAACCTTGCTGGATAAGGCATTCTTGGCTGCATACTTTTCCAATTCAGCACATTGAATATATCCTGCCACTCCTTTATGGCCTGCCAAATTTTGGTGGACAGGTCTGATGTGAACCTTATCTGTCTTCCCTTACAGCTTAAGGACCTTTATGCCCTTGCTGCTTTTATAATTCTTTCCTTGTCTGTGTATTTTGTGATATTGACTATGATACACCTTGTTGATGGTGGTTTTTGTTGAATCTAATTGCAGTTCTTTGTGCTTCTTGGATTTTGATGTATGTGTATTTCCCCAGGTTAGGAAAGTTTTCTGCTATGATTTGCTCACATTAACTTTCTATGCCTTTTTTTCTCTCTTCGACTCCTATGATTTAGATGTTATTCCTTTTTAATGAGTCACTGAGTTCTCTAATTCTTATATCATGTTCTTTTGCCTTAGATTCCCTCTTTTTTTTTTTTCCTTCACTATTCTCCATAAGTTTGTCTTCTGTATTCCTGATTCCCTGCTCTGCTTCATCCATCGTTGCAACTGTGGCATCCATTCGAGATTGCATCTCAGTTATTGCCTTTTTAATGTTGTCCTAACTGGATTTTACTTCTTTTATCTCTACAGAAAGAAATTCTATGCTTTTTTCAACCCCAGCTAGTATTCTTACTTACTATTGTGATTCGAAATTATGGTCAGACATCTTGCTTATATCTGTGTTGTTTAAGTCCCTGGATGTCATTTCTTCCTCTTCTTTCTTTTGGGGTGAATTCCTTCATTACATCATTTTGGAGGAAGAAAAATAATAGAATAAAAAGTACAATTAAAAAACTTAAAAACAACACAAAAAACCTAATAAAGGAAGCTAGATCCTAGGTGTGTTTTGGTATGGTTGTTGAAAGAAGCTTGATAGAATAGAGATAACAGGAAAATAAAAGAAAAGAAAAAAAAAGTAGCAAAAGTAAGAAAATGTTTAAAAATTTTAAAAGATGTATACGAAAAAGTAGAATAAAATGTAATGGAGAAAGTAAAATAGACTAAAACATTTACAAAAAAATAACTTAAAAATATAGTGGAAAAAAAATCTTTTTTATAAAAACAGAAAATAATTTTTTTTTCTCTTTCTGTATCCAAGAATAAGAAACAAAGCAAGCAAACCAGTGAATAGATGGACCAGTGAGCAGAATGAAATCTGAATGAAATTACATCCAGTTTCCCCTAGAAGTCAAACTAATAGGCACTTTATAGTCCTTACACTAAGCAGGGGGAAGAGACTTGTAGTAGTCCTCTAGGGCTTGGTTGGCACAGTTTGATGGGGCTTAGTGTAATGGCTCCATTCTCCACTAGGTGGAGCTGATAGCTTACTGGGGTAGATCAGTGTGAGGCATGTGTGTGTGTGTGTGTGTGCACATGCATGGGGAAAGTAAAAATGGTGTCACCCAGCTTCCAGGTCTCTAGTATCAGAACTCTGTGCTCTTGTGGACTGTCAGTCAGGTACCCCTCCTTTTTCTCCAGCTTCCTTCCACTCCCCACTTCTACACTGTCCATGACCAAGCCATCAGCCTGCCAAGTGGCACCTCCCTCCTGGATTTTATCTCAGATGGGGCCATTTTTCCAAACTCGTCACTTCTGAGGCCCTCCAGCTTGAACCCACTCTGACCCTCTGGGGGTGGGTCTCGCCAAGCAATGATCGGGTGCCAGGCTGCCCCAGAAAAGTTTCATGTGCTTGTGTAGCGGCAGCAGTTCAGGAACTATGGTGAATCACAACACATATCTGGCACCAGGCTTCACCACACCCTAGCATCCTTGTTCCATACATGAGCAAACATAGCTGTGATCTGGGGTCTGCTGGGACTTTTGCCTGTGGGGAGGTTGCATAGCCTCTACCAGATGTCCTCCCAGCAAGGGAACCGTCTCTCCCCATGTGACCTGAGGACCCCTCGGACCTTGCTGTCTGCTCCTAGGGATTCACTCTTCCCACCAGAGCACTGCCAGGTATCTAGCTGTGGAGTTTCCAATTCTGTGCTCCCTTGTTTATAGAGTCTTAATGGTATTGAAACCCTGTACGTCCTTCTTTCTCTGTTTCTTGTTCATTTCCTTGCAGGTGTTTCCACTCTTTTTCTTTCTCTCCAGTGGCTTTCAAGGGGAGTGTGCTTTTCCTGTACTCTCCCCCCATCTCCATCCTCTCTCTGCAAACAAAAACAGTTCCCTACCCTCTGCGGCTTCTCTCTTTCCCAGTTCACCTCTCCACACTGTATACCTGCTGAGTTCTGTGGCTCAAGTTATGCAGATTGTTATGTTAGTCCTCAGATCAATTTTCTAGGTGTATTAAATGGATTGGTACTAATGTAGCTGCATTTCAGGGATGATTGAGAATTTCCATGCTGCTCTGCCATCTTGGCCCCTACCCTCTGGAAACTTATGTTCTTAATGTGAATCTGCCTTGTTATTAACAACACTATTCCTTGTCTCTCTCCTTGTCTTCATCCATTTTGTTAGAGTGTCTTTAAGCAATTATTCACAGGGAAGAGAACACACATAGTATGATAAGATCAAAAGTTCTCCAATTTAGACATCTTATAGCGTAAACTTTGCCTTGGGTCACCTTATAAAAATCTTGAACCTGTCTTATACTGTTTGTTTAAAGTATGGCGCTAGGAAAATCTCTTCTCTAAAAATGTCCTCTTCTAAGAATAACAAATTTATTGATGCTGCCACAGGAAATGATCTATCATTAGTTTGGGTCTCCTAAATCACAAGATGCACAAGTGTTATATGTGACCAGCTATAGCCAAACTCTCATGCCTTAGACTGACTTTAACTCAGTCTAAGTGTAGTCACTCTTGGATTGATTGATATGATCCTATCTTAACCTGTGCTTCTTCCCATTGTATCTACCCAGTGGCCTTCTCTAATGGCCATTTAGGAGTCAGTGCAAATGTATTATAGTTCATGTTAAGTGCTTTTATTTTTCAGAGTAGAGAAATATTGTCAAAGCTTTTTAGTGGTTAGAGAATATATGTAGACATTTAGAGATCATTTAGAGTTGATATGTTAATATATAATCTGATGCTCTGTAATATTTCTCAATTATGTAATACATAAATTGGGTCCTCAGATTAATCAACAACAACAACAAAAACAAAAACAACACCTTGAACAGAAAAGTCAAAATGATGACTTTAGAGTCCATGAATTTTAGATACAAGGTCTTTGGAGACCACCCCTAATTCTTTCCTGTGTAAACACATGGGACTCTAATGCAGTCTTTAAAGTAGTGAAAGGATAAATCCACTGGGAAGTTCAACGATAAATTTACTCTTTAATGCATTTACATTGCTTTGAAATAGATCTTTAAGAAAATGTGACCACAACTATCTCTTGACTTTTTAAAAATAGACTGAAGCCAGAAATACAAGATTTAGCTTACAAACAGAAACTAATAAGAAATCAAACAGAAAGTGGGGTGCCTGGGTGGTGCAGTCGGTTAAGCGTCCGACTTCAGCTAGGTCACGATCTCGCGGTCCGTGAGTTCGAGCCCCGCGTCGGGCTCTGGGCTGATGGCTCAGAGCCTGGAGCCTGTTTCCAATTCTGTGTCTCCCTCTCTCTCTGCCCCTCCCCGTTCATGCTCTGTCTCTCTCTATCCCAAAAATAAATAAACGTTGAAAAAAAAAATCAAACAGAAACTAATAAGAAATCATCCTGTTTTCAAGTCTCCAAAATGTTGCTGAATATTTTGAAAGAGCCTTAGAATAAAAGTAGAATAATACCCAGTATAAACTAATGACTCAGGCAACACAATTAAATTCTCCCACTAAAGTTACCAAACATCAGAGGAGGAATCCATTTGATAAAGATACCTGTAGATATCATAAGCAAAGAGTATACTGGAAAAAGAATTGTCTTGTAATAGCTTAGGAATATGAAGAAAAATAATGTAGTAGATAATCAGTGAATGTGTTGTAAGGGAGAATCAAGTACCCAATTATTCCTTTTACTCTTAAACTCAGAAAGAGAAATTTCCTGAAATGTTAAAAGACAACTGTGATAGTTAATTTTATATGTCATTTTGACTTGGCCACAATGTGCCCTGATAGTTGAGGATGTCTGTGAGAGCCTGTAAAGTAGATATACTACTCCAATGGAGGTGGGCCTCATCCAATCCATTCAAGACCTAAATAGAATAAAAGCTGAGCAGGAAAGAATTATCTCTCTCTGCCTAACTATTTTTGAGATGGGACATCAGTCTTCTCCTGCATTCTCAGACTAAAATTTATACCATTTGCTCTCCCATTTTTCAGGCTTCTGGACTTGATTAGAAGTTCTACCATCAGCTCTCCTGAGTCTCTACTTGCCAACTGCAGATCTTAGGATTTCTAGCCTCCACAAATACATTAGTCATTTCTGTTTCTCTGGAAAACCCCAAGGAATACAGATTTTTGGCAGTGAGATTGGTTCTAGAGAAACAGAACTTTAAGGGTGAGTTTTCTGAATTGCTCCTGACATTTCTGGAATGAAACTCTCTACTTTGCCTAGATTTAAAGATGCTAATGGCTATTTCCTGTGTTAAAGATATGCAAAATCTCTCCCCATTGGATATTCCTAATCAAGCACTTCTAAGAAGCAAGGAGCTGGGTGATAGTATATATGATATTTCCAAAAATTTTTGAAAAACTAATGAATATTATGAGGTTAGCTGGCTGCTTCTAATGTCTGTCAATAAGGTGGTAAAAGAAAAGGATGAGATCAGGGAATCAAATTCCCAGCTCAATCACCCCAGAAATGGCCTTATATCTTCTCTGTGTGCATTGAAGGAGATTTAATGGCTGTAGCCATAGGCTGAGTTTGCTGAAAAGCACATGCTTTTCATCCTGTGATTGGTTAAATTATAGTGCAAGTAGAACTCCCAATCTTGCAGGTGTCTGTTAAAGTGAGGGCACTGATTGGGAAAGAATGAGATATTTCATGTTGGAAAGGGGATAACTGGTATGCCTGAGGAAACTGGAAACACTGAACCCATAATTTTCTGATGAATTTTCTTTGCTAGTGGAAGATGCCTCACCAGCCCCAGTGGTAGTATCCTCCCCATCCCAGTCTGCATTGCTTGAAGAAATGGTAACAACTCCCTTGAGGCAGTTGCCATTCAAGGCAGTGCTGATTGTCCTCAGACTCACCCCCATCATGCCTTTTTGTTTCTAGATTTATAACTTGACTCAAGTCCCAGCAGACTCCTAAAGGTAAAGTACAGGATGTGACCCACAAGGAAGTGCACTACAGTCCGAAAGAACTTCTTGTGTTTTTAATGTATATAAATAGAAATCCAGGAACATGTGTAAGAATGGATAATGAGAGGGTGGTATAATGATGAAAGGAACATAAGAGTTAGATCAGGCTGAATTTTGATATGGGCTCATTAAGCAGAGAGTTTACATTTAATTTTGCAGCTCAGGAAGTTAGGATGGGCTCTAATAGTTTTTTGGTTGGTTGGCTGAAACATGGACTAAACAGCAGCTCACAGTGAGTAAATTAGAGATGCAGACTGGCTGAGGAAAAGATTGAAAGACTTAAGCAAATTGAAATGTTAGAGTGGATTTGTCCTGTAAGACATATATGCCCACATTAACACTGGGAGGGTCTAGAAGGCCTATTTTTCATCTCAACTGTGAGAAATAAATTTGGGAGAGGAGTCCCAGAATCCTTGAAGAGCTCTGTCATTGAAATTACCTATAGGCCATACCTAACTGGTGACTGCAGGCAATGATTTGGGAAACCTCAATACGATAGGAGTAATTGGATCCTATTGGGAGGACCAAGTGGCTGCTACTTGGCTGTAGTGACTATAATGGACAACAGAGTCAAAGCAGCAATCAGAATAGTCTAACTGCCCAGACTTTATGGTGTTGGCTAGTTAATCATGGTGTTCCTAGAAGTGACATAGATAGAAAGTCTAATAAATTGTTACTTGATGTGTGTAAGCTAAAAAGTTTGAGATAAAAGAGCAAAAATCCATCCTGAATCATAAAAATGGAGAGTCATGACTCCTCAATCAGTTCTTAGACTTGAGACAGTGTAGCGTTGTAGAACATTTCAAATAAAGGGAAGGCTATATCCCTTTAAGGAAGGACCCTCATACACTGTCAGATTGATACTATTCGTCTTTCTTTCACCCAGCTTTCCTCAAAGGGCCCTATAAACTTTTACCAGGATAATTGTGGACTGGAGAAAAGGAAATAATGAGATTTGGGGAGGCCTACTGGACAAAGGTTTTAAATTGACATTAATTCCAGGAGAACCAAAATACTACTGTGACTTACCAGTCAGAGTAGTGACTTATGGAGGTCAAGTGATCAATAGAATTTTAGGTCAGATCTGTCTCACAGTGTGCAGAGTGGTTCAGAAACCCATCCCATGGCTGTTTCTCCATTGCCAAAATGTATAATTGGAGTAGATATTCTGAGAAGCTGGCAGAATGCCTGCATTAGTTCCCTGCGCTGTGGAATAAGATCTATTGTGGTGGGAAAGGCCAAGTGCAAGCCACAAGTGGATCTTTTGAAGTGTGTAATTAATCCCAACTTTTACCTTCTAACTGGTAGACAATGTTTGAGCCACATAAAATTTACGGACAGCTGTACTATTCATTTTTAATATCATGATTTTTTTCTCTCTTTTTTGTCTTTGCCTTTCTCTTTTTTTTCTGTCTATCCTTCTTTCTTCTTTCCCTCTCTACTTTTCTCTTCTGCATCGTCAAGCGATTTTAGTTTATATGTCTGTGCTCTATTTAATGCATTTTTTTAAGCCACATTAAATCATTTCTGGAAGGTGATTATTTTAACTAAATGAATGAATAAATAAATGACAGTATAAACTTTAATTTACATTTGGATCCACTTGCATTCCTTTTTGTCTATTATAGTAAAATTTTACTTCAAAATTATGTCATATTGAAAGAAAAATATCAAAAAAGAAAAAATGTTAAAGATATAAATATATTTGGGGACAATAAATAAAATAGAGGTATAGAACTATTGGTAGTTAAAGCCACCAGACATTGAACTGTATGTCTAGACGCAACTAGAGAACAACAATATATTTTGATTACTACAGAATAAGGAATCCAAAGTAAAGAAGAAGATTATGTGCTTGAACACAATAATGGTGTACATATTTCCGTTATTCCTGATATAAGGCTAAAACACTCTATTGTTTGCCCCTTGGGGATACACTTACATTTTAATGAAGATATCGGAGAGAAGATTTGAGTACAGTCCCATATTGTGGGAAATAATTGTCCCTATATGGTTATACTTAAAATCCCGAAATGAAGAATTGACACATATCCTGCTGCATGGTGACAGAATCCAGAATATTTTCACCATCACTATGGGGCAAGAGATCTGAAGTCATCATATAAGGTTTGATTCTGGACTGAAGACCTCAGAGAACTGAGTGGAGACAACGATAAAACCAAAGTCAAATCCCCTTCCACTGAAAGATCTGCAAACCCAAATTCTAAATTAGGTATGTAAGAAAAAACAGCTAATGCTAGAAAGGCAGCCATAAAAATAAACTACACAATTAGTTGATGCTTTTAAGAATTAATGTCATAAAATAATTAAAATACTTTAAGAAATTTTTGTAATTATCTTCAAAAGAAAATGATGAGGTGATATCCATAAGTAACAAGAAATAAAGGACAAAATAGCACAGAAATGAAAGAAAACTTGAGGGTATAAAAATAGATATCTTATGAAGAGCATAGTCATTAAATTAATAATACAGTTAATCAAGGATGCTGACCATTAGATCAATCTTTAATAAAAATAATTCTTATCTACATCAGAAATAGCCAATCTAGATATTAAATACAAAGCAAAAATTCTGTCTTCCATAATGACAGAAATTGTAAGCTACATTGAAATAAACTATACAAATACTGTGTGAACCTCTTAGGAATAAAATGATAAATCATATTAAAATAGATAAAAGGGCATTAATAAACTGAGACATAAAAACACAATGAAATGGCAAACTCAGCTTCATAAAGATGTCAATATCTGTGGATTAATTGGCAAATTCAATGAAACCCCATTCACAAATCACATTGGTTTGTTGATTGGTTGGTTGATTGGTAAAAGTTGTCTAGGTGATACTAAAATCCATAAAAAATTAAAAGGGGCTTCTTTTGCCACCCAATATGGACCAACAGGGACTTGATTTATACTTCTGTTTGGAACAAAGACAAAATAGCCAAAACATTTTAAATAACAGATTTCAAGACACCACACAGCAAACAAGGGGCAGTGATTGTGAAAGATGAGGAACAAACAAGGCTACCCCTATGATTGTCCACCCTCACTTCCTTGATGGAGTTTCAGGCCATGGTCCAAGGGGAGGAATGTAGGCATAGCCCAATAGACTTCTTGATTTGAGGGGAATGAGCTGAGGGTTTACAAAGACCAAGATGGCAATGGTAGTTCATAGATCAGACTAATAAAGTAGAGGTAGATATTAAGAACCCTGCACAGGGTGCCTCCCAAATATTGAGCTGAATATTGATAAGCACATATGTGTGAGAATAAGGCCAGTGAAGTGACTAAAGGATAAGTGTGACAATGCCAGTGCCCTAGATTCAGGGCCTCCTCCTATCATCCAGCGTGGAAAACCTTGTAATTCACATGGCACTGGTGTGAGCACATAGAAAGTATTGTGGGAGTAATGAGAAAGAATAACCCTAGAGGAATACTGCTCTGGTCTCACCTAACAAATATGGTAAACATGAAGTCAATTATTCCTCCAGGAAGCTTCCCCAAAAAACAAGTATACTTCATTTTGGTGACATATCCAATGCTGAGTGTTACATGATTTACCATGAGTGTTTTCTCAAGATTAAAGATCTCTTAAAAACTATGAGGCATGAGATGGTGTTTTCAGGAGGGAGTTGTTGTAAATGACTGACCTCAGCACAAGAAATAAAGTTTAGTGGGCTGATTTCCCCAGCAAGGAAACTAATTTTTTAGATTGTTGAGACTGACCCACCCCCAACCCACACACACATACAGGATATATGTCAGTTACTGGTTACAGGTAACAGTACATCCAACATCCAAAGTGATTTCCCAGCCAAGGAGTAGGTCGTAAATTTCACAGTTGAGTTTTTAAATTGAATATTTGATTTTCAAGAACTTCCTGAGGGCTGTTGGAAAAACATAGGAAATAATCTGAAAAACTGAAAAGATGACAAATAATAGTTTCAGGGGCCAGTGTGATGTAGCCAAGTCAGATGATTTACTGAAACAGCATCATCATAACCTGAAAACATGTCATTAACTATGAGGAACCACTGACAGCCTAAGAGGGGGCTGAAAATCATATGCAGTCAATATGCCAAGGGCAGGTGTGGACAACACTTCACAAACAACTGGGTCATCTTTTTTCAGGTGTCAGAAATCTGGCAAGCAGTTGTAGCCTCTGCATTAGCAACAGAATTGTTTATGCTGGTGATGGGTGTCCATGCCTGGTGTAGTGATGAATTCAGACAGAAATAGTGGGAATCTGGATGTTGCTTCATCAGTGGCTTGATTTCAGTCTTTTTCATCAGAGAATGTTATCTTACAGTTGTCATCTACATGTGTAACCCAGATAGTTCATTCAGTGACCGAAATTTTCTACAATCAGTGACCTTAAAGACAGGTGTTTTAAATCTGCCAGCCTATAGTTTTCCAAATGTCAAACAGCCAGCCTATTAGCAATGGCCCAAGAGTCAGTGAAATATATAACAAATTTCATGTGGTAAGTCTTGGGCAGAGCTATGAAAATGCCCTTGATATCTGCTCAATGAGGGAAGCAACCATTATTTATGTTTGGCCCGGCTTAGCTGGTGCTGAGGTTCAGTAGCTATAGCAGCCTAATGTACACTATCAGGTTTCAGCTTATCTAAATCAACATTGAACCAGATCTGGAATTTAGGGAAGTCTCTATGAATTGCGAGCTGAAGTGATTCAATAGCTTCCCTTCAAGTAGCACAGTTAGGGAAACATTTCCCCTACAGTGATAGCTGCCAATTTTTCAGGTAAAGGTGAAATAACGCTGGGACCCCTGTTGTCAGTATTCATCAATAGTACACACCTATTCCACAAATAAGGTTTATTGGATTCTTTTTTAACTTGCTCACCATTGGATTTTAATTGACTTACTCTCAAATGGCAATATGATGAGTAACATGGCCACCATGAGTCAGGTGTTAAGTTTCAATGGGAGCAAAGTGCAAGTTAATAGTTCATTTTAAAAATCGGTGTAATTATTTTCCATATCTGGAAAGTGAGTCCAAAACTCAAAATATGCCTCCAAGTAGAGGTTGCTTCTCTTTGCTAGAAGCTCCAATCAGCAGAATCATCATTCACCAAGACATGCAGCTTCAAGAGATTACTAGGGTTGTGGTGTCCCAAATATGGAACATGTCAAGCTCACTGGATGGATTATAAAGGTTTGGAGCCATTGGTTTGGGTAACACTCAAAAGAGTCCAATGCGTTGTAGCCTATGCAAAGGACCATGTAGAATATCCAAGTGAGGCACAACCATTCTCCAGTATCTCAAAGGTGAATTAAGATACTGGACCTCATTTTAAGGAGAAGGGAGCTAAAGAGACTTAGTTTCCTGTCAGATAATCCTTGTGAATCCACTCGCATAGATCTCAAGAAACATTACTTACCAAAAAGTCCCCTAACTTTCATCAGAATTTATCATTGACATCTACTGGAGGAGGTGATAACACCAAGGTCAGGGTCATTGAGTCCTAGCCTTCTTATCTGTCATATAACAGTACCTCATCTACATAGTAAAAGCTTTAAACATTAGAAGTTAGGGCCATTCATGCTAAATCCTAATCCACCCAAGGCTGGCAAATAAAAAGGCAGTATGTATGTATGATGTATATATGTATTTATGTATGTGTTTATTCTGTCTTTAGAGAGAGAGAGAGTGAGTGCAAACACAGGAGAGGGGCAGAGGGAGAGAGAAAGAGAATCTAAAGCAAGCTCCATGCTCAATGTGGAACCCCATGTGGGCTCAGTCCCACGACCCTGGGATCATGACCTGAGCTGAAATCAAGAGTCAGATGCTCAACCAACTGAGCCACCCAGTTGCCCCAACAGGGTAGTTTAAATCCTCCTGGGGTGGGGGTGGGGGCTACAAACATATATTGGAGACTTTATGCCATAATGTAAACTTTTCGTTATCCTGGCATGTCCAAGCCTGCATACTAAGTGCTATCAGTTTGTGTAATGGATTTGGATGTAGTTACAAAGTCTGGAACAGCCAGAGCTTCAGGAGCAATAACTGAGGTCACTTACCAATAATCCATTATAAACTTCCTTTACTACTGAACGTACAGGGCTATTATATTGAGATACTGCATCTCATACTAATCCTGCTGCCTGAAAAAATCAAAGTTATTATTTATTTCTCCTCTTGGCATTCTATGCTGATTAAAATGGACCACCCAGGCAGTTGTAGGGAGGCAAATTGTGTAGCCATGTATGTGACGTGCTAGCATTTCTACATAGGTTGCTGTTCCTGATTAGAAGAATGCCTTTTGGCACTATGAAACAGGAGGCACATGAATATAGCACATTGATTCCTGATAAACATTCATATGTAGGAGCAAAAATAATACAACTAATTGACTCAAAGAACCCTGTCAACAGAGTCATATTAGCTTTCTTTCTCTGTTGTGAATTCTGTCCAAACATAATTCTGGTAGCTGAGCAAGGGTCCTTTTTCCTTCCAAGTTGTGGGTAGAATAACAACTTTGGTTCCTATACTCAACAGAGTTGTAACTGATTGAATCCCTTGCCTCAAATTCCCCAGCATACTCAGATGGATACAAATGGACATTGATTTTCCTTGATGGCAAGGTGTCCTTCGTCCCACCTAGTCATCTTGTACTATAAAATCTTTTGAGTTCTGAATCGAGGGGGAAAGATTGATAAGGGAACACAGAAGGAGAAAAGTTTTCCATGCCATTAAACAAGGCTTGGCATTTACTTTATGGAAACAAGTATGGCTCAACAAAATAAACTTTTCTGTGTTTTGGTCTAATGTGATATATTAGGTAGTATGGACCTCATTGCTAACATCATCTATTTTTACCTTGGAAATCCCGGATTCAACTCCAGAAGGTACAAGCTGTATTTGCCAAGACTTCTCACTATAGAAACATTCTTAAAAGATAGTCCAGAACAAGACTTGTAGTAATGCAAGAGACCTATAGTGGGTTATCTGCCAACAGTTGTAATTGACATGATTTTGTTGATGTTGAAGTTTTTCAGAAATGAATAGAGAACTAAACCCAACATATTATACTCTTTCTTCTATTAGGCAACTCAGAGCCAGATGTAATTTTCTGTCCCTTTCGGAACGATTTTTTGATAAAGATTACTCATCTATGTTTGCACTGAACAACACTAGGGTTAGGCAAAATTTGTTTAGTTCTTTGTTGTGCAAGACACTTCCTTCTGAAAGACAAGACTGAACCAATTAAAATAACTTACTTACCAACACTCACAGTTTAATCATCAATATACACACAGAACAATTGCCTCCCTGTGCCCTCCAATCAAAGCTGTATGTCATAAACTAATGCCAGTTGAACTATATCTCCACCTTATAAGACCATTCTTAAAATTACGCAGACCAGACTCTAATGCTTAAAGCTCCCCACTGCCTAGACGATTGTATTACAGTCTTTTGCTACGATCCTGGCACTTTTTACCTGGCAGATTTGATAGCAGTTTCTTTGCTATTCAACTTTTGCTGTGGCTTATTTTTATAAATGACATTATATTTTAGGAAATTAAATAGTTAAAAGAAAACTCCAAAATGGCAGCACTTAAAGCTGTGTCATTTTTGAACAATACCTTTAAAAATGTAATTTGTGTACAGCTTTATTCACAGTAAGTAAAAAATTTCTTTATGCTTTGTTTTTTTATTATCACCAAACTGAATGATTTTTCTTATATTGATTTAAAAATTCTGTAGCCATTCATATATTATTCCACGAAATAACAAATATTTAAACTCACAGTTTACGTTTTACTCTTCGAAATTCTACCAATCAAATAACGTGCAACCAAAAAGATTATATATTTTATGCTGTTAGAGTAAAATTGGTGGTATTGGGGAATAGAATGAAAATAAATTGCAAGAGTAAAAAGATATCTTTGGGGAACAAGATATAGGTAACATAAAAACAAGAAAAAATAAGCATAACCAAAGCAATCTATTCATTAAATTCTCTCATTTCTTTGTTTCTGAAACCTATTATTTTCAGTGGCTCTTTGATAAATCCTGACGATGCTGAGATGCACTTTTTATTGGATACATTTCAAGAACTTAATAAGTACTAATATTATCCCAGTACTGTTGTTATTTTACCTTCAAGTGATCACTTTAGAGAGAAAGTAACAATTCTACCACTTGGTGGTGCTGGTGGATAATATAAAAACCAAACTATTACTGGAGCACATTTTGAGAGAACTGGTTATGGTGAGTTAAATAAAATTAAGGGAAGGACAGCTTCATTCACCTCTGTCATCCCCTATTTTTTATTTCTCCTTTTGACACAAAGAGTGTAAATTAGGCAGAATGGTTACTACTGATGGCTTGGGTCCTTGCTAACTAGCAAAAGGAACAGAGATCTTTAACACAAATTTCATGGCAGTGGAGATTGACGATTAATGAGGCCATTATTTTCATTTTTAAATTGTCCCTGCTGCAGTATGAAAGATTGCTTCAATTACACACTTTATTTTCATCCTTCCAAAAGGACACATTTTTGTATGACTGCTCATGTTTCCACTACCCTGTTCTTGATAGGAATGCAAGTATTTTAACATGGTATTGAATGTTTTTATACCAAAATGAATAGTAAATACAAGTACAAACTTGAGTAACTGTTCAATTATAGTTGATGTCAGAACACTTTCAGATAGGGAGAGGATAAGCAAATGGCTCAATGTCATTTACTATTTATAATAGTTGTTACAGCTTGCCTTCAGAAATATATTGCTTTATCAAAAGCAAGCTCTCTTAAAACAGTAACAGTTTTTCATATTTATTTGGCACTGTTTTTTACTTAGCTCAGCTTTAGTTTTCACATTTTAAAAAATGCATATATTATAAAATTTTTATGAAGTGTTCAACCATGTATTACTTCAACCACATAAACACAAGAGAAGTGATATATATATAATTATATATATGGAATATATTAATATAAATCAATATGTATAATTAATATATAATAATTAATATATAAGAAATAATATAATAATCAATATATAATATATAATTATTATCATCTGTTAACCAGGGGCAAGTCCATGAATTTCTTATGACCAAAGTTAACCTAGCATGTAGCGCTCCACAGCAGGTGTGAGATGGAAGAATTATATGGAATGGGTTTTCAAATGACAAAGTAAAAGTTTCCAGTTTTCACCTCACTTCAAAGAAAAGAACCCAGCAGACATATATTCTTTGTCTCGTTGGTTTGCAGATACATTATTAATATCTTTGACATGGAAGAAAAGGCAGCCCAAGGGCCCTAAATTCTCATTCTATATAGATAAAAGAAGAAGCAGTTAACTCTGCTACTGAACAACTGTTTTAAATAAAAAGCAAAGAATGAACCCAAAGCTTGTTCGCAACTCTGTGTGCCCATTTAACCTCTGGGTCATATACTACTTGATTTGAATTTCTATTAATGCTTTTCACACTTTCTTATGCAGCTGGTAACAATAAGGGTAATTAGTGAAAAAATTACCCCCTACAAAATGCATGCAAAGATTAATATTACCGTCCATAATTTTAAAAAATGATGGCTACAGATAGAACCAATATTCACCTTACCTAATACAACACATAATGGCAGCACAATGTATGTTCCATTAGTGTTAATATTATGAATTTTTTTAGCCCTGCTGGAGAGTAGCTTTGTTTTCCCAGTAATATTCTTTTATTCTTTGTAGAAACAGCAAAAATAATTCTCTTGATTTGACCAACTTACCTTCCTATCACACTGTCTTTTCCAGGGCATTTTTTGCCTCCCTTCCTTCTCCCACTTGATTACTTTTAGTATGATAAATGAGTTAAAAAAAAACAAACAAAAAACGTAACAGAAAAAAAAAAACAGTAAATGAAAATTGCTCAGAAAAAGATGGACATCATTTTTACCATCGATCACAGGTATATTTTGTGTGTTAGACTAGAAATACTGAATTGATTTTAAGTCAAATGAAATCTAATGCAGTCATAGTTCTAACATTGCAAGATGTGAAATTGTTGGCCCATCACTGCAATTCTGAGATGTAATTCTCCCACTTATAGAATGGTAAGATATGGCTTGGAGAAATTGAACTATGGCTACTCTGAACTGAGATGTATGCGTTTGAAATAAACTGACTTCGAAGACAGCATAAAAACAAGCATGTAAAACAATTAATCATTATATGTTGGGCCACTTAAAATTATTGTATTTTAGATATATAGGGTTAAATAAGACCTTAGCAAAATCATTTTAATCTATTTTCTTTTGATATTTTAATGTGTCTATAAGAAAGTGTAAAATTACAAGCTTTGTTCACAATTTTGGCATGTGTTATCACTCTATAGGACAGTGCTGTTATAGGAACTCCAATTTTAAAAGTATTTTTGCTCATGACAGAAAAATAGATCTCAGTGAATCTTTATCAGTTATTTTGAACAAGATATATTTATTATTTCAAAATATTGCTTCCATATTTAACTTGTTACTTAAGCAGAATGTTATTTTTTTCTAATGAAGTGTTTCTTTCAAGATTTTAAACTTGTATTGGTGTCTGTATACTCTAGATTAGAAAAGCCAACCACCAGCACTCTTTTAGTAAAACTTTTTTTTTTTTTTTTTTTTTACCTGTGAAGTTGATCCTCTTATGCTAAGGACACAATTTTGAGAGAAATACCAATAACCGTGAGAAAGGAAGGGAACCTACTTAAAGCAGCCCTTCAGTTGTGCTGTGCATGATCCTCAAATATACTTGTCCACTCAGAGTCATGATTACTAGATTTGGATGCTAATGGAATCATCAAGTAAAAATTCCCAAACTTAAAAAAATAGCATGCAAAATATTACAACGTACTTTCTTGATTTGGTTGGTAAGTTTCGATTCGCCTTTCATTAAGAATTCATCATAATGTGAGCTAAACCATCTGCCCTTTATCAAGAATATATAAAAGAAATGTGTAGTTTTTTCTGGATTGCTGCTTTAAAAAGCAAGCGATTGCTTTAAAGGGATACATAACTCTCATGTCAGAAGAAAACTCCCATTGTCACTATTCTTTATCTAGAAATGGCTGTGTGTTTGTAAAACATACCTCTTTTTAAATTTTTTTTGCTTATTTATTTTTGAGAGAGAGAGGGAGAGAGACAGTGCATGAGCAGAGGAGGGCGGGGGAGAGAGAGACACACACAGGATCCAAAGCAGGCTCCAGGCTCTAAACTGTCAGCCCAGAGCCCGCGTCCGGGCTCGAACCCACCAGTGGTGAGATCATAACCGGCTGAGCCACCCAGGTGCCCCAAAACATACTCTTTAAAAAAATTTTTTTTAATGTTTATTTATTTTTGAGACACAGAGTGTGAGTGGGGGAGGAGCAAAGAGAGAGGGAGACACAGAATCTGAAGCAGGCTCCAGGCTCTTAGCTGTCAGCACAGAGCCCCATGTGGGGCTCAAACTCACGAACTGAAGTCGGACGCTTACCGACTGAGCTGCTCAGGTGCCCCAAAACATACCTCTTTTTTAAGCCTAAGATCAAAGTGAGATTCTTTTATAGCTAATTATACATATTTCACAGATAAAAAGCATTTCTTCTCAAAGAGACACTTTCTTTGTTAGGTTGTTCAAAAACTTTATTTGTTCAAACCATAGCCAAAGTTGTTTGCTCTCTTGCAAAAGTATAGCTTCGTTTGTTAATATATGCATTCATTCAGAAAATGCTGTCCACTTCCTACTCACTGCAAGGCACTGGGTTATTTATAGCATCAGAAAATAAGGTAAAACCCCAAAGACTGGAAACTATTCTCTTAATGGTAATTATTTCAGATGATGAGTTTGAGTGCATTAGAACCCCATTACATTTCTGGGTTTTGTTGAGTAAACAAAAGCTACTGAAGATTGTTGATATTGAAAAGTCATTAAGAAATTCTGTAGTTTTCAAATTGAACCCTTTACTGTTGAGTCATACTTGTTTATTTGTATATTTGATGGTAACAATGGAGGATGACAACCAGAACAAATTGGATTAATTTTGTCATGATACACGATTGAAAATGCCAGAACATTGTAAATAGACTTCTATCATGTTTTTCAAAACTGTAAGTGAATAGTAATAAGTAATAATTATTTTATAAAGCATTTCTGAAGCATTCCAAGTAATCTTAATTTCTAATAGTGATTATTGGAAGTGGTTATTTTTCTTCACTTAGGTTTATAATATTAATGACAGAGTCCAGGTAGAATGTTTCCTAATAGTATTGAATAATTATTATAAAATGTAGACTTAATCCTTTCCCTTTTCATTTAATTTTTTGATTTAAGATAATTTTCAAAGAGTAAACTGGAATATCTATTTCCACTTAAATATTGCAATTTTAGAGAAAATATATGATATTATGTAATATGTTTGTTGTGAGAAGGTTTTAATGACATCTTAAACCTTATCTCATTAAGGCCAATGTATTATTATTATTATTATTAATCTAGGTGGCAGTTTTTCATATTTTCTTTTATTACTATAAAACTGGAACAGAAAATTTAAATCATTTTCCTACAAGATTGGTGCCTTTAATTGGTGGATTAAACATTCAATTTATGGAACGCTAATCCATAATCGAACTATTATATTAGAAATTTCCTTTATATATTTCATCCTTTTTAAATCTCTTGATGAAGTCTTACTTTGTTTATAAAAAGTATTCTGATAGTGGTGATTTTTATCTTGATGTGCAGCAGTAAATGAAGATAGTCATTTATGACCAGCACTACTTTCACAGTAATAATTTCCTTTTGTTTCTCACTGCAAATTTTAAGTAATAAAAATATAGTTATTCTCAAAAATTGGAGTTGTTCTCTTTTAGTGCTTTAAATAAAATGTAATAGAAATCTGTAGATGATCGTAAATTTAAAACGATCAGTTATATTGCTTGAAAAATATTTTCTTTCTTCCACATATAAAAATTCCCTTCATTTGAATTATACTAAAGCAACTGAATACTTTGGACCTAAGAAGAAATTAGACCTGCAGCCAATGCAGTCATTTATAATATATTGGACCTTGAACAATCCCTTTATTTTTAGTGTTGTTAGGTTTTCTAAAGCAATCAAATAATAGATTCTGTTGCTTATGTTTTTGCTTAAAAAAGAATATTGTGGATTTAGAGTAAAATGAATCTACATGTATTGGTTGCTTAGTTGCTATTGATATCATAATATATAGGAATATCCAGTATAAAGGTATACAACTAACGATCCCCCAGATAATAGAAAAGTAGCTAATGATTGTCGGTCAAAATGATCTAACAAGTATTATATGATGCAGGCACGAGCGCTTTAACAATTTGTACACACCAAGATTCTATGGCAACATTACCACTCAGGAGAAGGACAATATGACATAAGTAACAAAGATCTATACAATATTGCAGCATTATGAACCAATGTGAATGGATGAGTTAATATTAAAGATGATACTACCAGAAAATGCTGCGAAAAACAGAGCTCCTATAGATCAAATATGTACTTTGGCTTAGTACTTGCAAAGTATTTTTGGTTGGACTATAGTTTTGTTATCCATTATTATGACCTTAATGGAAATTTTCTGATGAATTCTTCTCTTAGTTTCAAATCAGATCCTATCGTGGCCTGCAAATGACCTGCCCTAACTCTCTTTCCAACATTTCCAACTATATTTCCTTCCTCAGTTCCTTAAAAAAGCCAATTACAGTTTTGAGCTTCAGAGCGTTTGTAGGTGTTATGTACTTTGAGAATGTCCATGCCACAAATATACATATGATTTTCTCCCTCACTTTATTCACCTCCCTCTTCAACCTTTAACAAACGAAAGAGGCCTTTTCTGATTATACTATCTATAGTAGCACTTCCTTCTTCCATATATCCTCTTACCTTTATTTTTTTCACAGTATATATGACTACCTTCCAACAAGTTGTACATTTGCATTAGTGAGTTTAATTAACTCTATAGCTCCTATAACAAATGATCAACAAAAACATACCAGTTTAATTCAGTAAAAACTGATTTCTCATTCACATTATACTTTTGACTCTTGTCAACAGGTTCTCCTCCAAGCTTTGACACTTGGGTCATGGATTCTTCCTTCATGTACCTCTGCCATTTTCTAAGGTATTCACCATTATGTCAGTGAATTAGCATCGAGAGAGAGAGAGAGAGAGAGAGAGAGAAAGAGACAGAAGAAAAAATGCAGGGTTTGTCATAGGTAGGTTTGAGAGTGGCATACATCAATTCTTCCCATTAGACAGCACCCAGTCACGTGTCCCCATTATCACTGAATGGGAGGCTGGAAAATGTAAATCTCTGTATGGTGTGTACTCAGTACAACTGATAATCCTTAACAAGACTCTACCATATTTGTTTTTTCAGATGTTTCTAGTCTGTCTCCTGAGATACATCCTATACCCATAGAAGGCAGCAGCATTATTTGTTTGGTTCCTAGAATAGAGCTTTGCGTGTAGTAGCTACTCAGTAAATGTTTTTAAAATGAAAAAAAAATGCAGTATTTTATTTATCATTTGCTCCACATTGGCTTAAGTCTGATAACATACACTAAAAGCAAGAGAATCTCCTAGCATTGATATCCTGAGCCAGTTGGCACTGATCAGAGATGTAGGTGAAAGCTAGTAGCTCTGGCTTACCCTTAAGGTGGTCAGCTCAGGTTCTTTGCTTCATTTTGGTCACACACTGCCATCAACGTATTGCATACACAGAATAGACCAAGTTCCTCTCTTAAATAGAATTTGGAAATATATAATTTCATTATAACATTTCATTACAAAGTACAGTTTAAAATTTGATGAGAATTGTGATTTGTTTACTTTCTTCTTATTTTTTTAATGGCAAAATGTTTGAACAGAATATTATATTTAATGCAGCAGGGCACTTACTACTTTTTATAACATTTGCAGAGAACTTAACAAAACACTTTCAACATTCTTATCGGTCTCTACAACAAGCTAAGAAACCAATTGTCCTAATTGTTTTGATTTTACAGAAAAGGATATGGGTCTCAGAATCTGTCACTTCCACAATATTACCAACTCACGAGCAGCTAGGTTTTAATCTGATGCTCATTCTACTGCATTTATGAACAAAGCTTTCATAATCTTCAAAGCAATTTGCTCAGTAAAGTAATTATAATCATTAATTTTCAAATGCATTTTATTTATTTATCTTTTTAGAGAGAGAGAGAGAGAGAGAGAGAGGGACAGAGAGAGAGAGTATCTTAAGCTGACTCCATGCTCAGGACAGAGCCCAGTGTGGGGCTTAATCCCATGACCCTGGGATCATGACTTGAGCTGAAACCAAGAGTTGGACATTCAAACAGGTGAGCCACCCAGGCGCCTGTCAAATGCATGCTTTGATCTATTGATTACAGTTTCCTAATGTATTGGCTCCAAGAAAGTATGAATTCAAAGCTCACACGGACCTTTTTGACAAATAGTGATGAAACCCTCATGATGAGGTTGTGTTTGTTTGTTTGTTTTCTGTTTTTAAATCAAGTTAGTTAACATACAGTGTAGTCTTGGCTTCAGGAGTAGAACTCAATGAATGATTCCTCTCTTATAGATGACACCCAGTGCTTATCCCAAAAAGTGCCCTTCTTGATGTCCATCATTCATTTAGCCCTTCCCCCCACCCACCTCCCCTCCAGGAATCTTGTTTGTTCCCTGTATTTAAGAGTCTGTTATGGTTTGCCTCTCTCTGTGTTTTCATCTTATTTTTTTCCCTCCTCTATGTTCATCTGTTGTGTTTCTCAAATTCCACATGTGAGTGAAATCATATGATATCTCTCTTTCACTGACTTATTTCCCTTAGAATAAAACCCTTTAGTTCCATCCACATTGTACACGTGAGTTTTCTACTAGAGGAAAATAAGCCAAAACAAGGAGGGGGGGAGATATAGTACTTTACAGAGGAAGGTCTAGCTCCAAAATGTGATTACTAATAGTTTGGTGACAAACCACAATGTGAGAGTAGTAGTCCTAGCAGTGTCTTACACCACACACAAAAACAAACTCAAGTTAAAGACTTAAAAGTGAGACCTGAAACCATAAAACACCTAGAATAAAAATTAGCAATCTCTTGGATGGATGTTGGCCTATAGAAACATTTTTCTATATATATATCCTTAGGCAAGGGAAACAAAAACAAAAATAGACTATTGGGATTACACCAAAATAAAAAGCTTTTGCACAGCAAAGGAAACCACCAGTGAAACAAAAGACAGCCTGCTAAATGAGAGAAGATATTCACAAATGGTCTATCCAATAAGGGGTTAATACACAAAATATATAAAGAACTTATAAAATGCAACACCAAAACCAAAACAAAACAAAGCAAAACAAACAAAAACCTCCAAACGGTCCAATTAAAAAAGTGGGCAGAGAACCTGAATAGACATTTTCCCAAATAAGATATACAGATGGCTACCAGACAAATGAAAAAGATGGTCAACATTACTAATTATCAGAAAAATACAAATCAAAACCACAATGAGATATCACCTTATACCTTTCAAAAGGGCTTAAATCAAAAAGACAAGAAACAACAAGTGTTGTTAAGGATGTGGAGAAAAAGAATTCCTCACGCACTGTTGCTGGGAATGTAAATTGGTTCAGCCATTAGGGAAAACCGTGCGGAAGTTCCTCAAAAATTAAAATCATGGGGTGCCTGGGTGGCTCAGTCGGTTAAGTGGCCGGATTTAGCTTAAGGTCATGATCTCACAGCCTATGAGTTTGAGCCCCGCGTGGGGCTCTGTGCTGACAGCTCAGAGCCTGGAGCCTGCTTCAGATTCTGTGTCTCCCTCTCTCTCTGCCCCTCCCCCACTCACCCTCTGTCTCTCTCTCAAAAATAACTAAACATTAAAAAAATTAAAAAATTAAAATCACATATGATCCAATAATTCTACTTCGGTGTATTTATGGAAAGAAAATGAAAACACTAATTCAAAAAGATATATGCACCCCTATGTTTATTGCAGGATTATCTACAATAGTCAAGATATGGAAGCAACTCAAGTGTCCATCAATAGATGAATGGGTAAAGAAGCTGTGGTATATATATATATACAATGGAATCGTACTCAGCCATAAAAAAGAATGAAATCTTGCCAGTTGCAGTTGCGACAACATGGATAGACCTAGAGGACATTATGCTAAATGGAATAAGTCAGAGAAAGACAAATGCCATATGATTTCACTTACATGTGGAATCTTAAAAAAAAAAAAAAAGCAAAAAGCAGAAAGAGACCCATAAATACAGAAAACTGGTCGTTGCCAGAGAGGAGGGAGGTAGGAGGATGGTCAAAACGAGTGAAGGGGAGCGGGAGGTACAGACTTCTAGTTGTGGAGTGAATACATCGTGAGGCTAAAAAAAACAGCATAGGGAATATAGTCAACGGTATTGTAATAGCATCGTATGGCGACGGGCGGTAGGTGCACTTGTGGTGAGCATGGTATTGAGTATAGACTTGTGTAATCGGTACGTTATATATTGGAAGATAATTTACATTACACTGTGTGTCAACTACATTAATGATAATAAAAACCCCAGAGTGGGTAGTCTGAGAAGGCATCCTTTTCCAAGAGTGTTTGTAGGAGTGCTGACAACACTACTTCATCTTTGGCCCTTTATCTTGGTCTCCCCTCTGACGCACAGATAGCACCACTTTAGATAATGAGTACAGATGATCGTGCACAGAAGTCTCCACTTCAGATAACAGCTCCGTGGCCTCACCACCATGCCCCTCACTCTATAAAAGCTCTGGGTTGAGGGCGGGGCTTGGCGTTGAATAGTTGCGTAGGGCTCTGGATTCTTCACACGTCCCCCTCCTTATCAGTAAGTTACCCTGAGTAAAATTCTAAATGGTGTGGAGCGGGCTTGCTTTGTAGTTTGGTGTTCAAGTGCCTTCTGAGCTGGCAGTGAGAGCCTGCTTGGGATTCTCTCCCTCTGTGCCCGTTTCCTGTTTGCGGGCTCTCTCTCAAAATAAGTAAATGAACTTTAAAAATATAAAATAAAAAACTAAAGTGCCCTCTCAAGGTGGAGGGTATTTACTGACCCTCCTCCACCTTCTCACAGTGGTTTTGCAAAATTTAACTGGGGTTAAATCAGAGCTCACGTTAGAGGCAAGCATTTGAATGCAAAGTTCACTTTCCATGATGGATATAGAAATGGACAAAGTAAACTGTGACTCAGGGTGGGTTATGACAACAATGGGAAATTAGGTTGATATGCAAATGGAAGCCCAATAAGGATGGGAACCAAAAAAAAAAAAAAAAAAAAAAGGAGCATGGGATACTGTAGCATATTGTAAAATGGGACATTATCAGCTTAGTGCTAGCACCCCAGATTACAGGTTAGGGGCTGCAGAATATTGTCAACCCTGACCTATGAGCAAAGAGACAAATGCAAATATGTAGAGCTGTTGGATGCTTTTTGGCCCAGGTCCTGGACCAAACTGAGCCCACAGACTAGCGGTTTTCAGATGGCCGCTTCAGGGCAAGCCAGGGTTTAGGCAGTCAGAACTGAGGGTCGCCAATGGCAATCTAAACATTCTAGGGGATGGGCTTGTACAACGCAGGATGATGTTGAGAATTCTATAGCATCTTCTGTGAGAGTTTGCATATGCTGTGTTTTTAACTCCTCTGTTTAGTAGAAGAGAGAAGTAGGAACATGATAAACAGAAAGCATGATTGTGTAAATCCAGAATGGTTTTCTGGTGGCCAGTGTGGTTGTGTAATAAGTATAAAATATTAACCAATAAGAAAGCCTTTCAATTAAGAACTTTTATAAATTTAGAGTTTTAATGGTGAAATACTACTTTTTCAATTTCACAACATGTCTTTATTTGGTAATGAGTAAAATTTGTTTTTTTTTTAAGTTTTTGTTTAAATTCCAGTTAAGCGACTGTGTAATATTAGTTTCACGTCTGCCATGTAGTGATTCAGCACCAGGTGCTCATCACATCAAGTTCACGCCTTAATCCCCATCACCTATTTAACCCATCCCCCAACCATCTCCCCTCTGGTAACCATCAATTCTCTATCCTTAAGAGTCCGTTTCTTGGTTTGCCTCTCTTTTTTCCCCTTTGCTCGTTTCTTTTGTTTCTTAAATTCTACATGAGTGAAATCGTGGTGTTTTTCTTTCTATGACTGACTTATTTCATTAACATTATACTCTCTAGCTCCATCCATGTCATTGCAAATGGCAAGACTTCATTCTTTTTTATGGCTGAGTAATCTCTATACCACATCTTTATTCATGGGTAGATGAACACTTGGGCAAAAGTTGTTCTAACACAAAGTCTAGTAAGCTATTTATGTCAACATATGGCCATATTATAATGCTATGAGAGGCAGAACAAAATATGAAATTTATAGGTCCATGCTTATTTCCTCTTTCTAATGCAAGTATAGATTTTAATGTTTTGTTTGTTTTGTTTTGTTTAATGATGTACCAGAGAAGTTTGGGTCACTATCTTAACTTTTATTTGCAAACTGCCTGGGTGACATTGGTTATCAACATGAAAACTTTCAAGTATAATCTGTCACCTTTTTAATAATACTAATCAAAGCTAATTGTTTTTTTCTGTTATTGGAAACTGGTTTAAATGAGTTTGATTTATAAAAGTTCTGAGTATTAATATTTGTTTTATGTGTTTTAACATAATCTCCTTCTGACATTGCTAATTGTGTTTAAAACAAAACATTTTAATGTGTTCTAATTGATTAACCCTACTTCAATGATTTCTAATACCACTCCTGCCTTTTATCAAGTTTTTACATCTGATTGATCTAATTTAAATTTTTTCTCTTTTAATGATTGCCCCTACTCTTCACCAGTATTACATTATTTTATTTTTTGTATATTTATAGAATATCTATGCTAGAATAAATTCTGCTACTCTGTGGATCAATTTAGGAGATGATTGAATGTATTATTTCATTGAGTCTTTTAGTCCATTAACAATTAAGCTGCCTTTATGTCTTTCCATAATTTCTGTAACTAGTTCCTAAGAAATGTTCTATGTCTTTTGCTAGCTATATTTTGATTTTATTCTCAGTTATGAGTAGGATCTTTGTCTCCAAAGAATGATAATTATTTTTGTATGCTAATCTTTAGCTAGCCAACATGCATAATTATCCTAATAATTCAAATGGTTTGTACATATGAGTTTATGGATTTTCTATGCAGTCAATTAAAGGTAAATAAGTTTTTTTTTTTAAGTTTATTTGGAAAGACAGAGAGAGTACGAGAATGTGCGAGCGAGCATGCACAAGCAGGGGAGGGACAGAGAGAGAGGGAGACTGAGAATCCCAAGCAGGCTTTGCACTATCAGCACAGAGCCTGGCACGGGGCTTGAACACATGAACCGTGAGATTATGACCTGAGCCAAAGTCAAGAGTTGGATTTTAACCGACTGATCCACCCAGGTGCACCAAAAGCAAAGAAGTTTTTATTTCTTCTTATGACTCCTATGAACTATTGTCTTTGATTTTATTTCATTGGCCGGGGCCTCTAATACAAGACTGAATATACATGGTGGAAAGGGCTACATTCTTATTTCAACTCAGTATTCTTCAGTCATAGGTTTACTGGTAATTTTTAATGTCATTCATTAAGTTAACATTTTATTTCTAGTTTTCTAAATTTTCTATAAGTAACAAATGTTGACATTTGCTAACTATTTTTAACCATCGACTTGAGGATCATAATTTTCAACTTCTAATTTCTCAATATACAGTTGGTTTTCAAACTGGAAGACACATAATCCTTAAAAATGTTCAAACTTCCCAAAGACTACATAGACTTGAGTGATTGCAAAACAGTTTCAACATTCTTAATTTCATTTGTGTTCTTTCTTAATAGAGATGTGTGAACACGTACACATTGCCCTTCTACAGTTGCCCTTTGTGTGTAAACAAACAAAATCCTATCTAGAATTTAACCCATCTAGAATTTTTCTATGATGAATTGCCACTAGTTATGAAGTATGCTGCACATAACACAAAGGGAAACATTAAACCTGTGTCTGCAAAGAGTTTTTAAGTCAAGGTACCATGAAGCCAAAAAGCACATAGTATCTTTCTCTGTCCTACGTGTGTTTTGCTTAAGGGTGCCTAGTGGGGTGTAAGAATGGGCTATTTTGACCTATATCAAGATATTCAGGATCCAGAAATGTTGTAATGAAGTGGGAATGATGACAGCCTTCACTTAATAACTTCACCTCTTCCACTTCTCAATTATTGTACAAGAATACTTCACTGCTAAGGGAGAATCCAATGAGAGAGAAGAGAGCATCTTTATATAGCAACGAGTGCTGTTTACATGATCTTTATTTCTTTCATGTTAGAAATTCATAGTAACCCTTTCTATTTTATCTATTATCGATTATATTACTGTTTCCCTCCTTTTACTCCCTTTCTGAAAAGCAAGCAAACATCCAGGGCCTTTGTCATGTGGTGTTACTTTGGCTTCCATTAGTTAGCTGAGTTTTTATCCAGATCCCTTCAAGGGGGAGTGGGGGTTGGCCTTCTCTGACCGATGGAATATAAGATGGAGAAGAGAAAGTGGCGGTGTAAGATGCAGACTAGTGCTTTCAGAACCCAACCTTTTTATGTGTTCACTCTCCACCATGAGAAAAACCTATTGTGGGCAGTGTTGCTTCTTCAGCCTGGGTCCCAGGAGGAAGCCAGAGGAAAGCGGCACTAAATTGCCCCAAAGCCTTGCTTCCTTTGAACTAACCCAGAAGGCAGACCTGAAAACTCACTGTGGCTTATGCTCAAAGGGTGAGGGCAAAGTACAAAAGCCACATCTCTCTGATAGTAAAACCAAACACTGAAGTAGGTGCTGCATTCACAAGTCTATTGTGGGAAGTTTGGACATTGTGGAGAACACTCCCTTTGTAATCCTTGTGAATAACGAGCATTGTGATGAGCAAGATTAGGAATTACTTCTTTGAAGTTCCTATTCTCTTTGCCCTGTGAATCAAAGCAAGGCCCACAGCTCTAGATTTTTCCCTGAGCACAGATAAGAACCCTGGAAAAGAATGCAGCTTGGGGACCCAGATGCATGTTTTATATGTACGTGGTTTGCATTCCATCCTTCTTTTAGAGGATAGACTCCTCTTGAGTGTTATTATAAATTGTATCTAAATTTAAAGCACTGCCAAAGGATGGAAACATAGTGTGGTGTATTCCCAAATGAAGAAGATCTATTCCCTGACAAAGCAAACTGTCACACTGTGAGGAAGAACAAGACTAAAAAAAAAAAAAAAACTTATGTGAAAGCTAATATTTTTTCTGCCAAAGCGACTTAGCTGAAGTGGAACACTGAGAATTATATTTAGGTACTGGTATTTTTGCACTAAGAGGACACACAGAAGGAGAAACTGGAAACTATTGGGACTGATGCATGTGTTCTAAGTTCTAGTTCTGGAATTATAAATAGCGAAGTAACAACCTGGATTCATTTAGAAGGCTACATTTAGGACACTCTAATATTGCTACAGAGTTTTGATTAAAAATATTACAAAAGAAACTATAAAACTACAGGAGCACCCACAAAAGAAGTAATGTCATGCCCTATGCATTAAATACATTAGTCAACATATTTTCAGAAACTGTAATCCAAGATACACATTTCTGAGAGTTACAGATAGCTATTGAACAGATTGTTTCTCAGGTAAGTTATCCTAGAATCAAGCTATTCTACAAAGAATGAGGGAAAAAAAAGAGAAACTAATCATTTAAAGTCCAACAGCTATTAATGCCTAGCTTTGGGATTAAATACATATTCAGAATCATACTTGCCATTGCAGTGGTAAAAATAAAGCTAATTATTAGGGTAATCAATAGCATTATGGGATGGGGAAAAAAAACAGGAATAACAGAATGATTGGTCACCACTCCCAATTCTCCAGAGATCTTTTTGCAAAGCTAAAAAGCAAAAGGGATAAGCAGAAATGAAAGTAAGGTAACACTTGATAATTTATGCTTGTACCTAAATCTCTGTGCAGGAAACAGTGAATGAGAAAACTTGGTTTAGACTCAAACCTTCCCTAGCTTTTCCTTTTCCACTGCTAACACCCAAAGTGAACAGAAAAATTATGAGAAGAAAGCATCCTGGATCACAGGAGACAAGAGGGAGATGTTTGACCCTCAAAAGAACATTAATCCATTTTCTACCCTGAAGCTTGTATGCAAAGACATAAGATATCATGGATTAAATTATGGGAATCCCGGATAATGAAAATTGCATTATCTTTGTCCTAGGATGTGACCAATCAGATTAAACTGCCCATCCTTGAGATGGGATAGAGAAGGGTAAAGACAGGAGTAAGTGTAAATATTTCTTATCAAAATCCGGTTTACTAATAATTTTGATAAATGCCTATTTAAAAAAAAAAAGCAGTGTGCTCTTTTTCTAGGTATTAGTAGAAATTCAACAGGAAAACAGTATTTGTAGGTTCTGAGACTTTCAAAGGAAAAAAGTTAGCTTAAGGATGCTAAGAAATAGCTAAGAAAATGCATGTCCTCTTAACTGTGAATGAATCAAAGATGGGAAAAGGAAATATGTAAAAAGAATGGCTGCAGCAAAGACTGTGATAAATCAGAAGGCTAATGAGGAAAAGGAGAATGTTTTTAAGCAGGACACTTAGCAAAGAAATGTATGTGACTAAAACAAAATATATGTAAAGGGTAAGCCAAATATAACTCTAGTCTTACAAAAATTTTAAGGGAAAATCATTGAATTTAACTAAGTTCAAAATACCTATTTTGAAGAGAATGATTATTAAAGTATAGAAACTAGAAAATATCTAAAATACATAATTCTCTCTCAATGAAGACTTACCAAATGAAATCAAGTTTTTAATTTCGGAAAAAATATTATCTAAAGGCATAATCTAAAAACAACAACAAAAACAAAAACCAATGGCAAAAAAAGAAACCTTACCTCAAAGAACCAATAGCCACCAACATTTGAGAACTCAAGAAAAGGTAGAAAAGTGAGAATAGAGAATATTCTTCTTATACAGTGTTAACTGTTGATATGAGAGCTTGAGACCAAGTGCATGGAGACCAAGACCAAGTGTAAGTCACTTGTAAAATTCTAGAATCATTTAGACGATATGATGTTGAATTCTTAAAAAGGATGACTAATACAGTTTTACCAAGAAAGATGATGTCAGGGAAACCTCACTTCTTCTGAGTATGCATCTGATTGGTTCTACATCATGAAACCTGTGACAACATAGATCTATATCAGTTAGCATTGTGACAAAAGAAAGTTTCTCATGAGACACTCCAGAACTATACTTTATCTACTATAAAGGTAGATTGAAAAGTTTAAGTTGACTTCTGCAGGTTCGTTCTTGGCTTTCTCCTGTTTACCACATCAGAAACAATAAAAAGTTTAGAAGCTAAAGCTGAAGCAGAATTCGTAAAATCTTGTGATACTGGATATGCTATGGTTAAACTGTAACCCAAGAATACTACTTCAGTTGAAAGGAAGGTGTCTTAAAAATGTGTTTCGGGAAGCTGCTGGTACCAAGTTCTCCCCCCTGCCACTGAAGTAAAGAAATTTATGTTTATAGCCTGCATCTCACTAAGGAAAGAGGCAATGAGAATGGAAAGGAAGAGGCAGGTGGATGTGAGAGATATCATGGGCATATGATGAGCAAAATCTGTTTGCCAGCTACATGTTATACAAGAAAAACTAAGAATTTAAGTTGATTCTTAAGTTTCAAGCCTTGATCAGTAGAAGCAGTCAAATACGTATTTTTAAACTAGAATAGAGTAGAAATCCTGAGGAACTTTTCATTGGTGTGTGTTGATAATTATACTGTGAAATGTACTGAATTTTGCTAAGCGATGAAGAGAACAATACATTCTTCATTAATTTAAGAAGCCACTTATGTAGCCTTCATGGAGAACACAGTATGTACAAAGAACCCGTGTATATATCAAAGTGGGAAAATACAGAAGCTATGAGAGTTCAGATACAAAGGATCACAAGTCAGCAAGGGTAGGACTGAAACTCCTGGCTAGTTGACTCCAAATCTCATGTTTTCTTTCTCTAACCTGAACCAGGCTTGTGAAAAAATAAGCATAAAATATCTACTTATTCAATCATTGCTGCTTTGCTAAATTCTAAGCTTTTGTCTTGTCCCTCAGAGAGTTAATTCAGCTTTTCTCAGCAGCAGTGTGCCTTGTGAGCCTTCAAAGCTCAGAGTGGAACTGGTTTTAGTCACATGTGGATTGGAAACCAGACTCCCTATTAAACAGGTATATGACCTTGAGTGACTGCCTTAACCTCCCTGAGGATGCACAGAGTTGTTAATGAGCTCACAAAGCAGGCCAGCAAGTAGTCCTCACAAAGGGCAATTAGAGAAAGCAGGCAGGCCAATTAGTAATCGGAGACAGGAATTGATTCAGATAGGCATCAGGAATGCTCACTACTGGGTGATATCACTCACTCAACCAATCAATCATCCTGGGTGAAGAAAGGAGAAAGGATCATGAAAGATCTCTTGGATATGTATGTATTGATTTTGACTTGTTTTTTTGTTTTGTTTATTTATTTTGAGAGCATGTGTGCATGTGCACATGCAGGGGAGGAAGGGGGAGGGAGAGAGAGAGAGGAGAAAGAGAGAAAGGGAGAAAGAGAAAGAAAATCCCAAGCCTGAAACAGGGCTGAATCCAGGAACTGTAAGATCATGTTCTAAGCCAATACCAAGAGTCAGAAACTTAACCGACTGAGCTTCCCAGGCACCCCTGACTTCTTTTGTGTCTGAGGTCCATGACATCTGTTTTTCAGGGGTGTTCATTTGAGAAGCAGTGAGCAGTTGGAAAACTAGAGCACTGAACTAAGAACAAACAATATATCTTAAAATATTATTTGCTTATTGTCAAATTTTGGTTTAGATTATAGAAATAGTAATGGTAAAGAGCTAAGGAGTTTTGCTTCCCAGCATTTATCTATTAGGAACATGCTGTTGACCCCTATTGCCAGTACTTGAATATCTTTGGACCCACTTCTCTGCTCTGTGGAATGATGGTTTGGAATAAGTCATTTTCAGAGACCTCTTTGACATAAAATGTCTATGATTCTATTTAATTCTAACAAAAACAACAGAGATAGAGGGGCTCCTGGGTGGCTCAGTCAGTTGGGCGTCCAACTTTAGCTCAGGTCGTGGTCTCACAGTTCATGGGTTTGAGCACCGTGTTGGGCTCTGTGCTGACAGCTCCGAGCCTGGAGCCTGCCTCTGATACTGTGTCTTCCTGTGTGACCCTCCCATGCTCATGATCTATCTGTCTCTCAATAATAAATAAAAGTTTTAAAAAAATTAAAAAAAAACACAACAGAGATAGAAAAGAAAGCTTCAAACAACAAATATATGCAAATATTAAAGATAAACTGGGATTGAAAAGGAATAGTCTGTTAAGAAAAAGATCTTAATGTATCCTGTAAGCAATCATAAAGTTGAAGGTAAAGCGTGTTTCTATTTATAAAATACAAATAAGTTTATAAAATAGATAGGCAGAAAGAAACCAAAAGTGGATAAATATTTGGAAATATTAATTGGATAAATATAAGAATATTTGTATAAACAATATGTAACATTTATAGTAGTAAAAGGAATAAAAGCAGGTGTTAAACCCTACCAAATAGAGAAATAGGGAGGACCATTTATGGTTTATTATACATAATTGAGCTGAAAAAAGTTTTGATTATTAATAGAAAAATGTTAATCAGGAATATAAAATTTTAGATGAGTCTTTAGTGAAATTCCACTGAGACATTTTATGGGAAAAAAATAGTAAGTTTCTTCATTTTTGTCACATAATCCTAAGAATTAAAAAAAAAAAATCAAGTGCACTGCATTTCAATCCTTTTTTTTTTTTTCATCGTTTCGTGAATCACATAATGCCCACACATGATAGAGCCTTATATTCTAAGGTTGTAAGATGTTGACAATGAACTACCTTGCCACCTGATCCCGGTGCCATTATTCAATGCTTTTTGTTAAACATGGGATTTTTCTATTACTCTTATTTAAGTCCACCTGAAAGGGCTGTTAAAAGTGCTGTGATTGTTGTTCTTGTATCCTACCAGCATGGTTAGCCATGAGACATGGTTTGAAATTGGATTTCATTAATAGCTCAGCAGCCTATTAGTATCCCCTCTGTATGAAGGCATGTCAGATTCATAGAGAACAAGCAGGGACCCGTCTTAGTTTGATCTCACAGGCACCATCCTTTCTAAAGTAAGGTAACATGCTCAATCAAACCACGGGTCTTGATGCATCCTCGTTTCTGAAGACCCAAACCCCAGGCATATGGGTTTGTCTCATTTTTAGATACACATAATAAAACGGTCATTCGGAAAGTTCATTCATGTGTGTGTGGTACAACTGCTGACACAGTAAGCTTGCATTCTTTTAGAACGTGGGGCACAGTGGGTGTTTGCAACAGGCTCTATTTGCTAGTCAGCTCTCACAATGGATCACAGTTGAAGTCCTTTCACTCCAGGCTTCAAAATTGAAACGCAAACCCTCTGAGAAATCTTTCATGTATTGCTTTTAAGCTGGGCTGCAAAAATAATGAGCAATTAGTTCTTGTAATGATGCACTGCTGTTTGGATGAACGACTTGTAGATATTTCAAGTAGCCCATTGGGATCCTGGAGAAAAGAAAAGAAATCTACTTAGGATGAACCTTCCCTATTTAGTCTTCAAAGTCCTAGGTTGCTCACCACCAAGCTGAGCTTCTGAATAAAATGGTTGCTTTTAGCCTCCATGAAATGCTGGCACCCTGTCAGAATCCTGTATTTCAAGTTCCATTTCCTAGTGCCAAATTTTCATGCTATGTAACTCTTTAGGTAGCCTCTAAGAAAAGTTAAAGCTTATATAAAACCGAATTATTTTTTCTACAGAGTTAATTCTACTTAACAGATCTGTTTGCAGCTTTTACCATACATAGGACTGTCATGAGCAAAAAAGATACTCCATCCTTGAGCCCTTTCTTTGAAAGTCCGTCAAGGGAACACCCGGGAGCTGATGGTTTGTCTTCCGGTACACACGCGCGTGCACACACACACACACACACACACACACGCACACACACATAATGGATCTGGACTATATTAGATTTAAATTTATCTGAAATCCTTTAAGCCCAATAAATATAGTTTAGTAATCCCATGCTTAATCAATTTTGCTTTGACTTCTTTCTTTTGTAAAAGGTGTGAATACTTCCAGAAAGCTCTAAAATTCCAATGTTAGCATTTAATAAATTTAGGTTTGGAAAGTCTTAAAAAATTTTTTTCCTGCATGAATACCTGTATCGAGAAACCAAGTCCTCATGGTGAGTGATGTTGTTGCATTTCTAATTTCATATGGATGCTGCTTCAGAATAGACTCTTAGGACAAAAGAACAAGAGTTAAACATGCTTTCTCTATTCACTGTTATTTCGTGACATTACTTCTTAGGTTACCTTATTTTAAAAATATATAAAAATACATTGAGGCAAACATTGGCAGTATAATTTATTAACATCTTGGGTCAGATCAGTTCATCAGATCCCTGAGGGAAATCTAGTAAAAAAAAAAAAAAAGATACTGATAGGAAACTGTTACAGGAAAAAGAAAAAAGGAATCCATGTATCCTTAGAACATGGGGCTCTAAATGTGTACTCTAATAGATTATTGGTAACCAGAAAATAGAGATTGCCTTGAGACTGCAAGAACCCCTTCCTCGGAATCCATGTGTTTTTGTGTCTTTACCTAATGTAAGCTATACCATTCCATCCTTGGCACTTGGCAAGCTCTCAATCTTTGCTGAATTAAGAATGTGTGGCATTCGTTTTATGGAGTAGTCTTGTGGCACGGTATACTGGGTGAAGGTCAGGTAGAAAGTAACGTGGGTGCTCTAATCAGAGGATTTTTTTGTTAATCTCATCGTATTCTCTCATAGGTATATTGGCCTGTGTCTGTTATGACTTTCGGTGACTATAGGAAAAAGCCTCTCCTCAATATCTGCCAAATTCTCTCTAGAACCTTACTGTGTGAATGGCAAATCATTTTAGGTTTTGCTCCCTGTGCACTGCTGATGACGCCACACTGTTCGGTGCAAGGAGTCCTATATGAAGCCAGAGACCATCCTGGACAGTGGGGGAGGTGCAATCAGAGAAGCTAATGACCACAGTGTGTTACAGAGTAAGACTTGGAGAGAAGTTCCCTCCATACCAGTCTCCATGTTTTTTGTAAATCTTTTATCCTCTCCAGGGAAAGATTCTATATGAATGACATAATTTGGATTTCTGCAAAGCAGGAATCTCTCTCTAGTGGAGGATTAAGGACTGAGAAAATTAGAAACACTCCAGGAGCTGAAGAGGGTGGGAAGTTAATAGATGACTGGTAATGGAGAGATCAGAACAAAGGGCCTGGGGGAGATTATGAGTCTAAAGACCACTTCATCAAAAATTTGAAGTGAGGAAAACCTATCAAGTAGGAAAGCAATGGAACCGTTTATTCAGCTCACAAAAGAGACTTTAGACGATTCTTATAGAGACTTTCTAAGCCAAAAAAAAAAAAAAAATTTGTAGTGTGGGCACAGCAAAAACTTTACACATGAGGAATCAAACAGAATAGTAAATCCACCATTTTTCTGCATGGCAGGGCTTTAATGTTAGAAAATTTCCTGACAAAGAGGCTACAAGGCCCACAGGCTCCTTGTTCTGCCCCCAATAATGATCTCATGCATTCCAGAGCTACAGGCACCTAGGAAGAAGTGCAAAATGCTTACACCTGGAAAATAAGTTTCCGGCTTCTCTCAGTTTGCAGAAGCATGTATCTGTCTGATTTGAGATCTGTTTTTCTGTCTCAAAATGCTCATTTTTCAAGCCAAGCTTCCTGAGCAGAGTTTCAATACCATTTTCATCCAACTGCTTGTACAGGAAGTAAATGCTTTTTTGTTTGTAATTTCACCAGAGCAGCTGCTTGTGAACTCCCCATTATCTGCAACAATAAACTCCCTGGAGGAGAGGTTTGCTTGTGATCAGGCAGGAGTGAGGTAGGTGAGTGTGTTTTCCCCATGACCTTCACAAGCAGGCAGCGTCTTTGTCTTGTCTGATTCTTCAATCTTTCTGACACCCTGTGCACCACCACCCCTCTCCTTCCCAAATGGAATTCTAATTCAAATAAGAAGATTACGGTGCTAGAGCTGAAGACGTGTTATGGAACAAATCCAAATGGATAAAGCCTATTTTCCGACTCACAAAAATCCTCTCCTTTTTGACATTTCCAAATGGTCAAATGATTAAGAAAGAAGCCAAATGAAGAAGCTTTTCCACCCTACCTTTTCTTGTAGCATACACCTGGATAATGATTGGGAGGCGGGAATAGAAATATGGAACTCTTATACCATGCCCTTTGACCTTGATATTGCGCGGTACCTCGCGATAAAATATCAATGAAGTGTAGTGGGGGACGGTGGGGCACAGAAAGTAGAATAGGGTGCCATAATCTAAGGATTTTCTTCCATCACAATTCTTTCATAAGTAAGTTCTTGTGTATGACTTCCTTTCTGTGACTATAAGAAAAAGACTTCTCTTTAATATCTGCAATATTCTGTCAAGAAACTTATTCTGTTTAATTTTTGATCCCTATGCATTGCTGATGACAACAGAATGTTCAGTGCACAGTCTGAGGCTAATACTGTGCAGGACGTGTGTGTGTGTGTGTGTGTGTGTGTGTGTGTGTTTTCTTTTGTTTGTTTGTTTGTGTTGTTTTTGCCACTTCTCCCAAGACCCTGAATTCACATTGTGCCTCATAAAAAATGTGGAGATTTGCAATTCCAAATATGGGTAACTCGGACAACAAGCTTTTTTCTTCATATGTGAAGAGAACAAATAGTAGTGATTTAATAAGGATGATGCCTTTGGGAATTATGAAGACACAACTAAATTTAGATACACAGAATTTACCTTTAAAAGAGAGTGAAAGCAATGCTTTCAAAATAACTGAGAAATCCCTTTTTATTTAATTAAAATTATCATGAGTTTTTCTTCATTCAGTTATAGTCAATCATAAAATGAAAGCCATTTGAACCTAAAGGGACAATCAGGGAACAAATATTTCTCTAACTACTATTGGAGATAGATTCTACATGCTTAGTTGTTGAAATTTTCCTTAAAGAGAAAACTTAAAGCCTAAGTCAATCAAGATTATCTGCTTCCTCAATGATCTCTAAGACCAGTAGATTAAAGAGAAAACAGACAAAGTGGAAAAATTGGAAGGGGAATATCCATTTTGTCTTTTAAAGTCTGGTTTCAACAGTTTCATGTTGAAATGGCTTCATTTCAAGAGCAAATTTCTGAAATGGCGGGCTTGACACTAAGAATACCATTGGAGCTGAGGACAAAGACTATACAGCATAGAATTTTTTTTCCTGATTTCCCTGCCAGTCTGAGGTCAGACTGACCTTTTATCGCTCTGATTTTTACCCTTAAACTTTGCTGTCTCATTAGTGAATTTTGTTCTAATTTTAGTGATTAAGCCTTTTCTATAAAACCAGAAGTGTTTACCAAAAAGGGATCCTGAATTCCAAATGAGAATGTCTCAGACCTAAGGACAAAGAGGTCAAGTTCTGTAACCAGATCAGATCATCCTATCTCTTGCAGTGTTCCTTTGATTTTTCCATTCTATTGCCCAGTCTCTTAATAGGAATTCTATTAAAACTTCTCCAGAGTTCATTGTCACAAATCTGATGTAGAAAGACCGACTGAGATGCCAATTTAAGTGCTGCTCTTTAATGAAGTATTTGCTTTTACGTTTTATGACTTTTTAAACTTTTTTAATGTTTTTTCTTTCTCCTATATTCATGAGGTTCTTAATTTCTTGTTAAATCATATTCTTTTTATATCTTAGATTTCAAGGAAATTTTAACTTGTAAGAGGGAAATTCTTTTTGATTAGATTCATTTCCCTTCACTGACCACGGACGGCTGTCCTTTGCCTGCCCTTAAATGCCTCCACTCCTGACAGGAAAGTGTGTTGGCTTGAAACTTTGGGGGTTACCTGGGTGAAATTCAAAACTGGTCTCCTGGAGCACCTGGGTGGCTCAGTCAGTTAAGTGTCAGAGTCTTGATTTTAGCACAGGTCATGATCTCGTGGTTTTTGAGATTGAGCCCTGCGTAGGGCTCTTAACAGCACAGAACTTGCTTGGGATCCACTCTCCCTCGCTCTCTCTCTCTGACCTTCCCCCCACCCACCCATGCACACATGCTCTCTCACTCTCTCTCTCTCTCTCAAAAAAAAAAAAAAATGTAGGGGCGCCTGGGTGGCACAGTCGGTTAAGCATCCGACTTCAGCCAGGTCACGATCTCGCGGTCCGTGAGTTCGAGCCCCGCGTCGGGCTCTGGGCTGATGGCTCAGAGCCTGGAGCCTGCTTCCCATTCTGTGTCTCCCTCTCTCTCTGCCCCTTCCCCATTCATGCTCTGTCTCTCTCTGTCCCCAAAATAAATAAACGTTGAAAAAAAAATTAAAAAAAAAAGTAAAAAAAAGAAAAAAAAACTGGCCTCCATACACAGAGGGTGAGGAGAGAACGAAGAAAGCAGCAGACCCATACATATTGGTAGGTAGAAGGCTTAATAAGCAGGGAATTTACCTACTAGGCCTGTCTTAGACAACCACAAGAGAAGTAGACATCCACATCTGTCAACCAGAATTTTAAGAGTTCATACAGAGGCCTTAACAGGGTTCAGTGTTGTACTCAGTCTACATTGTCTCCACAACACATTACTCTCCCAAAGCTGCACCTTCGTCATGTCTCCTAGTGTGGGAATGTGAGTAGAATGTATATTCCAAGGACAGGGTGTAGGGGTAAGGAGCCTCTGACTGTCTGGGTCCTGCTCACAGGTCAAATAGCAGTCGTGTCCCTTTGATGACCTGCACCAACCAAGTGGTACAGAACAGCATCTTTGGGACTCAGCTTCTAGACCATGCAGTCGCAAGTTGTTCTGTGTGGCAGTGAACAAGTGCTCAACATCTTTCCATCTATTTTATGAATTTATGTATAATAATAGTAATGTATCATATTGATGTTGTGAAAAATGGACTAAAGTGTTCCAATTAAAATACTTAGTGTAATGCGCAGCACCTGGGAAATGCAATCAACTTTAATAAGTCTAAAGTGTGAGAAAATGGTGGCCTTAGTCTTGGAGGGGCAAGAATGCAGTGTGTGCTTGATGGCTGTGTAATCAATTGGAGATAATGCATCACATCTGAACTAGAGGAAGCTAGAGAATGAGCAAGGTACTCAGTGCCCAAAGCCTTTGTATAAGAAGTTTATGTCCTATGGGTTGGAAATAGCAGTGAAATTAAGACTTGTAAAGGTTGAGGACAAAATTTACCAACTTCAAATTGTTTTGTTGTAGTTATGATGGGTTAATGTCGTGTGTGATGCAGATAACGGATTAAACATGTTGTAAGAGTATATTGTATTTATTGTCATTAGGTCCCACATACTATTACAAAAGTATACAAATAACTTTTGATAAAATTATTTAAAGGTATATACAAAATATTTTTTTTTTTGCCTTTAAGTAATCTGAGAGGAAGATAGTATTCTGATACACAGAAAGATAGACAAGAGCTGGAGTATTGGGGACATTTTATACTAGGTTTAGAGCTTCTATTTGAAAAAGTGAACCAAGAAAGGACTTAAATATAACTATGACACAAACAGATTTGCAGTCAGGGTTATCTTCAGATTGGACATAAATGATAGCACAGGCAGAGAGGCAAAGAGATGGCCGTAGCCCCAATCACCATAAAAGAGAGGTGGAAACGAAGGACTACAGGAATTACAGTAGGACTATTCAGAAGCTGAAAAACTAATGGGGTTAGAAAACAGAAGTTTCTTATTTATAAAGAAATGGACTTCTCTCCAGGTTATCCAAACATGATAGTTTGTAGTTGTGAGTTATAATATGTGTAAATGTGTGCTTACACACCCCATACGTTGTCAGGGAAATGATAGAAGAGAAAGTAAAATCTCTATCTAGGGCACCTATTTAAGATGTTGATTTGTCACATCCTGAAAATTACCCTTGGAGGAAATCCATCAATTTATCCAAGCAGTGATATAAAGTGTCTAGTATATGAATGACCTTGCAACTCACTGGATGTGTCCAGTGCATTATCGGACCTAATTGTTGTTTGACTGGGGGAGCCTGAGCTTCTCCAGAATTTAGGTTCTCTGCCTGGTAAGCCAACTGAACAGAAGAAAAAGTGGCATTGATGAAACTAATTTATCGCACAAATAGCACATTGGTATAATGTATTTAACATCATTTGTTACACTAATGTCAATGTCTTATGAATAATGAATGCATCTGAATGCAATGGTTTTTCCCTAAAGTTTACAGCATCTCAAAGGTCAGTTTCACATTCTAAAATCAGTGCGTTGGACTCAATTTCGTAAACATGCATTGATCTCTTTCCATGTGCCAATCACTGCACTAATGCCAGGACTCTAAAGGAGTTACAGAAGGGAACAGACTCAGCCAGTTAGAACCAGGATGTAAACCAATCCATTAAGTTGAAACAGACTGGGGAGATATATGGTGTACCTCTCTTTACAGGAAAACAGATGCTAAGTCTCAACTCTAGAGATAATCTCAGAATCTAATTATTACTTAGTTCTAATAACCATATTAACACTTCAGAACTTCGGAGAAAGGGATTGGAAATATTCACATTTGACTCAAGTACAAATATGTTCATTGATACAGTAAACGGTTATGAACATAATTTGGAATTTAACTTTGGCAAGTATTTTGTGAGTGAGTAGCACCTTTTACCCATGTTCAGATTTTATCATATTTTGCTTGTTTGGTCTCTAAATGAGAATTTATCCTTCCCTACGTTCAGAATGAGGAGTAGGTGTGATAAATAGGTTTTTAAGTGTAATAATTGAAATAATCCACAGCTTTACAGAGAGTTCGAAGGTCCTCGTGAATCCTGCTTAGCCTCCCTTTGTTGTTTGATTTCAAAGGGATCTAGCAATCCACAGAACTATTGTAGGTGAATGGGTACAGAATTCACATCAATGGTACTGTCATCTGTCACGATCAAATTCATTCAGTTTGCCTACCACTTCTCAATGTTAAGAGGGGGCAAGGGTACTTTTGTTTAAAAAAAAATGCATTCATGCCAACACAGTACCAAAAAAAAAAAAAAAAAAGAAAGAAAGAAAGAAAGAAAAGAAAAGAAAAGAAAAACCCACAAAGCTCTCTTAGTCCTTTGCAAGCAAACAGTAAAATTGCAGAAGTGTGGATGGAGCAGCGTGCCCTAGTCACAGTTCAGTAGCAATTACTGAGGATGATTGTGTTTGCTCTCTCCAGGAGATGTCACTACAGAGACTGGCAAGGACATGCTTCACCTATTTGTGGCAAAAATACAACCAGGGGTGGTGATGGAAGCAGGGGAGATGTGAAGCTTCACTCACACTAAAAATACATTTGTTCATTTAAACTGCATTCTTCCTCTGAGTAAAGGGGGGAAAAATAACAAACAATGTATAGCTGGCTTTAGAAAAACTTTTATGTTTTGTACTTGTTAATTAAGGAAGGCCACTTTTAACTACACTTACAGAAGGATTGCTGATAAAAATACCTGAAAAGGGAAGTCGTTGGTTGTTGTATACCACGATAAAAGCACTTTATTTTTTCCAAAGTGAAGTCATGTATACTTTATTAGAACTTCAGGGCAAGAGTTTGTTTATAAGGCTTTCAATATATGTTTTTATACTTTTGCTTCCATAAATATAAAATAACAGAAATATTTTTACTTGGTGGAGCTGAAAATTTAGCTATTCAGCTTCAGGGATCAAAATTTTTACAGCGTATATGACTCAACTCTCGAAAAGAGATTGTAGATTTTATCTATAAGATTTCTCTCATAACTCCACAAATATTGTGGTGTAGATACGGGCATAGAGAAGCATGTGTTATTAATTGCATTGTAGATATTAGAATCAAACACTATATTTAGGCATTCAATTATCACAGGACTAATTTTATCGAATCTGTTTAATCTGCTTAAAAATTTAGCAGTAGTCCCACTGCTTTTTTTTTGTATTGCTCAAAAATATTGTGAATTGATTGAGACTTAATTTAGAAAAATCTAAAGACAACTGAATCCTATAAATTAAAAAAAAATACTGGATCCCCTGGGTGGTCATTTGGTTGAGTGTCTGAGTTGATTTTGGCTCAGTGAGGTCGAGTCCCACATAGGGCTCTGTACTGACAGCATGGAGCCTGATTGAGATTCTTTTCTCTCTCTGCCTCTCCCCCCATGTGCGCATGCCCACTCTCTCTCTCAAAATAAATAAATATTTAAAAACTTGTTTGATGCCATACAGTAAATGTAAGCACATAAATAACAATACAATTTGTTTTTCAGTCTCTACATCAGTACCTACCGCATTGCTTAATACAGGGAGGCAACCAGTACATACTTGTATATCAAATTACTTAATTAATGAAGGCATGTAGTTCTATTCATAGAAATCTAATTATCCTCACACATCGTCATCTTGATTTTCATATGGGCCAAACAAAAATTGAGTAGGAAGAAAAATAGGTTTTAATTATTTGATAAGGAAGATATATTTTCTAAAGGAACGTCTCCTCATCTCAATGTTACCCGTCATTATTTGTACCAATTCCTCTTTAACACTGAGGATCCTAGGCTGAAAATTTCTAATGAGGGGAATTTTCTTGTTAAACATAAAAAAATCCTTGAGCAACTTCCAAGGAAATGTTTTGTTTGTGCTTGTTTTTCATCAGGCAGTTATTTTATACATGATAAATCAGTTCACATCTAGTAAACTCTCTCACCTGTCATAATACTGTCATTCTTAAGTATTATATACAGTATTCCATAGTGAATGAGAGTAACTTTTTTCTGTTAAACATTTATCTATTATATTTTCAAATTTTACTAAGTTAGTAGGTTAGTAATTATACTAAATTAGTATATATTGATTGCCCCAAAATTTGATGATATAAATAAGATTTAGATGGCAAACTGTATATTTACAGTGAAATTTATCAGAGGTATGTTTAAGCTATGATTACATGTGTTAGAGAGATTGCTTTAAATAGAGGGAACAAAGAGAATTAAGTAGGGTGGACAAGCTGACGTGTGAATCACTCAGTGAGCTTATGCTAGTCAGTGGGCATGAAAAGGAAGACAGAACAGTGCTTTCTGTTGATTAAATTCAACTTCTGCAAGATTTGTAATTGAGCATCTCACAATGCAGTGTGTAATTTGTGTTCAAATGCCCAGTACAGATTTTCATATCACTTGGTTACTCATTTTATCTGTAATCATCTTAAGAAATCTCAATATGTTTCAATGCCAGAAGAAAAACTGACTGTTGAGCCTAATTAATGGGGTTCTTTATGGTTGACTTAAGTGACTTTTAGAAAAATTTTGCTTATGCTAATTCACTTTACATACCAAATTTAGAGCTTAATTTCCAGACTTACCGTAGCATCTATCATTTCTAAGCTATTTTCTAAGGCACATGCATATTTCTAATACAAAATTAGATCTTCCATATTTTTTTAAAAGTATTCATATCCTTTATATCCTTGAAGAAAACATTACATGATTATGTTGAAAAGCAAAAGAGAGAAGCGTTGTGAGTAGCATCTTGACTATCAGTTAATAACTTGCCATAGTGGTCTCCAAGTTTTTCAACACTCTGACAAAGTTGAGAAATATTTCACAGTGTCCATTATAGAGTATATTTTCAAATGGAAATCAAGCACTCTGAAACAAACATTAGAAATATGAAGGGTCAGAGACTTGGGGAGAGGGAAGCATTTATAAGTGATTCTTACATGTTTTCTTGGGAGTTCTCTTAATCATTGCCATGAAAAAATTGGTGTGTGTGCTTCATAAATACAGTCCACACATAGACACTTGAGGAAAGAAGGGTACTAAGTAGGAAAAGGAAACCATACAATTAGAGGCAAAAAAGCACACACATCAAATGTTGAATACTTTACAGTTTGTCAAGTGGTAACTCATTTGTGTCATCTATCTCCTCTTAGATACTTCGTAAAAATGTCTAAAATGAAAAGATTTATGATAGGTTCTTAATTAGAGGCCAGAGGCCTAGGGAAGTAAGATCTGCTATGTGCCCATGGCTGCTTTAGCTCTTTCTCCTAATAACTGAACTGCCCAGCCATTCACATTCCATATGAGATATCTTATACAATGCAATAAAATACATGAAACATTTCTTACTGTTAGGGGAATTATTAATGGCACACAATTAAAAATTTTCCAGGCTTCAGTGCATTTGATAAATCCATGGGTATCAAACAATAAATACAAAATGGCAGACTTCATGCATATGATAATGGTGGCATTTAGTTTTATCTCTTTAGCATTCAAATTCTTAGAAATATTTGATGTCCTTTAGAATTTGAATGTATGAAGATTGCTTTCTTTTCTATTTATCCACAATAGAAGTTGCCAGAATATTAAAATAAACAAATTCACAAATTCTAAACTGATTCTAAGAGATCAAGATGGCCTTAACGTTTCCCTTAGCTTGACTACACCCTCAGCAGGTTTCTTGCTGCTGTGGGCCCCTGACTTCCCTCTGCTAGCAGCTCTTACAGAATCCAGATGTAATCACAGAGATCCCCCTTCTTCTGTTCTTTACACTTGTTACTATAGAAAACTTGTAATTGGGAATATTTTCTCTTTACTTTTTTTTTAATATTTAATTAATTTATTTATTTTGAGAGGCAGAGAGGGAGAGGGAGAATCCCAATCAGGCTCCACAGTATCAGCACAGAGCCTGACACCTGGTCGACCCATGAACCGTGAGAACATGACCTGAGCCGAAACCCAGAGTCCCATGCTTAACCAACTGGGACCCATCTCTGACCTTTTAAAGTGTATGTAAATCCTTTCAAAAAGCCTCTTGCCATTTTTATAACCCAGGAATATCTGTTCAAGGACCTGGGAGCCATCACTTTAAAATGTAATTATCAGGCAAGACAGCATCCCCATCTATCAGCTTCTCTGAGAAGGTAGTATCCTAACTTGTGCAACTTCCTTACACCAGTGGTAAAAGTAGTGTCATGAGATATAGATAGCCTACAACCCCCTCCACCCCAGCTCCTAAAAACTCTCCTGCTGGGAGTTGAGTGGAGTTGAGTTCAGACCACACTCTGGTCTAAGTACAATCTCCTTGAAGTCTTGTTTAACTTTTCCAGCACAACCTTTGCTTTGATAATTAATATTATTAAGGATTATAAAATACATAGGTTTATTAAAGGCCCAAAAGAAATGTAAGACTTACCATCCTCTGAATTCTAAAATAATCATGTATTTTAAATCCCTCAATGTTGTAATCATTCATATACTTTTATGTATTTAGTATTACTATAATCAGTGATTAAAAATCTTCAGTGAATCTTCGAATATTGAACAATCTTATTGAACATAAGTATCTGTACAACAACTGATAATAGGAATTAGACCTAATGAATAATTTGTTATACAAAAGAAATTGTGCCTAATGATTTTCATACGTTGCCAAATAGGATCCTTGCACAACCCTGTAAAGGAGATGATATTACCTTTCCAATAGAAAACTGAGGCTTAAGTCTTCAGCCCATTAGTTAATTGGATTCATTTTGCGGGTATTGACTTTTATAAGTGCTTCCTGGATTTTGGATACTAAACCTTAATCAGATATGTCATTTGAAAATATCTTCTCCCATTCCAAATCTTGCCTTTTAGTGTTGTTGACTGTTTCCTTTGCTGTGCAGAAGATTTTTTTATCTTGATGAAGCCCCAATAGTTTATTTTTTCCTTTTGTTTCCCTTGCCTCTGGAGATGTGTCTAGTAAGAAGTTGCTACAGCCAATGTCAAAGAGGTTACTGCCTATTTTCCCCTCTAGGGTTTTGATGGTTTTCTGCCTCACGTGTAGGTCTTTCATCCATTTTAAATTCTCCAAAGAAGACATACAGATGGCCAAAGACACATGAAAAGATGCTCATCATCACTGATTATCAGGGAAATTCAAGTCAGAAGTACAATAAGATATCACCTCATACCTGTCAAAATGGTGAATATCAACAAGATACAACAGGTCGTGATGAGGATGTGGAGAAAGAGAAATCCTCTTGCACTGTTGGTGGGAATGCAATCTGGTGCAGCCACTCTGGAACACAGTATGGAATTTCTTTAAAAAGTTAAAAATAGAACTATCCTATGATCCAGAAATTGCATGACTAGGTATTTACCCAAAGGATATAAAAATATTGATTCAAAGGGATACATGCACTCCAGTGTTCATAGCAGCATTATGAACAATAACGAATAGCCATTCATCAAACTGGTAAGTGGATAAAGAACACACACACACACACACACACACACACACATATATAATCAGAGAAATGAAATTCATATATATATATATATATATATATATATATATATATATAAAGGAATCAGAGAAATGAAATTTTGCCATTTGCAATGATGTGGATGGAGCTAGAGTGTATTACACTAAGCAAAATCAGTCAGGGAAATATAAATATCATATGATTTTATTCACATGTGGAATTTAAGAAATGAAACAAATGAACATAGGGGAAAGGGGGAAAATGAGGCAAACTATAAGAAACTCTTAACTAAAGAACAAACTGAGGGTTGATGAAGGGAGGTGGGTGGATGGGCTAGATGGGTGAAGGAGGGCACTTGTAATGAGCCCTGGGTATGGTATGTAGTGATAAATCACTGAATTCTCCTGAAACTAATGTTGTAGTATATGTTGGCTAACTAGAGTTTGAATAAAAAATTGAAACAAAAAAAAAAAAAAAAGAAAAAGAAAAAAGAAAATTGAAGCTTAGAGTAGCTAAGAAACTTTACAGAGGTAAAACACTTTCTAAACTATGAACCTGCCTAAACTCAAAGCCTGAGATTTTCTATTATTTTGTTTATTATTTGTGGGGAAGATTACGATCTTTTTCCAACCATTTTTGGTCATTTTTATAGATATTACTTTGGAACATATTTATCTCAGAAAATGCCAACTTTACATTAATGACCTATACATTTGCTTATTCTAAAAGTAATGCTTTCCATGTATATTCAACCTGCAAATATTTGAAATTTATACATTTAAGCCTCAAACTTGCTTTATTTCTAATTAGAATAGTCCTAGCTCAGAAATATTTTTCAAATATGAAAAATACCATTTTTATTTATGCCAGCTATATTTCACACATACTGTTTTGATATGCTAGTAGCATGTGATCTTTGATGTATATAAAGTGGGTTATCTCCACACTAAATGGATCCAAATTGTTGCCGATGCTTTTGCTGTGAAGATTTATAACATAGTTCATTTTTCTTCTTTTTAGGTTTTATATATACCATCTGTATATGTGTTCCGGCTTTGAGTCTACCATTCACGATAACTGAGGTAAGATTGAAAAAGCCAAATACCCATTTTTGTGCAAAGGGTAACTCTAATTAAAGAGAACATTAAGTAAATGCCTCTTGTTTAAAATCTAAGCATTTTACTTTGGCAAATTGTATATATATATATATATAGTATTTTTATATATTATTTTTATTTATATAATATATAAATCACATATAAACTTATATAATATATAAATCACATATAAATACATATATAAACTTTATTATAGCTATTTCACTCATACTAGGAATTTTTTTTAAATTTTAGTTTAGATCATTTAATAATATTATAGCTTATTGTATGGATCTTGGAGTCTAATGGAATTTGGTTTTAGTCCTCTCTCTAATACATAGTTTCTAGTGTTATTAAGTTTCATGGATACCAAATAATTTTCTTCTATGTGATGCAAAAAAATAACCTTTCTATACAATGCGATATTTTAAGGTTAATTTATAATACAATACTATTCTCTATTTGTTTTCATCTTTACTTCCCTTCTTCCATGTTAGTTCACTCTGAATTTGTATGACAATCAAATCTATCTTAAATGATCAGGCCTATTTCAATTCCAATGAATGGAAATCCATTTCTAAGGGGCCAAAACAACAGAAGAAAATTATATTTCTTAATTAAAACAAAACATGATGTCAGTCTTAGAAATGGCTAGCCCAGGGTTTTCAGTGAAATCAGGGACTTTATTTGATGCTTTCATAATCTCAGATCAGATCAATTGATGGCTGGCTCTTTTTCCAGGTTTGTATTCTTATAGTTCAGTGATCACAAAGGATCTGTAGTTCTAGATTAAAGAAGAAAAGGAGCTACTTTATTGTCAAAACAATTTGAAAATTCCTAGGGAAGGACACAAATATATTTGGATCATGTCACATGCCTACACATTGGACCAACATCATTGTTGAGAAAGTGGTACATAGAATATTATGAATATAAATATTACAAATAGATGGCTGATGTGTGAGTGTGAGAAACTGGTCAGTCAAAAACAGTATCCCCAGTTTTTCGTGCTTTTCTAACAAATAATTGTCAAGGGCGTGTGTCAAACAACTGAATATGAAATTTCCTCTGAAAATTTATGCAGTGCTTAATTTCCATGTTCTTTATGAAAAATTAACATTTTATATACAGCATTGTTAATTGCAAATAAAATAGCATCACCACTGAGTAATATAAATGCCATAGGCTAGCTTCATTAGATTAATGAGCCAATGACTCCAACCTTGATGTCTCTCCTAATTATGCACAATGCACTGTTTCTTTCAAAGAAGACATCTAATTAATTAGATACAAATGTCATCTATAGGTCATTGACAGCTTAGATGATCACTGATGATTCAGTTTAGTCCAAGGTAACTTAATACTCCTCTGGGATTTTCAGAAAATGTCATCTTTTAATCAAAACCTCCTGTAGCGAAGGATTATAGAAAAGTAAGTCTCCAAATCTTTAACTTTTTCACACAAAGTAACTGTTATCTAATCTGAGAGATAAATGCAGTGTTTTCCAGATACACACATGTGAAGATTTCCTTTTAGTCATGTCAACTAATTAGACATTTGAAAGAAGCATGTGCTTAAGAAATAAAAGGTTCATTCACATTTTTCATTGTCAATATTTAAAACTTCATTCTTCTTTAATAGAAGAAATATGATATATTCTTTTTTTTTAACTTTTTTTTTTAACGTTTATTTATTTTTGGGACAGAGAGAGACAGAGCATGAACGGGCGAGGGGCAGAGAGAGAGGGAGACACAGAATCGGGAACAGGCTCCAGGCTCCGAGCCATCAGCCCAGAGCCTGACGCGGGGCTCGAACTCACGGACCGCGAGATCGTGACCTGGCTGAAGTCGGACGCTTAACCGACTGCGCCACCCAGGCGCCCCAAAATATATATTCTTAATAGCAATACATTATTTCCACCATTTAGTCCTGAGAAACAACCCTTTCTGATATTTTTATGTTCATATTTAAGCATATTGAAGTTGATACTCTGGGAATATTCATTAAATATGTTCTTTTACAAAGTAATAAAATAACAGTACCTTGTTGAATGATTGAAAGCAGTATACTGTTGCAAACTAAGACGAAATGTCTACAAACCCTATATTATTTAAAGTGTCATGAAGGGCGCCTGAGTAGTTCAGTCTGACTTCAGCTCAGGTCATGATCTCGTGGTCCGTGGGTTCAAGCCCTGCATCGGGCTCTGTGCTGACAACTCAGAGCCTGGAGCCTGCTTTGGATTCTGTGTCTCCCTCTCTCTCTCTGCACCTCCCCTGCTTGTACTCTGTGTCTCTCTCTCTATCTCAAAAATAAATAAATATTTAAAAATAACAGAGTTTCATGAAAAGATTAAAATTAGGAATAGAACAAAAATATTTTATTCTTCCCTTAATCTTCATGCCAATTATCTGAATAATATGATGCCAGATAATGAATATGATCATTAATATCATAGAATATTTTTACATCTATAGTTTTCACCCATAATATTATCAAAATATTTACACACTTACTCTGGTACTTATAAACTTTGGCAAGTAGACCACTCTTTATAAAATTACTTATTCTACAGATGGCATTGCACCAAACACCCTTATTTATAAAGGAAAAGGATTTAGATTTCTTATAGTTTATATTTATTGGAAAATAAAAATTTTATTTTCTCTGTGTTTTATCCTAAAAGGACAAAACTTCTCATCTTATTTGTGGACTTAAATTTTAAAGATCAGAAGAGGTGATATAATACACATGTACATTATGTTGATTTTTTAATAATCCCCTTTCAAAAAAATATGATAGAATTGTTATACTACTTCCCTAAGATATGATTTAACTAAAATTTGGTTTTCTGATTTTTTTTATTCAAAAGTCCAGTCTCATTACCTTTTATGTTTACTTATAATGCATGAACTGGAACAAAACACCCCTATAAGAAAACATTGCTATATGTTAGCTGAGTAGATTCTTCAGGGCCTCTGAATTCTAGATAGCCTTATCTAGAACTTACTATTTCAACAGATTTTTAAATAAAGCATCTTTCTGTCTATGTAAAATAAAATCCGATAGCCTCAAATGTAACATGAGAGTTATAAGAATAATTTTGAAAAGATACTTTCATAGAAGTTACAATCTAAAGAGATCACTAGGCATAAATATGACTAAAATACTAAGTAGAAGTTCCCTAAAGTACTAGGAAGATTGCTAGGTCCTGGAATCAAGGAAGGTATGATCAAGGGAGTAAAGTGACATTTATTTTGGGCCTTGATGAGAGGTTATTACCAGATGTGATAGCATGTAGAGAATAATCTAGGTAGAGATTGGACCGTAAGTAAATGAAAAATGCAAATGAAGAAGTGACATTTCTAGGAAATGGCAAACATTACAGAATTTTATTGGTGTCTAGGATGTATAAATAGGGGTATACAAGAGCAAATGCCTTAAAAATATGGTTGGAGATCAATGATTTATGCTCTGTAAATTCCTGTTTGGTTTATTTTGGTCAGAGTTTTCATTGTGGAAACACCTCATTTGGAAAACTTTTAGAGATTTCATCTCACAGTATACTGTGGGATAAATTAGAGTAAAAGAAACATATGTAGGAATTTTCAGCTTTTTAAATCTGTGCTTCTCCCCCATTTACATTAATTATATAGCCTCATGGCTTCCATTCTATTATATCAGTAGCATGGATTTTATTTGAAATTTTAAAAACTTACTATAACAAAAAGGAAACCAAAACAAAGGTTAATGGGCAAAATTACATGCATATAAAAGCTAAATTTTTAACAAATAATTATAGAGCTTAATGCTTTAGAATAATGCAAAGATACTCAAATTACTACTTAAGTTTACATGAGTTATTTATTTTCGTTTAACCTAATTTAACCACAGTGTTAAATTAAAAAAAAGTTTTAATGTTAATTTTTGAGAGAGAGAGAGAGAGCATGAACAGGGGATGAGCAGAGTGATAGGGAGACAGAATCAGAAGCAGGCTCCAGGCTCCGAGCTGGTCAGCACAGAGCTCAACGTGGGGCTCAAACTCACAACCCATAAGATCATGATCTGAGCCGAAGTTGGACGCTTAACCAACTGAACCACCCAGGCACCCCACCACAATGTTAAATTTTAATTTAACACACATGTGTATCTATGCTTGTAAGTTTTATTTCAGGGTAGAGATCATAGGGTATTGTTCAAAAGAGGAGCATGATGAACGAAACTCTTAAATGGCATACTGTTTACATTTATGGTCCACAATTTTTAAATTATGCATTTTACTTTAATGAAAGAGTAATTTTGCAGCACCACAGATTAAGTTCTACCTTAAATTTCAGGCCAAGAACTGTTCAAAATAGGTTGTAACCATTTATTTATTGAGCACGTAGTATATTCCTATGTTGATGGTAATGGATAGGAAGGTAGAGAACCAGAAGTGCCAAAATCATTGCTTCATCAGACATTGCAAACAGAGCTGACATATTTGAATATGAATAAAAATGAATGGGTTAACATCATGGAAGAGTAAAAATAGAAAACACTGGAGATATATAGCAATATTCTAATCTACTGTAAGAGGCCAGGGGAAACCTCTGTAAGGAATTCATATTTAAGATTAAGCTAAGAAGTGGTGCTCAAAGTGTGGTCCCTGGAAAGCACATAGGAACTCTATAAGAAATGGAAATTTTCCAACTGGACCCCAGATGTACTAAGTCAGAAAGAGTGCAAGATCGAGGAAACTGTGTTGTAACATATACCTTCCTGGTGATTTCAGTGTGCAGTGCAGGTTGGGAATGTATGATCTAAACTCCTACAGGAAGAGTAGAAATTGATTGAGCAAGAGGTGGGAGTGGAATGTTCCATGCATTATGCTTCAGGTATGAAGAGAGAGAGAGATTTGGTTAAAAAACTAAAAGAAGACAAAAGCACAGGGAAAATGAGGTAAAATAATGCTAGGTGTACAATCAGGGGCTCAGTTGTGAAGAAATCTAGGAGGAATTTGTACTTTATTTTAAAAAGTATTCAATTATGTATTTGTAGTATGTCATTTTATATAAAGTCACAAATACCTATTCCTTACAAAAGTAGTATATTTAAGGTATTATTAGAGTCTACAAACCATTCTCATTATGGCACCAAGCAATGGTGCCTTTGCCTTTCGTTATATATAATCTCCTCAGTTCCTTTATTACTTTTATGTGTTACAGAACAACTAAATTTAATAGATAACAATTAAAAACCACTCTACTTTCTACAGTATTGTGCCAACAGATTTAAATTAACCAATATGCATAAAGATAAGTAACTAAAAAACTATTTCCATACATATAATACTCTATAATATTATACTTTATACTTCAAGAAGCACTTTTGCATATATGTTAACAATGTCAATATCCTTTAAAAAGATCTATTGTACACTTACGAATTTAAAAAGTCTTATCTAATATTCCATACTAAGTAATATCTATAGTGGGACATAAACTTCATACAATATGTATTTTTCATCTGTTTTCTTTACTGATGCCCTTCAAGCACTTGTAAGAGTGTCTGAACCATTGTAGGTACAGTAATTGAGTCACTATAACATTATCATCTACTAGTATGTATAGATTTAATGTCAAAACATTTAGTTGGTCATGTAATTTTACAGTCTTCCATTACAGATAATCATGTTGCCCATCTCAGTCTTTCTCCATTTATGCTGCATGGTAGGCTACTTAACATGATATATGGAAGGTTCTATCATATGCAGATTCTTTCTTTCAATACTAGGTTTACTTTTTCAATTTCTTATCACCTAACCCTCATACAAATTTTAGCTGGCCAGGTTGAAACAGGATTTGACTTTTTCCTTAATATCTACTGTATATATATAGTACACACAGACACACAGACACACACACACACACACACACACATTTTAAATCTACTTTGTTTTGTGCAGTCATGTGAAGTGAAAGATTCATCTGTCTTCTGCATAAAAATCAAGCAGTGAGTAGTCATTGTGACAATACATAGAGGCAGCTCTTTGCTCATCCTTTCAGCCATAGCAAAGAGAGGGATTAAAAAGAGAAGAGTGAAGATGCACATTTTTCCGTTATGTTTTTATACAGCCCCAAATAAGCTTGTTACACCTAGAGGTTTAAAAAAAAATGTATTTCTCCCAGTATGCCTTGTATTAAAATGTATGTCTGCCTTGGCAACCTTCTACATATTTATATCCTACTTCCATTGGGTTTCTTTCTCAAAATACAAGTAAACAATAAAGCATTGGAACACATTGGATGAAGCCAGTGAACAGAAGTCATTTTCTGCATTTGTACCACATTATGTACATCTTTATTTGTTTTTTGCTCTAAAATAAAATGTATACACCTCAGTTGGAAGGGTGATGTAAAACTAATATATAAAACATATAGATAAAGCAATAAGATAATTGGAAAACACAGTTATATTTGACAATATCTTTCATAAATGGTAAACAGGCAATGTGTCTGGGCCCCTCCTATGACATACATCTCTACAAATACACCATCTCCATAGGAAACCAAATTAAGTTTCATCATAAATTTAGTTTTTTGTGTGTGTGAAAAAAGAATTGTATATACATATGTAGAATATTTTGGCTCTCTTTGGAGCCATGAAGGAAAAACAGATAAGGAAAAACAGACAACTCTATAATAAATAAACATGGGTTAAATTCTAAACATTTTTATTTATTAGATTCTGATTTGCCCCTTAGCAGTAGAGATTCTCAAGAATGATGGTAGAAAGTCTGGTTCTGAAGTACATTTACCTGGGTTCAATTTGAACTTTGTCACACAACCCTAGATGATTTGGACAAGTTATGTAACTTCTTTTAATTTGGAATGGGATATTCTAAGGAGCAAATGAGGTAAGACATAATGCGCTTTGTTCAGATACAGTATTTAAGAAATATGTGCCATCCATGACATTAAAGATAGAAATAAAAATAATATGTAAGGTACACTATAGATTTCTCTCATGTTTTAAGTTTGTGAGATCCACTTTTACTGTTTCTTTTATATCCCTATCTAAAGTGTGTTATTTTTGATAGTATTTATAGCTTTTATCAGTAAAGCAAAAATAAATTTGTGGGGCCTTTAATTGTATTGGTGTAGAAAATACCGCACTCTAAATCTACATACATTTTTTTTTTCTTTTCTTGATTCTTTTATCTGTTCCCATTTCTCTACCCTCTGAAAACCCATTAATTATTTTGGAAAAAAAAAATCAGATTCTTAGTATTCCGCTCATATTTTAGTTCTGATATTATAAGGCTGTTGAGCAAAATAAGAATTCAAATTCTGTAACACTAAATGTGATCATGATCTTGCAAATCTGTGCAAATCTTGGTTTTTAATATTTGTAACTACCTTATTTAGCTTTTTGTTCTGTTTGTTCATATTAATCCCTTAATTGTTTTTCACATTTCTATCTGGTAAGTTATGTACTTTTGTTCTCCAAACTTTACTTTGTCATTTGTATTCTCACCTTGGTGCCCTGATTAATGGTGTGACCCTTGGTAATTTGCTCTGTGACTCCACAGATCTCTGTTAACTCTGCAGGCCGTTGGGATACACAGTGTTTCTAAAAGGAAAGGCTGTGTCTATAAGTCCTTGGCAATGTTTAAAATACATATGTCTGATGACATAAAGTAGAAGTACTTATTGGAGGTATAAATGGGCTTCTGCGGATCTTTGTGACATTTTTCTAGGAATGGAATCATTTTGTGAAGCTTATTGATTGGGTTCAAGTGAGATCAGTGAATCAGTTGTAAAAACTGCACTTCATATTTTGTAATCTTGGCAATGAATGCACTGACCAATTTCAAGGTTTAAAAGAAAAGAATCAGAAACAATGCTGCATTTGTTTAGAAATGTGCGGAATGTGTTAGATAAACCAATCAATACCTAATTACTAGTCTGCAGCCTTCTCTGTTTTAATGCTCAGGCTTTCACAGAGATAAACCACCTGCTGTGTGACCTGATGTATTTGTTCTGACAGCACTTTTAAAGGGACTGCTCACAACCTGGCAATAACTTCCAGAAGAAATAATTTTCCGAGAGACTTATTTCCCCACACATATCCGACTAAATATACAAAGCCAAAGAAACTCATGAACAAATAAATGTATAAAGTCCAGAATCTCCAATTCTATATAACATCAGTGAAATGTAATAAAAAAAAAAACAAACACTTATTTCTCACTACAATTAATGGAAAAACCCCAAGGGTACTAGTTATTATGTACAATTCTATCTATGACTATATGTATGTTGGTTAATGGGTAAAAGCTATTTCTAACTATCACATTTGCTCAAACCTGTGATCAGTCCACAGAGGCACTGAAGGCTCTCACTGGTGCTCTCCGCAATTCCACCAAAATATAATTTAGAAAAAAATATTCAAAGATTTTATTTTCTGTCATTCATGCATTGATTGCAAGCAAGACTCTGCTAAGTCTGAGTAGAATTCAGGTATTCATAATCTATGGTCCTTATAAGTCCTCTTTCTCTAATAAGCAAGATAATATGTACCCAGGGTATTTGATTACAAGACACTGTTTTCCTTTTCCTTGAAATTCTGAAAGTATGGTGCTTCAGCCAAAAAAAGTCTTCAGGGGGAAGGGGAAAAGAAGGCAGCATAGGAACATTTTCTTCCCTTAGGGTATCTTGAAAACACTTTTTAAATTGAATTAATGTAATTAAGATGCGTACATGCAAAAATGGAGAAAATACTCCATCTAGACCTTATATGAAAATCTCAAGAAAACTGTATATAATTTACAAAGTTACCTTAAACATTCGGATGCATTATAAATGGTAGATGCAACAACGATGTTCAGTATTACTGCTGTGGATTCTTTTCTTGGTAGTTCATATAATAGTCCTTATTGATTTTTTTTGTTATTGATTTACTTTTTAAAAAGAAACATTATCCACATATCTTCAAAGTGTCATTCGTTTCTAACTTTTCTGTCATTTTTTTATTTTATTTTTAATTTTATTTATTTTTTTTATTTATATATGAAATTTATTGTCAAATTGGCTTCCATACAACACCCAGTGCTCATCCCAAAAGGTGCCCTCCTCAATACCCATCACCCACCCTCTCCTCCCTCCCACCCCCCATCAACCCTCAGTTTGTTCTCAGTTCTCAACAGTCTCTTATGCTTTGGCTCTCTCCCACTCTAACCTCTTTTTTTTTTTTTTTCCTTCCCCTCCCCCATGGGTTCCTGTTAAGTTTCTCAGGATGCACATAAGAGTGAAACCATATGGTATCTGTCTTTCTCTGTTTGGCTTATTTCACTTAGCATCACACTCTCCAGTTCCATCCACGTTGCTATAAAAGGCCATATTTCATTTTTTCTCATTGCCACATAGTATTCCATTGTGTATATAAACCACAATTTCTTTATCCATTCATCAGTTGATGGACATTTAGGCTCTTTCCATAATTTGGCTATTGTTGAGAGTGCTGCTATGAACATTGGGGTACAAGTGCCCCTATGCATCAGTACTCCTGTGTCCCTTGGATAAATTCCTAGCAGTGCTATTGCTGGGTCATAGGGTAGGTCTGTTTTTAATTTTCTGAGGAACCTCCACACTGCTTTCCAGAGCGGCTGCACCAATTTGCATTCCCACCAACAGTGCAAGAGGGTTCCCGTTTCTCCACATCCTCTCCAGCATCTATAGTCTCCTGATCTGTTCATTTTGGCCACTCTGACTGGCGTGAGGTGATACCTGAGTGTGGTTTTGGTTTGTATTTCCCTGATAAGGAGCGACGCTGAACATCTTTTCATGTGCCTGTTGGCCATCCGGATGTCTTCTTTAGAGAAGTGTCTATTCATGTTTTCTGCCCATTTCTTCACTGGGTTATTTGCTTTTCGGGTGTGGAGTTTGGTGAGCTCTTTATAGATTTTGGATACTAGCCCTTTGTCCGATATGTCATTTGCAAATATCTTTTCCCATTCCGTTGTTTGCCTTTTAGTTTGGTTGGTTGTTTCCTTTGCTGTGCAGAAGCTTTTTATCTTCATAAGGTCCCAGTAATTCACTTTTGCTTTTAATTCCCTTGCCTTTGGGGATGTGTCGAGTAAGAGATTGCTACGGCTGAGGTCAGAGAGGTCTTTTCCTGCTTTCTCCTCTAAGGTTTTGATGGTTTCTTGTCTCACATTCAGGTCCTTTATCCATTTTGAGTTTATTTTTGTGAATGGTGTGAGAAAGTGGTCTAATTTCAACCTTCTGCATGTTGCTCTCCAGTTCTCCCAGCACCATTTGTTAAAGAGACTGTCTTTTTTCCACTGGATGTTCTTTCCTGCTTTGTCAAAGATGAGTTGGCCATACGTTTGTGAGTCTAGTTCTGGGGTTTCTATTCTATTCCATTGGTCTATGTGTCTGTTTTTGTGCCAATACCATGCTGTCTTGATGATGACAGCTTTGTAGTAGAGGCTAAAGTCTGGGATTGTGATGCCTCCTGCTTTGGTCTTCTTCTTCAAAATTACTTTGGCTATTCGGGGCCTTTTGTGGTTCCATATGAATTTTAGGATTGCTTGTTCTAGTTTTGAGAAGAATGCTGGTGCAATTTTGATTGGGATTGCATTGAATGTGTAGATAGCTTTGGGTAGTATTGACATTTTGACAATATTTATTCTTCCAATCCATGAGCAGGGAATGTCTTTCCATTTCTTTAAATCTTCTTCAATACCTTCATAAGCTTTCTATAGTTTTCAGCATACAGATCCTTTACATCTTTGGTTAGATTTATTCCTAGGTATTTTATGCTTCTTGGTGCAATTGTGAATGGGATCAGTTTCTTTCTTTGTCTTTCTGTTGCTTCATTGTTAGTGTATAAGAATGCAACTGATTTCTGTACATTGATTTTGTATCCTGCAACTTTGCTGAATTCATGTATCAGTTCTAGCAGACTTTTGGTGGAGTCTATCGGATTTTCCATGTGTAATAGCATGTCATCTGCAAAAAGCGAAAGCTTGACTTCATCTTTGCCAATTTTGATGCCTTTGATTTCCTTTTGTTGTCTGATTGCTGATGCTAGAACTTCCAGTACTATGTTAAACAACAGCGGTGAGAGTGGGCATCCCTGTCGTGTTCCTGATCTCAGGGAAAAAGCTCTCAGTTTTTCCCCGTTGAGGATGGTGTTAGCTGTGGGCTTTTCATAAATGGCTTTTATGATCTTTAAGTATGTTCCTTCTATCCCGACTTTCTCAAGGGTTTTTATTAAGAAAGGGTGCTGGATTTTGTCAAAGGCCTTTTCTGCATCGATTGACAGGATCATATGGTTCTTCTCTTTTTTTTTTGTTAATGTGATGTATCACGTTGATTGATTTGCGAATGTTGAACCAGCCCTGCATCCCAGGAATGAATCCCACTTGATCATGGTGAATAATTCTTTTTATATGCCATTGAATTCGATTTGCTAGTATCTTATTGAGAATTTTTGCATCCATATTCATCAGGGATATTGGCCTGTAGTTCTCTTTTTTTACTGGGTCTCTGGTTTAGGAATCAAAGTAATACTGGCTTCATAGAATGAGTCTGGAAGTTTTCCTTCCCTTTCTATTTCTTGGACTAGCTTGAGAAGGATAGGTATTATCTCTGCTTTAAACGTCTGGTAGAACTCCCCTGGGAAGCCATCTGGTCCTGGACTCTTATTTGTTGGGAGATTTTTGATAACCGATTCAATTTCTTCGCTGGTGATGGGTCTGTTCAAGCTTTCTATTTCCTCCTGATTGAGTTTTGGAAGAGTGTGGGTGTTCAGGAATTTGTCCATTGCTTCCAGGTTGTCCAATTTGTTGGCATATAATTTTTCATAGTATTCCCTGATAATTTTTTGTATCTCTGAGGGATTGGTTGTAATCATTCCATTTTCATTCATGATTTTATCTATTTGGGTCCTCTCCCGTTTCTTTTTGAGAAGCCTGGCTAGAGGTTTGTCAATTTTGTTTATTTTTTCAAAAAACCAACTCTTGGTTTCGTTGATCTGCTCTACAGTTTTTTTAGATTCTCTATTGTTTATTTCTGCTCTGATCTTTATTATTTCTCTTCTTCTGCTGGGTTTAGGCTGCCTTTGCTGTTCTGCTTCTATTTCCTTTAGGTGTGCTGTTAGATTTTGTATTTGGGATTTTTCTTGTTTCTTGATATAGGCCTGGATTGCAATGTATTTTCCTCTCAGGACTGCCTTCACTGCGTCCCAAAGCGTTTGGATTGTTGTATTTTCATTTTCGTTTGTTTCCATATATTTTTTAATTTCTTCTCTGATTGCCTGATTGACCCACTCATTCGTTAGTAGGGTGTTCTTTAACCTCCATGCTTTGGGAGGTTTTCCAGACTTTTTTCTGTGGTTGATTTCAAGCTTCATAGATAGCATTGTGGTCTGAAAGTATGCATGGTATGATTTCAATTCTTGTAAACTTGTGAAGGGCTGTTTTGTGACCCAGTATATGATCTATCTTGGAGAATGTTCCATGTGCACTCGAGAAGAAAGTATATTCTGTTGCTTTGGGATGCAGAGTTCTAAATAGATCTGTCAAGTCCATCTGATCCAATGTCTCATTCAGGGCCCTTGTTTCTTTATTGACCGTGTGTCTAGATGATCTATCCATTTCTGTAAGTGGGGTGTTAAAGTCCCCTGCAATTACCACATTCTTCTCAATAAGGTTGCTTATGTTTATGAGTAATTGTTTTATATATTTGGGCGCTCCGGTATTCGGCGCATAGACATTTATAATTGTTAGCTCTTCCTGATGGATAGACCCTGTCACTATTATATAATGTCCTTCTTCATCTCTTGTTACAGCCTTTAATTGAAAGTCTAGTTTGTCTGATATAAGTATGGCTACTCCAGCTTTCTTTTGGCTTCCAGTAGCATGATAAATAGTTCTCCATCCCCTCACTCTCAATCTAAAGGTGTCCTCATGTCTGAAATGAGTCTCTTGTAGACAGCAAATAGATGGGTCTTGTTTTTTTATCCATTCTGATACCCTATGTCTTTTGGTTGGTGCATTTAATCCATTTACATTCAGTGTTATTATAGAAAGATATGGGTTTAGAGTCATTGTGATGTCTGTATGTTTTATGCTTGTAGTGATGTCTCTGGTACTTTGTCTCACAGGGTCCCCCTTAGGATCTCTTGTAGGGCTGGTTTAGTGGTGACAAATTCCTTCAGTTTTTGTTTGCTTGGGAAGACCTTTATCACTCCTTCTATTCTAAATGACAGACTTGCTGGATAAAGGAATCTCTGCTGCATCTTTTTTCTGTCTAGCACACTGAAAATCTCGTGCCAATTCTTTCTGGCCTGCCAAGTTTCAAAAGAGAGATCAGTCACGAGTCTTATAGGTCTCCCTTTATATGTGAGGGCACGTTTACCCCTTGCTGCTTTCAGAATTTTCTCTTTATCCTTGTATTTTGCCAGTTTCACTATGATATGTCGTGCAGAAGATCGATTCAAGTTACGTCTGAAGGGAGTTCTCTGTGCCTCTTGGATTTCAATGCCTTTTTCCTTCCCCACTTCAGGGAAGTTCTCAGCTATTATTTCTTCAAGTACCCCTTCAGCACCTTTCCCTCTCTCTTCCTCCTCTGGGATACCAATTATGCGTATATTATTTCTTTTTAGTATATCACTTAGTTCTCTAATTTTCCCCTCATACTCCTGGATTTTTTTATCTCTCTTTTTCTCAGCTTCCTCTTTTTCCATAACTTTATCTTCTAGTTCACCTATTCTCTCCTCTGCCTCTTCAATCCGAGCCATGGTGGTTTCCATTTTGTTATGCATTTCGTTTAAAGCGTTTTTCAGCTCCTCGTGACTGTTCCTTAGTCCCTTGATCTCTGTAGCAAGAGATTCTCTGCTGTCAGCTATACTGTTTTCAAGCCCAGCGATTAATTTTATGACTATTATTCTAAATTCACTTTCTGTTATATTATTTAAATCCTTTTTGATCAGCTCATTAGCTGTTGTTATTTCCTGGAGATTCTTCTGAGGGGAATTCTTCTGCTTGGTCATTTTGGATAGTCCCTGGCGTGGTGAGGACCTGCAGGGCACTTCCCCTGTGCTGTGGTGTATAACTGGAGTTGGTGGGTGGAGCCACAGTCAGACCTGATGTCTGCCCCCAGCCCACCGCTGAGTCCACAGTCAGACTGGTGTGTGCCTTCTCTTCCCCTCTCCTAGGGGCGGGATTCACTGTGGGGTGGGGTGGCCTGTCTGGGCTACTTGCACACTGCCAGGCTTGTGATGCTGGGGATGTGGCGTCTTAGCTGGGGTGGGTAGGCAAGGTGCACAGGGGCAGGAGGGGCAGGCTCAGCTTGCTTCTCCTTAGGTGATCCACTTCAGGAGGGGCCCTGTGGCAGCAGGAGGGAGTCAGATCCGCTGCCAGAGGTTTGGCTCCGCAGAAGCGCAGAGTTGGGTGTTTGCGCAGAGCGAGCAAGTTCCCTGGCAGGAACTGGTTCTCTTTGGGATTTTGGCTGGGGGATGGGCGGGGGAGATGGCGCTGGCGAGCGCCTTTGTTCCCCACCAAACTGAGCTCTGTCATCTGGGGGCTCAGCAGCTTTCCTTCCCTTTGTCATCCAGCCTTCCCGCTTTCTGAGCAGAGCTGTTAACTTATGACCTCCCAGCCGCTAAGTCGCGCTTGCTGTCGGAACACAGTCCGTCAGGCCCCTCCGCTTTTTGCAAGCCAGACTTGGGGGCTCTGCTTGGCCGGCGAGCCGCCCCTCCGCCCCGGCTCCCTCCCGCCAGTCCGTGGAGCGCGCACCACCTCGCCGCCCTTCCTACCCTCTTCCGTGGGCCTCTCGTCTGCGCTTGGCTCCGGCGACTCCGTTCTGCTAATCCTCTGGCGGTTCTCTGGGTTATTTAGGCAGGTGTAGGTGGAATCTAAGTGATCAGCAGGACGCACGGTGAGCCCAGCGTCCTCCTACGCCGCGATCTTCCCTCTCCTCCCCTTAAGTTCCACTTTGAATTGAGTCAGAAAATCTTTCTTAAACATATCCAATTAATTTTTGAAATTGTGTTCTTAATGTTGTAAAATAATTTAAATATATCATTGACTAAATAAGACGTATGTCAGGACTTTTGCCATTGGACTAGCCATTATTCCATATGGCTGTTTCCTTCCTGTGCTCCTCTGTCATTTTTTTAAAAACTACTTTATTTACGTGTCCTTCACTTCTGAGAGAAGTTTGTCCTTTTTGCCAGCGATTACAATTTTTACACTGTAACCTTTGTCATCAATTATTTCAAATACTAATTGCATTACATTATTTTGGGTTTCTACAGATAGTTTCCCCCAATTCACATAAGTTGGTTTTCAATTCTAGCTCACAAAGTCCACATTGTCTGACATTATTAAGAGTAAGAATGTAAATACTCCCTGAAATTTCATTCTGTTTAATGGAGGAATTTTTTTGTTTTGAGTTGTGACTTTCCTCCAAATATCCTCTTGTGTGCAGAATTTTTCCATAGGAGCATGCTTTTTTTGTTTCATCTTATTTATTTTTGAGTGAAGAGATATTAAATCAGACCCAGCATTTAAATATTTACAGGTAATGTGGAAGCTGCTTCTTTGGGTGCTCTTAGATTTTACTTCCCAGGATGTGAACTGGAGTGGAGATTGAATTATTCAACCTCCAATATAGTTTTCAGGACTTGCAGACTTTGTGGGGTCTTTTTGTTTGTTTTAATATTTTTAAAGTTTATTTATTTTGAGAGAGAGAGAGAGAGAGAGAGAGAGAGAGAGAGAGAATCCCAAGCAGGCTCTTCATTGTCAGTGCACAGCCCAATTCGGGACTCAAATCCACAAAAGCGAGATCATGACCTGAGCCAAAATCGAGGTTTGGAGGCTTAACTGACTGACCCACCCGGGTACCCCCACGACCTGCAGACGTGGATCTACACTACCGCAGTGTAGTGGAGAATAGTGAAATGGGATCTGTCCTTGCTCTGCTTTGACTAATTTTGAAATTGATATGTAATGGGAAGGGACTTTATTGAAGCAGAATTTATAAAATTATGCAACTGCTATAAGCAACACACCAGGGTGAACTCTTCCTTTGAAACTTGTCCTATCACCATTCTGTCTGCAATCGTTTTTCTAAGCTAAATAGAGGGCTTGCCTATTCAAAGGTATCAGGACCTAGAACTGACCAGACCCTACTTCTCAGCTGTTTTTAAAGCTCTTGCTTGTAGCTACATTTGGAAAAGAGGCTGTGATCTTCTGACCACTATAGCCGGTAGTTGATCAGAAATGTGAGCATGCATGAATGGGAGAGAGGGAAAGAGAATAGTTTGTACTTCTTTGACCCAGATGTCTTAGTTCTCCTGGGCTACTTTAACAGAATACCACAGATTGGGTAGCTCATAAATAATGGAAATATATTTCTCACTTCTCAAGACTGGAAAGTCCAAGATTAGGGTGCCAGCGTGGCCCAGTGAGGATCCTCTTCCTGGCTAATAATCAGCTCCTTTTCACTATGTCCTGTTATGGTGGACGGAACTGTTCGAAGAGCGCTAATCCTATTCATAAGGGCTCTACCTTCATGACCTAATCACCTCCCAAAGGCCCCATCTTCTAACACCATCACATTAGGCATTATGATTCTAACTTGTGAATTTTGTGGAGACATAAACATTCAGACCTTAGCAACAGGCATGTACTTTTTGTTAGGTTATATATATTCATAGGTTATATATAGATGCACATATATAGTTAACATATACATGTATAATCATATTTATATTAATATACATGGGCATTTATGTTCACATGTGTATGTGTAACGTATGTAGTATTTAATATACATGTGATAATGTATGCATGCCAGAATGCATATTGTGTGTGTGTACGTGTGTGTATATGCACATGCAAGCACATGCTCTTGTATATGATTAATGTGTTGCAAAGTAACAAAACATGCAAATTTATGTAAAATGCATAATTTCATTTTTCTGTGATTCTGTTAATCCACCAAAGTTTTCTCTCAGTCATAAAAGTTCCACTTTTCTTCATAAAATCTGTGTCTCTGAACTATAATGTCCTTCCTATTGGTATAAAAGGAAGGCTCAAAGCTTTTTTAAAACCTTGAGTACTCAGAAGCTCTTTTTATTTTTTTAATGTTTATTTTTGAGAAAAAGAGAGACCGAGCACGAGTGGGGGAGGGGCAGAGAGAGGGAGACACAGAATCTGAAGCAGGCTCCAGGCTCTGAGCTGTCAGCACAGAGCCCAACACGGAGCTCGAACCCACAAACCGTGAGAACATGACTTGAGCTGATGTCAGAAACTTAACCAACCAAGCCACCCAGGCATCCCTCAGAAACTCTTTTTTTTTTACAGACAGCGATTTCATGGACTCCTTTAGTACTTTCAGTCAGTTCCACGTCCCAGTAATCACAATAAAATATATTCCTAAATATAATTGTCAGTTTTGAGATATTTAATGATTTCTCACTCCCATGCCTCCCTAATTTAACTGTGGCTATCTCCATGCCATCAGGAGCAGGGTGGGAAGACATACCCTTAATCTGAACTTTGTTTCAAAGATGATTTTTTAATGGGCTTTTGTCACTCAACGACTTTGTCAGTCATATTTTATTTGGATTGTAGAAGTTGATTTAACACTCCAGGGGCCTGTATTTCTGGATTGTCTCTATTTTTAGAAGTTCTGCTTGAAAATCATTTAATTTTTTTCTTTGCTCATCTTTCACATAAAACCTGCTATAAGCAGCTGATAGGACTCAATACATACGATATCATACTCTCATCTTCTTTCTTGTCTTTTTGCCTAGGGCATCAGACACAATTGCACATGGGCCTCCCTTCACGTAATTGAAGGCAATAGTTTGGCAAATAATTTTTCCACGATAAATCACAACTCTCTAGTTTTCCTACCTTTGATCTTCATTTCAGTGCTCTCTGTCACTTTGCCACTAATCCAAGGATGTGTATTTAAGGTATTTTTATGCCAGGATTCCTACTTAAAAATACAGTTTTGTATTAAGGAGGAGCACTTGTAGCATACACCAAAATAAAAGTGACAACACAATATAAATGTATTCCTAGCTGTCATAACAATTTAAGGAGTGTTCTACAGACAGTGTTCCAACCAGTAACTCAGGGAGCAATCCTTCCTTAGTCTTGTGGATCCACTATTCTCTAGGCCCTGGGATTTCTCTCTTTTCCCTGCTGTTGGGGAAAAGAGTGAGGATACTACAGAAAATATTTGCATCGGGCGGGTCTGGAAGGGGCACCTCTCACTTGGCCACATAATATTGGCCAGAACTCACTGAGGTGGCCAAGGCTCACAGTGAGGGAGTCCACGAATTATGGTCCAACTGCATCCCAGGAAAGAAGGGAAACACATAAGTGTTGGTGAACATAGTCTCTTCTGCAGGTGCTTTAAGAAGAAGAGGCCCAAAGAGGTTACATTCTCGATATTATCTGAGTGCCAACCAAGAATATAGAATCACTTATGGTAGCTCATGAAAGGAGACATAATTGTGACGTACAAGAAAGGGGTATCCCAGTGATTTGAAGTTATCAATCATGATTTGACAAGGTCTCATAAAACTTATAGTTGGGAAATCATTAGAAATTAATATTTGTTTTATCCAATATTTGAGGCTACATGATCATGTTATCATTACTTCTGCCTGGATGTTTGCCCAGTCTCTAATCTTTCTCCTGGTCTTTTCAGCTTTATTTTGCATATAGACCCGTAGTAAAGCAAGATTCTAGAGAGAGTGCTTGCTGATGCAAAAAGGTCTGTGTGCAGAGGCATTATACTTACTTTTCTGTATGGTCACTCCCTATATAATCTACAAACCTTGATTTACATAAATCTGTTCCAAATACCCCTGACAAATATCAAATTATTATACATTCCTAATAATACATATTGCAAAAGTTTAGACTTCTCCAGATGGACGTGTCTTAATTCAAACTTAAAGTTATTTCCCAGTGTGGAAGGGATTTACTATCCTTTAGCCAGAACAGCATAATATACATTTCCATATTTTCTCTGAAAGGTTCTTAATCAGTTGCCCTATTCCTAGTTTAATTTAATGTCTTGCTAATACTTGATTGAGATACAGGAAATAGAGTCCCACTCAGGGTCACTAGAAAATGAATTATTTAGTGTCCTTCTCACTGGGAAATAAAAGACCCCCTATACAACAAAACTTGATAGGAAATGAAGCAGAGATACCATCAAGGGTATGAAAATTCTCTTTCTCTCCATCTGGGTCCAAATGATCACAGTTTCTCTGCATATTGTTCTTCTCTCAACAGAATGACTTCATAAACTTCAGCTTTTATTGCACATGGTCAAACATTTTCCGCTTTTCCTTATAGTATGATGAGTCTTACTAATAATGCTCCTATAAATATATTTCCTTCATATGTGTTTTGAATTATATCCCTGGTACTAATGAGCCAGGACCTTGAAAGTCAATATTCCAAATTTTTCACACAGGAATGTGGTCATCTCAGACAATAGTTTTAGCATATCACTGGCTACGGGTAAGTTGCTCATTGGTCAAGTATACAAATATAGTCCTATCATCTGTATCTAGGGGAGGGAAGAAAAATAATACAGAGCACACAAAAGTGAATACGTGACATGTACTATAATCATGCTTTTTATGCAAGAAGTTAATTACACAAAGCTCCTAGCTTTCTATTGTTGTGTAACACATTACCCCAAACTTACTTGCTTAAATGAACACAAATTTATTATCTGAGTTTTCTTTTTTTAGATTCATTTTGAGAGAGAGACAGAGCATACACTCGCACAAAGCAGGAGAGGGGTGGAAAGAGAGAATACCAAGCAGGCTCTGAGCTGTCGATGTGAGGCTGACACTGGGCTCAATCTCACCAACCCTGAGATCATGACCTGAACCAAGATAAAGAGTTGATGCTTAACCAACTGAGCCACCCAGGTGCCCCATTATCTCAGAGCTCTATAGTTCAGAAGGCCAGATAGGGCTTAACTGCTTTCTCTCCTCAATGTCTGAATGGCTGAAATAAATGTGTCAGCTAGCTATATTCTCATCTGGAATTTGGGATTTTTCCCCAAGCCCATGTAAATTGCCTGCGTAATTCAGTTCCTTGTAGTCGTAATATTAAGGTCCCTGTTTTCTTGCTCTTTGTTGGCTAGAGGTTATGCTCAAATCCTAGAGGTTGTTCTCAAATCCTTGCCACATGTGCCCCCTTCAACCTACAAATCCAGCAAGGGAATATCTCTCATCATTTTATCATCAGGAAAGGCCAATCCCATCTGTTGAAGTCACACCCAAAAAGATAATCTCTCTTTTGATTATCTTAATTAGTAACCTTAATTACTATCAGTTTAATAGTAATTACTAATTAACTACTTAGTAATTAGTAGCTAATTACTAAATGGTTAATTAATAACCTTAATTCTAATGCTTAACTGATTGGAGATACCTTAATTAGAGTAACCTTAATTAGGTTCGAAAGAAACATTTAATGAAACATAATCACAAGAATGATATTCATAGTCACTAGTCATGCCCACCTGCAAGGAAAGAGAATTATACAGGCATGTCCTTAGAGAATAGGCATCTTTGGGCCCATCTTAGAATTCTTAGAATTCCATCCATCCTCTGGCCCCCAGTGACTTACCTTCTTCCCAAATACAAAATACCCTCTCCCTAGTTCATTACTAGTCTCATTTCATTAGGGCATGAGCTCAAGTCCCAAATCATATCCTTTAAAGCTAAATTTTATCTCATCAGTTCAAGCCCATAATCATATCATTAAACTTATTTATATCTACATCAAGTATGGACAAAGCTCCCAGGTATACGCCATTAAGTAAACCTCTTTGTTACCCTTTCAAATTTGTTTTGACTCTTGGCGTGTGTTTTCCCTTTTGACATAAGTTATAGAATCAACTTGCTAATTTCCTCAAAAAAAAAAAAAAAAACCTGCTTGAATTTTGTTTGTCATTTCCCTGAATATATAAATCCTTTTGAGGAGAATAAACATGTTAGCAGTATTGTGTTGTCAGCCCATAGACATGGTCTGCATCTATAATAAATTAGGTCTTCATTAACATCTCTCAGCAGTGTTTTTAGTGGTGAAGTTTTATATATCTTTGTTAATATTATGCCTAATTACATTTTAAGGCTATGTTAATGTTATTTTAAAATTTCATATTCCACATTTTTATGTTATTATATAGAAATAAGTATGATTTTTACATTTTTTATCATATGACCTTATTCAATTAATTCTGGTAGTCTTTCTATAGATTCTTTAGGATTTTCGCCATATTCACAATCATGTCATCAGCAAATAAGAATAATTTTGTTTCTTCCTTCCCATTGGAGGTGTGTGTGTGTGTGTGTGTTTTCCCTTTTTTTTAAGTTTATTTATTTTGAGAGAGAGAAAGCATGAGTAGGGGAACGGCGGAGAGAAAGGGAGGGAGGGAGGGAGAGAGAGAGAGAGAGAGAGAGAGAGAGAGAGAGAGACTAAATTCCAAGCAGGCTCTGCACCATCAGAACACAGGTGTATGGTGGGGTCCAACTCACGAAACTGCGAGTTCATGACCTGAGCCAAAACCGAGAGTCAGATGCTTAACCGACTGAGCCACCCAGGCGCCCCTTCCCATGTTTAACTCACTGGTCAGGACTCCAGCATTATGTCGTATAGGAAAGATGACATTGGGTACTTTTTCCCCACTTTCCATTCTTAGAAAGAAGACATTCAGTCAGTCTTTCACCGTGTTCATAATTAAGTATGATATAAATATGGAGTTTTTTGTTGAAGTACTTTATTGGATTTAAAAACTCTCCTCTATTCTTAGCTAGCTGAGCACTTTCATGACTAGATATAGATTTTTCCAAAATATTTATTTGAATGCATTAATATGATCATGTGGGTTTTCTATGAATATGGGGAATTGCTTTGATTTATTTCCAAATCTTAAAATAATTTTGCATTATGGGGCTAACCACAATTAATTAGTCATGATGGATTATCATTTTTTGTTTTTACATATTGCTGGATTAAATTTGTTATTCAAGGGGCGCCTGAGTGGCTCAGTCGGTTAAGTGTCTGACTTCAGCTCAGGTCACAATCTCACAGTCTGTGAGTTCGAGCCCCGCGTCGGGCTCTGTGCTGACAGCTCAGAGCCTGGAGCCTGCTTCAGATTCTGTGTCTCCCTCTCTCTCTGCCCCTTCCCTGCTCATGCTCTGTCTCTCTGTCTCAAAAATAAATAAAAACATTAAAAAAAAATTAAAAAACATTGTTATTCAAATAGAGCTTTATAGTATATTACTAGAAAATCTGTAACAGATTTATTGATACGTACACCTATGTGTGTATGTTTAAACATCAGAGTACTTTGTAAAGGCCTTTTTAAGAGTGTCCTCAAAGAAAAATTAAGAAACTTTGTAAAAAGGCCTAATTTAAAGTTTTTGATATTCCCATAATGTATTGTATTATTAAGCATACTGTTTATTATATATTTAAAACAAGATTGTTTAGAAGTTATTTTGTAGTGTACTCAGTTTACCACCAAAGATCACTTTCTTTTTAAATATCTAACTCATATTTCAAATATTGAAGCAACAAAAAGTCTGGTAATAAATTCAAGCAAGTGATATATTGTTCCTAAAAGCTATAACTTTTTTTCTTCTTTGATGAGTAAGAAAATATATGCTTTTATGGGGTTCCTGGGTGGCTCAGTCGGTTAAGCGTCTGACTTCAGCTCAGGCCATGATCTCACAATCTGTGAGTTTGAGCCCTGCATCAGGAGCCTAGAGCCTGCTTCAGATTCTGTGTCTCCCTCTCTCTCTGCCCCTCCCCTGCTTGTGCTCTGTCTCTCTCTGTCTCAAAAATAAAAAATAAAATAAAATAAAAAATCATTAAACATTAAAAAAAAAGAAAATATATGCTTTTCTCACTATTTCCACATAAACTCAAGGTAAAATTTTATTAAGCTTTAGTTAATTTTGATCATGATATTTTATTTATTTTCTCATTCCTACCTTCAATAAATATTTAAACATCAGTATTTAGAAGACTATTTCTCAAGACATCTTTGTGGTTAGATAATTAAGCAAATACATATTTGCTTCTCAGTTGTAACCCTTGTTTTAAGTTGGGGCCATGTAATGTTAAATAATACAAAATTAGCAGAAGTAAAGGATGATGATTCTGGGAGAAGGATTAAGGTTTAGGGTTCATATATTTTGGCGATTTAAACTTAACATCTTAATCTTTATATGTCTTCATTCCCATGTTGTGTATTTTTTCTGAAACTATAGACTAGAATTGATTTTACGATGGAAATTGTTTTCTTATCACATCCACCTGTATTTTAGATTTCAGTGATTTTGTAAAGAAAACTTTTCTACTGTTTGCATTTTGAAAATTATATATCTCCCATAGATAAGACAGAAGCTCCTCTGGATTATGTGACACAATTTTACAATTAAACCTTTTTCGCCAGAAATCTCCACCAGTGTATCACTTTTATTAAAGATTGCAATCTTTTTCCCAATTCTTCATTCCTTCTGTATGTACGTCATTTGCCATGTCCTATTGCACTTTATTACACTAGAGATGATGTGTATTTCCCCAGCTGGCTGATATTTGGCTGAGTCAAGTAACTTATCTGGCTAATAGAACACCCGTAGCAGAAGCTGTGCGTCCTGTCTGTTCTGAGGCTAGACCTTAAGTGGCATCACACAAATTCTTATCCTTCTTATGCTTTTACCATTATGATTACCAGAAGAAATACACTGGTTAAGCTATTGGCTAAAAGAGAATAAGAGATTAGTGGCCCAGTAATGAATCTAACATGTATTTACAGTTAAATCGAGCCAAGCCTAAGTAGACCCACTGGCACATGAAGAAACGTAAATTATTGTACTCCCAAGCTATTGCACTTTGGTGTGATTTGTTCTATAGTGTTATACTTGTAGATTTCATTATTTTTGCTATGTCATATTGTATGTATTTCAAAATTATGTAAGCAGAGAATTCCTCGTCAATTTGGAATGCGAACATAGTAATACATTAGCCTCCCCTTTCGTGCAGCTTTGTTTTCCACAGTTCCAGTTACCTACAGTCAGCTGTATCAGAGCAGATGTATCATCAGAAGTTCAATAGTGGCCTAACGCCACTAAGTCACAGTGCCTATGTCACAGTGGCTAAGTCACAGTGCCTATGTCATTCTCCTCCCTTCATCTCGTCACATAGCCATTTTCTCACCTCACATCATCACAGGAAGAAGGGGGAGTACAGTGTAATAGAACATTTCGAGAGACCACATTCATATGACTTTTATTACAGTATATTAATTGTTCTATGTTATTATTAGTTATTGTTAACCTCTCACTGTGTCTAATTTATAACTGAACTTTATCAGGGGCATGTAGGTATAGGAGAAAACATTGTGTATAGAGAGCTCAGCACTGTCTCAGGTTTCAGGCATCCCCAGAGGATCGTGGAATTTATTCACGGCAAACATAGAGTGCTTACTTTTTTGAGTCTCAGGTCATGCTTGATTTCCCTTCCTTTCTGTAGCTTCTTGTCTCCATTAATTGAGTGTACAACTCCTTTTTATTCTTATTAGACTTTGCATTCGCTTACATGTATATATCAATTAGATGATTACATGTGTTACCTGTTTACATTAAAGTGAGGTTTTCTGATGATAATGATGACGATGGTAATACTGATTATTTTCATTTTTACAGTAAAACAAGGGAATATGCAACCATGCTCTTTGGGGAAATGAATTTTTATTCATTTTCATTATCACTTTATTTTTTATCGATGACCCAGTAAAGTCCCAGAGAAACATTATATTTATATCAGCATTCCCTGTTATATATATTATATATATATAATAATATGCCACAGAGGGGAAAAAAGACAAAATTTATGTGTGTGTGTATACCTATATCTATATATAGACACAGATATATCAGTCCTTTTTTCAGTACTTATAAATTTGAGCAAATTATTTCATTTTTGGCCCCATTTTTTCCATTAACCCATCTATAATGTAGTATTATGTTAATTTTTTTCATTCCTTTCCATGAATCACAATACTGGCAATACAGGGGGAACATAAAAATCAGTCATACATAAAATTCCTCTCTTTTCTCTATTTGCCCAGACCACTACACTGTTAATTTACTTACACATTCCTGTGCTCTCGTCCTTCTATTTACTACTTACCTATCTTTTGATTTGTATGTAAATCATAATTTTTAGTGAAGTTTTGGACACTCATGGCTTCATAAATTAGCTTTCTCATTAAAAATCTTGATTATTTTGCATAATTTGAAGGAAAAAGTCAGGGATATTGAATATATGTTCTTGGTGACAGGAATATGAGTTTTACCTGTAATTTCGTCTCCCTTAGGAAGTTACCTAGCAGTTTCTTTGTTAAAGGATTCATATTCCACATATGGCAAGATGAAACATCTACAAATCTATGACTTTCAGTAATAGAACTGCTGTTCTTTTCTTATATAAAGCTAGGTGTTTAGGCTGTTTTTTTTTTTTTTTTTTCAGTTTTGGAGATTTTTTAAAATAAAGCTGAATGATTTCACCTCAGGCAAAGAATAATGGCTCGAATTTGTCAAAAGCAGAGTTTTTGTTTTTTTTTTTTTTAATTTTTTTTTTTTTCAACGTTTAATTTTTGGGACAGAGAGAGACAGAGCATGAACGGGGGAGGGGCAGAGAGAGAGGGAGACACAGAATCAGAAACAGGCTCCAGGCTCCGAGCCATCAGCCCAGAGCCCGACGCGGGGCTCAAACTCACGGACCGCGAGATCGTGACCTGGCTGAAGTCGGACACTTAACCGACTGCGCCACCCAGGCGCCCCAAAAAGCAGAGTTTTTAATAATTATAATTTAGGGAGTTTTCTTCAATACTGTTTTAAATTTTGAGGGTGCCTGGGTGGCTCAGTCGGTTGGGCGTCTGACTTGGGCTCAGGTCATGATCTCACAGTTGGTGAATTCGAGCCCCGTGTTATGCTCTGTGCTGACAGCTCAGGACCTGGAGCCTGCTTCAGATTCTCTGTCTCCCTCTGTCTCTGCCCCTCCCCCACTCACACTCTTTCTCTCTCAAAAATAAAACATTAAAAACGAATTTAGAATTTGGAGGCAGTATTACTTGTGCTCTTATATTCTTTATTTTCCTCAGTACCAGCTGTTTAAATGGGTGAACAAATTCTTTATGCTTCTCATCGAGAAAATAATATTCTAAAATAATCATCCAAAAGCAGTTGGTTATTTTGAAAAAGAATTAAGTTATTATTTGGAATAGTGCAATCTTCAAGGAAGTTCCGATATACCTATAATTAGGAATATATATACACGAGTTCACTGACTCTTTCAATTTTTTAATTCAATTTAATTTTATTTTAATCCTAGTGGAGTTTACATACAGTGTAATATTAATTTCAAGTATACAATATAGTGATTCAACACTTCCATACAATAACCACTGCTCATCACAAGTGTACTCCTTAATCCCATCACCTGTTTAGCTCATCTCCCTACCTACTTCCCCTCTGGTAATCATCAGTTCTCTATAGTTAAGAATCTGTTTCTTGGTTTCTCTCTCTCTCTCTTTTTACTTTCCTCATTTATTTTGTTTCTTAAATTCAGTATATAGGTGGAATCATAAGGTATTTGTCTTTCTCTCACTTATTTTGCTTAGGATTATATTCTCTAGCTCCATCCATGTTATTCCAAATGGTAACATTTCATTCTTCTTAATGGCTGTATAATATTTCTCTCTCTCTCTCTCTCTGTGTGTGTGTGTGTGTGTGTGTGTGTGTGTACCACGTTTTGTTTATGCATTCATCTGTGGATGGACACAGGCTGTTTCATAGTTTGGCTATTGTAAATACTGCTTTAAACATTGTGATGCATGTATCCCTTTGGATTAGTGTTTTTGTATTTTGGGCTTAATACCCAGTAGTGTGATTACTGGACAATAGGGTAGTCCTATTTTTAACTTTTTAAGGACCCTCCATACTGTTTTACATCATGGCTGCTATAGTTTGCATTCCCACCAACCTTCATTGATCATTTTTGTAATATATATTTTCACAGCTTCTGTTCAATGTTTGATGCTCTTGAAGTAGTTACTACATTTTCATCCCACCTTTTAAAAAATGAAAAATTTAAAAATAAAATCATATAGATTATATGTTTGTTTTTTAACAGCTACTGACAGCAGTGTGCTTGCTATACAAACTATTTTCTCTTCATTTGAGAGAATTTCAAAGTAACATTTAATATTTTTAACAAACTAAAATATGTCTTCAATGTCTTTAAGAAATACATGTGCTTATATTATGAATAAATGTATCAGATTTCCAAATATTTGCATATTAGTTTTAATGTATTTTAATGTGGGCAAAATTAGCTTTATCTTGTCCATTTCTGCATTTTTATCATAATTGATGATTCATTAACTTCTATAAGCCGTGTTTAATTGGTAGTTTACTGGACTCCTTGGCTCAAAATAATCTGACTAAAGGTTTCATGTAACAGTCATAACTGATTTTTTTTCTTTCACTATAAAATTAGTTAGTGGAGAAAAATAACATTGACAATATAATTTTACTTGAAAAACACCTATAACAGATATTTATTTAAAAACTCTTTTATGATGAAGATAGAATGTTTTAGTAACCTATTGGTGTGCACCAGATTATTGCTTATAGTAGCTACTACTTTGGGCTCCAAGAACAGCTCTAAAACTCAATACAAATATAGACAAATTCTGAAATGATTTTAGTGATTTTTGTTTTTTATCTGAATTATACCAAAGTATAATCACTGACACTCTGTGACTAAAAATTATCCATATTTGTTCACTGGAATCATATTAATGCTTCATGTTCTTGGTTGACTTCTATTTGAAAAATACATTTCCAGAAATAAATCGATATTAGCATACAGATAGAATTGAATATTATGTCAATAGTGATTGACAAAGTTGATATGTTGCTGGTTGCCTCATTTTAGATTAGTTATATTTTTTTCTTGGAGGCTGAAAATGTAAAATAGCATTTCAATTTTCCAATCCATTTAAACTGAGAAGAAAGTAATAATCTAGAGAAAAATAATAAAAGGCTTTGTGGTCAGGGTATGATTGACATACAGCTAAAGTATGTTTCAGTTGTAAAGACAAGCCTGTATCAATAAAACTATGTTGACTCAGTTGGTATCCTCAGGCTGCTATTGCCCACATAATAATTGATTTTAAATTTTAAAGCTATGAATACAAAAGAAAAAAAAATAATACTTTGTTATGTCTATATGGTTTTCCACTGAGGTAGCCCTACTGTTTTATTTGAAATGCATTTGAAAAGAAATGAAAATGTTACCTAAAGCAAGTATAACTAATTTTTCTTAAACATTTCTCATAATGGAAAATAAACTTTGAAGCTTTGCATTTCATTATAACCAGAAAAAGGATATATATGAATATTTATAATGAAATGATAAATAATATATAGTAAAAATGGAATGCTGGGAGATAGTCCAAGATGGCAGCATAGGAAGATCCTAAATCCTCTTATCCTATGGACATGCTAAATCTACAGTTACATGGGGAACAATTCTCTCTGAAAAAGGACCTGAAAACGAGTTCAGTAGCTCCTTTGTAACAGTGGTATCACGACCACATTGAGACACCTAAGAGAGGCACAGTCTCACCAAGCACCCCATCCCTAGTGCAGTGACCCATAATCAGGAAGGATCTCACAATCCTGAGAAGATGGAGCTTCTCCCTGAAGAGTGTGGGGTTTGTGACCCACATCAGGCACTCTAACTCTTGGGACCTGCAATGGTGAGACAAGTCCCACAAAACATCTGGGTCTGAAAATCAATAGGGCTCGTATCCAGGAGACTCCAAGGGCTGTAGGGAATTGAGAAAACTTCTCTTAAAAGGCTTGTGCACAGATTTACTTGCCTCTCGGACCTGTGCAAAAGCAGTAGTTCAAAAAGCGCCTGGTGTAAGTGAAGGAGCAGGAGATTTATTAGCTAATCTTAAAGCATCTGCTGAGAAGCAGGGCCTGTTGGGACTCTCTCTGGGACACTCCTCAGCTCTGTGCTCTCCTGAGGCCCCACCAGAGTGGATGGGCACACCCTGGCCCTGCACCCTCCTATATTTCCCACAAAAGCCAGCAGGTTGATGCAGTCCACACAGGAGACATTCCTTGATCACTAGGTTCTGGTGGCCAGGGCGGTTGTGTTGCTGGGTCCCATGGGACTATAACAGTAAGAGTTACAGTTTTGGGAAGGCTACCATTCACAAGTCACTACCCAGAGAGCAGAATGAAACACACGCCCAGTCTTTCTGTTAAAAAGCTCTATTTAATTGTCCTGGAGCTAGCTGCTGCCTGAGGGGCAGGCTTCACGTTTGCCACACATCTAGAGTCGTCTACAGAGGTGCTCTCAGGGAATGTACGCTGAGAGTTTCCATGTTTATACTCTCCATTGGTCTTTGTATAGCTTCCTAATACTTCCTATAAAGGAGTTTGTACACTTGCCTGAAGCCCTGATTTTGGCAATTTTTGTCCAGGCGTCATGAGATTATCAGTCTAGAGGCCAGCATGGTTTGTAACTGCAGTTCCACAGGACTGGATATATTTGCATACTTTGAAAGCCGCAGCCCAAGGGTTTGGCTTCTAATCAGCCTGAAACTAGATCACTCCCCTTGAAATACCAACAGGTCCTCACACAAACTCAATAATGGGGGCTTACAAGAATAAATCTGGTTGGTTAGACAACCACAAAGGTTTGAGTGGCGACTAAGAGCAAAGGCAAGTTTGAACATGAAGATTCATCTTGTACACAAGACCACTCTTTCAAGACTAGAAGAGATAGCTGTTTTGTCTAGTACATAGCAACAAACACAGAAACTGAAACAAAATGAGGAAACAGAGGAATATATTCCAAATTAAAGAAGAAGATAAAACTCAGAAGGAAACCTTAATTAAATGGAGATAATAGTGTCCCTGATGAAGAGCTCCAAGTAGTGGTTGTAAAGATGTTCACCTAACTTAGGGAAAAATGGATGGTGGGGAGGAGGGGAGTTCAGATGGCAGAGAAGTAGGGGGACCAGGATTTCCCTCATCCCTCAAACACAGCTGTATTGAGGTCAGATCACTTGGAACACACAGGAAATGGATCTGCAGAGTGGCAGAAGGTTCTCCACAGAAGAAGGAAGATAACTTGGCAGGACTGAGGTGCGAGTATGTGAAATGGGGGAGATAAAATGGCATTGGCATGGAGGGGAAGAGACAAAAAGGAGAGACAGGCTGTGGAATTGCAGTATTGTGTTAGTACAAAAGAAAAACCTCTCCAGACCATAGACTGGGAAATGAGAAATACAGAGACTGTCACTTTCTATTTTGCAAACAGCTTCAGGAGCTGAAGATTCAAGGTTTCAAAAGTGCACGACTTTCTCCAGATGGGACCCAGCTGTGTGCATGCCTCATGGGGAGGGAGCCAACTCTGGAGCTTGGTAGCGATCTGGGAGGTACACTCAGAGAGAACAGTCCCCTTCCCAAGTAATGTGGGAGGAGGATTTATTGCCTCCTCAAGGACAAAAGACGCTGTAGGCACCGGCCAGAGGCCTTTTATCAACAGGGCTGAGTAGCGCTACACCAGAACAGGATCCATGAGGTACAGGGTCTCCTTTAAGACATCAGGTTGTGAATCCCAGCCAAGCACCTGGGAGGCATGGGAGACTATGGAGCAGAGTAAGTTGATTGCCCATGCTACTCTGTGAGAGTTGCCTGAACAGCATGGTTTGAGATACCGGGTCCTGGGAGAAGACATTGGGTGTCACCATTTTACTCCCCACCACCAATGTGGTGGGACTTCAGAGAGCAAAAGTGTTCTCCAGTGGAGGTGGGATCCACTTATATCAAACCCCGCCCCTCCATGCCTAGTAACTACTTATGTACTGGAGTGAGAGTGACACTGACTGAAACAGACAGCCTCTCCTCCAGAGCAGCACAACCACCAGTCCCAGGAACTAACAGACAATTGTCTTGTATTTCTGTTAGTCTATCTTGTTTTTTTTTTTTTCCGTTTCTTTTCTTTTCTTTCTACCCTCTTATTCTTTTGGAATTAGGCTCATAGTTTCTGATTTGGTTTTTGGTTAATTCATATATATATGAACAATATATACATATATATATACACACATATATATATGAACAATAATTTAGAATAACCATCATATGACTAATAGCTGGGCTTGAAAAAAGCATATAAGACAACATAGGATCTATTGCTGCAGAGATCAAAGACCTAAGAAATAGTCACGAGGAATTAAGAAATGCTATAAATAAGATGCAAAATAAACTAGGTACAGTGACAGAAAGGATGGAAGAAGCAGAGGAGAGAATAGGTGAAATAGAAGATAAAATTATGGAAAATAATGAGGCTGAAGAAAAGAGGGAAAGGAAATTATTAGACCATGAAAAGAGAATTAGCTGTGATTTCATTAAATGAAATTATATCCATATCATAGGAGTTCCAGGAGAAGAAGAGTAAGAGAATGGGGCAGATTATTTGAACAAATTATAGCTTAGAACTTTCCTAATTTGGGGAAGGAAACAGACATCCAAGTTTAAGAGGCACAGAGAACTCCTTTCCAAATCAACAAAAACAGGTCAACACCATGACATACCATATTAGGCAAAATACAAAGAGAATTCTGAAAGCAGCTAGGGACAAACGGAACTTAGCCTACAAGGGTAGACACATAAGGGTAGTAACAGACCTGTCCACTGAAACTTGACAGGCCATAAAGGAGTGGCAGGAAATATTTGATGTCTTAAATAGGAAAAATATGAAGCCAAGAATCCTTTATCCAGCAAGGCTATCATCCAGAATAGAAGGAGAGATAAGAGCTTTCCCAGACAAAAAACAAAACAAAACAAAACAAAAACTAAAGGAATTCATGACCACTAACCCAGCCTTGCAGGAGATCCTCAGACAGAGTCTGTGAGCAGAAAAGTGGAAAGCAGCAAAGACTACAAAGGACCAGAGACAGAACTACAAGCACAAAACCTACAGATAACACAATGACACTAAATCCTTAATAATCACTATGAATGTAAATGGACTAAATGCCCCAATAAAAAGACACAGGGTATCAGAATGTGTAAAGAAACAAGATATGCTGCCACAAGAAACTCATTTTAGACTGAGGACACCTGCAGATCAAAAGTGAAGGGATGGAGAACCATCTAACATGCTACTGGGCAGCAAAAGCGAGTCAGAGTAGCTATACTTATATCAGACAAACTAGATTTTAAAACAAAGACTATAAAAAGAGATGAAAAAGGGCATCAGATCATACTTAAGGTGTCCATCCATCAAGAAGAGCTAGCAAATGTAAATGTTCATGCCCCCAACATGGAATCACCCAAATATATAAATCAATCACAAACATAAATAAATAATATCTAGTCGGAAAATCAATAAGGAAATAACAACTCTGAATGACACATTGGACCAGATGGACTTAACATACATATTCAGAACTTTTCATCCAAAAGCAGCAGAATACATATTCTTCTCAAGTACACACGGAACATTCTCCAAAATAGATTGCATACTGAGTCACAAAACAGCCCTCAACAAGTATAAAAAGTTGAGATCATACCATGCATATTTTCAGATAACAATGCTATGAAACTTGAAATCAACCACAAGAAAAAATTTGGAAAGTCCCCAAATACACGGAGGTTAAAAAACAACCTACTAAAGAATGAATGAATCAACCAGGAAATTAAAGAAAAAAATTTTAAAAATACATGGAAACAAATGAAAATGAAAACATGACAGTCCAAACCCTTTGGGATGCAGCAAAGGCAGTACTATGAGGAAAGTACACTGCAATTCACACCCTTCCCAAGAAGCAAGAAAGATACCACATAAACAATCTAACCTTACATCTAAAGGAGGAAAGAATGGATGAACACAGTGAGAACTTCAACAGAGGTAGAAAATATAATAAAGTACTAAACAATTCACACAGCTGAAGAATACAATTGAATTGAAAAACAAACTAAAGAGGTTCAACAGCAGACTAGATGAAACAGAAGAAATGATCGATAATCTAGACGATAAGATAGTGGAACTCACGCAAGTAGAGAAGCAAAAAGAGAAAATAATTTTTAAAAAGTGACGATAGTTTAAGGGACCTATTGGACATCGAGAGAAATGACATTGACATTATGGTGTCACAGAATAGGAAAAGAGAGAAAGGGACAGAAAATGTATTTGAAGAAATAATGGTTGAATGGTTTCAATAATGGTCTGGAAACAGACATCCAGGTCCAGGAAGCACAGAGAGTTTCAAATAAGATGAACACAAAAAGATTCACACCAAGACAAAATGCAATTAAAATGTCAAAAGTTATAAAACAGAGAGAATCTTAAAAGTGGTAAGAAAAAGACATCTTGTTATTTACAAGGGAACCGCCCCTTAAGACTCTAAGTAGAGTTTTCATCAGAATCTTTGAAGGCCAAAAGGGAGTGACACAATATATTCAAAATGCTTAAAAGAAAAAACAAAACAAAACAAAACAACTTCCAACCAAGAATACTCTACCTGACAATGTTATCATTCAGAACTGGAAGAGAAATAGTCTTTTAAACAAGCAAAAGCTAAAGGAGTTCATTATCACTAAACTAGCCTTACAGGAAATGTTAAAGGGACTTCTTTAAGCTGGAGAGAAGGGCATTCATTAATAACAAAAAAAATATGAAAGTATAAAACTCACTATTAAAGGAAATATATAGTAAAGTTAATGGATTAATCACTTATGAAGCTAGTATGAAGGTTACAAGACAAAAAATTAGTAAAATTAACTATAAGAATAATAGTCAAGGGATACACAAAATAAAAAGATGTAAAATATGACAGCAAAAACATAAAACATGGGGAGAAGAGACTAATAATATTGTTTTTAAATACATTCAAATTTAAGTTGTTTTCAACTTAAAATAGACTATTATGTATATAAGCTGTTATGTATGAAACTTATGGTAACCACAAAGCAAAATCCTATAGTAGATACACAGAGGATAATAAGAAAGGAATCTAAGTATAATATTAAAGAAAATAATCAAGCCACAAAAAGAGCAATAGACGATAGGAATGAAGAACTACAAAACAGCCAGGAAACAATTTTTTTAATGGCAATACATACATACTTACCAATAATTACTTTAAATGTAAGTGGACTAAATTCTTTAATGAAAAACATAGAGTGGCTAAATAAAATAATAAGACCTGTCTATATGTTGTGTCCAAGAGACTCACTTCAGACGTAAGGATGCATAAATATTGAAAGTGAAGGAGTGAAAACAGATGATCCACACAAATGGAAACCAGAAGAAAACTGAGGTAGCTATACTTTATCAGAAAAAAAAATAGGCTCTAAAACAAAGACTATAATAAAACAAAAAGAACTTTCCATAATGATAAAGGGATAAGTACATGAGGATATAATAATTGTATATATCCATGCACCCAAGGTAGAAGCAGCTAAATATATAAAGCATATATTAACAGATCTAAAGAAAGAAACTGACAGCAATATAATAATATTTAGAGATTCCTACCCCAATTACATCAGTGGATATATCAACCAGACAGAAAATCAATAAGGAAACATTGGCCTTAAATGACACATTAGATCAGATGGATTTTATAGCTATATACAGGACATTCCACCTAAAAGCAGCAGAATACACACTTTTTAAAAACTTTTTAGTGTTTATTTCTGAGAGAGAAAGAGAGAGAGCACGAGCGAGCATGAGCTGGGCAGAGAAGAGAGAGGGAGACACAGAATCCAAAGTACGCTCCAGGCTCTGAGCTGTCAGCACAGAGCCTGATGCGGGGCTCAAACTCACGAACTGAGAGATCATGACCTGAGCCAAAGTCGGATGCTCAACTAACTGAGCTCCCGAGGCGCCCCAGAATACACACTGTTTTAAAGTGCAAATGGATCATTCTCTGGTATATATGATTTGTTAGGCCACAGAACAATACTAAGTAAATTTAAGAAGACTGAAATAATATCAAACATCTTTTCTGACCACAACGATATAAAACTAGAAATCAATTATGAGAAGCAAATCAGAAATTTTTTTTTTAAATATGGTGATTAAACAACATGCTCCTGAACAACCAAAACATCAACACATAAATCACAGGAGAAAAAAAAAGAAAAAAATAACCTAGAGACAGAGGAAAATGGAAATACACTTGACCAAAATTTATGGTATGCAGCAAAAGTACTTCTAAGAAGTTAATAGTAATATAGGCCTACCTCAATAACAAGAAAAATCTCAAAAAGTCTAACTTTACTCATAACGGAACTAGAAAATGAGGAACAAATGAAGCCTGAAGTTATAAGGAAGAAAATAGTAAAGATCAGAGAGAAAAAAGAATGAAATAAGGACTAACAACATAGTAGAAAACATTAATTTAACTAAAAGCTGATTCTTTGAAAATATAAACAGAATTGGTCAACCTTTAGGTAGACTCACCAAGAAAAAAAGAGGCCTCAAATAAATAAAATCATAAATGAAAGAGAAGCTACAACTTATACCAAAGAAATACAAAGATCATAAGAGACTACTATGTACAATTACATGCCAACAAATTGGACAATCTAAAAGAGATGGATAAATTCCTAGAAACAAACTTCTAACACCGAATCATGAAGAAATAGGAAATCTGAATAGACCAATTATTAGTATGGAGATTGAATCAGTAATCAAGCCTCCCAACAAAAGTCCAGAACCATATGACTTCATTAGTGTATTCTACCAAAATTTTAAGAAAATTCAATACCTATCCTTTTCAGCTCTTCCAAAAAAAAAAAAAAAAAAAAGAAGAGGTAATGCTTCCAAACACAGGTTATAAGGCCAACATTACCTTGATACCAAAACCAGACAAGGATACACCCCTACACACAAAGAAAGGAAATAAAAAAGAAAAAAATATAGACCAATATTCCCGATAAACATAGATACAAAGATCCTCAACAAAATATTAGCAAACCAAATTCAACAAGATATTACAAGGATCATATTATGATAAAGTGGGATTTATTCCAGGGAAGCACAGATAGCTCATATCTGCACATCAATCAATATGATATGCCACATCAACAGAATGGGATCTAAACATAACATGACCATCTCAATAGATGCAGAAGAGAAAACTTCTGACCAAATTCAACGCATGTTTGATAAAAACTCTCAACAAAATGGCTATACAGGGAATATATCTCAAAATGAAGAAGACCATACATGACAAGCCCAAATCTAAAATCATACTCAGCGGTGAAAAGCTGAAAACTTTTCTTCTAAGATCAGGAACAAGGCAAGGATGCTCACTTTCACCATTTTTACTCAACATAGTATTAGAAGTCCTCACTAGAGCAATTAGTTAAGAAAAAGAAATAAAAGTTACTGAAACTGTAAAGGAAGAAATTAAACTGTCACTATTTGTGGATAACATGAATTTGGATACAGAAAACTCTAAGAACTCCACCAAAAAAACTGTTAGAACTAATAAGCAAATTCAGTAACATTGTAGGGTACAAAATCAACAAACAAAAATCTGTTGCAGTTCTGGAATGCTAATAACAAACTATCAGATAAATTAAAAAAACAATACCACTTACAATTGCATCAAAAAGAATAAAAAAACTAGTAATACATTTAACCAAGAAGGTGAATGACCTGTACAAAAAAACTATAGGACATTGGTGAAAGAAAATGAAGAAGACACAACTAAATGGAAATATATTCCATGGTCATGAACTGGAAGAATTAATAGGGTTAAAATGTCCGTATCACCCAAAGGATTCTACAGATTCAGTGCAATCCATATAAGTATCCCAATGACATTTTTCACAGAAATGTGACTATTTTAAAATTCGTATGAAACCACAGAAGACCTTGAATAATCAAAGCAGTCTTGAGAAAGAACAAAACTGGAGGCACCACACTCCCTGATTTCAAACTATACTGTAAAGCTACAGTAATTGCAACAATATGATATTAAAGTAAAAACCAACACATTGATAAATGGAACAGAATAGAGAGCCCAAAAATCAACCCATGTATATGTGGTCAATTAATTTACAAACAAAGGAGCCAAGAATATACAATGGAAATAGGACCATTTGATTTTTATCTTATTTCTTTTTGAAATTATTTTTTTAATTTAAATTTTAGTTACTTAACATACATTGCAATAATAGTTTCATGAGTAGATTTCAGTGATGAATCACTTACAACATTCAGTGCTCCTCATAAGCGCCCTCCTTAATACCCATATCCTATTTAGCCCATCTCTATTACTATAATACTATCTGTACACAATTCTTTAATATCATAAATATCCAGTCAATGTTTAAACTGCATAAATTATTTGATAAATGTCTTTTTTTGTTTTGTTTACAGTTGGTTTGTTTACAGGTTTCCTTTGGCTAATAAGTCTCTTAAATCTCTTACGACATTTACTTGTCTTTTTTTTTTTTTAATCTTGTCATTTGTTTTTTAAAGACACTTTAAAGTCTGAGCCACCCTGGCACCCCTCCCATTTTTTTGATTTTACAGATTGCATCCTGTAAGCTGGTAGGAAGCCTAGAGGCTTACTGAAATTTTGGTTTCATTTGGAGGCAAGAACATTCTGGGTGGGTAAGGTGGGTCAGCTGGTCTTGTGCAGGAGGTGCTGGCTGATGGTTGATCCGGTGCTCTCAGTTTAGTCCTGCATTACAAAGTTCCTGGTGGCTAGGTCCCATAGAGCAAAATGAAGCAGGGAAACTGAAGTGACCCCATGAAAAAAAAAAAAACAAAAAAACATTTTTTCTTTTTTTTAATGTTTATTTATTTATTTTTGAGAGAGAGACAGAGAGAGAGACAGAGACAGAGCACGAGCAGAGGAGGAGCAGAGAGAGGGAGACAGAATCCAAAGCAGGCTCCAGGCTGCAAGCTGTCAGCACAGAGCCTGACGCGTGGCTCAAACTCACAAACCATGAGATCATGACCTGAGCTGAAGTCTGAGGCTCAACCAACTGAGCCACCCAGGCGCCCCCCCTTTTCTTTTTTCCTTTGCTTCCTTTCCGGCTCCTATTCTTGCTAGGGTCTGCAACCCCACCCTACTCTACAGGTGCCTTGTAATGCAAATAGCATATATCCTCCTTGTAAGGGACAAAGAGTTAAGATATCTTTTGAGAAAACTTTTTAATATTTGATTATTTTTGAGAGAGAGATAGAAAGCAGAGAGAGAGAGAGAGAGAGAGAGAGAGAGAGAGAGAGAGAAACAGAGAATCCAAAGCAGGTTTTGTGCTGTCAGCGCAAAGCCCCCTAGGGGGCTCAAACCCAGGAACCAAGAGATCATGACCTGAGCCGAAACCAAGATTTGGATGCTTAACCAACTGCGCCATGCAGATGCCCCAAGATAAGGATATCTTTGGAGTCTTCCAGCACAATAGATAACATCTAAGGAGTAACCAGGCAGAGTCCTCTTAGTCCCTAAGACCACTGACTCCAACTTGACACCAAGACTTGAGGGGTGAGTGGCTTAGGAAGGACACCTGGACCCCGTACTTGTTCTGACCAGTTCCCAGATGCCTAAGAGTACCTGTGCACCAGACCACAATTGCCAATAAAAACTCCAGACCCTAAGCAAAAACAAGACTCCTGTTCTTTTCCTTTCTGAGTCTCCCGGATACTCTGTCTCTCTGTCTCTGTCTGTCTCGTCTGTCTGCCTCTCTCTCTCTCTCGATTAAGTCTTCAATAAACTCTGCCTTTGTTTCCTGCTGGCTCACATTTGATTTCCATCCTGTGTAAAACCAAGGACCCTTTTGGCTAGTCCTGTGGAACCCTCTCTCTGGATCCTCTGACCCAGCCTGCCTGCATCAAGATAATTATATTAATGGCATCAGGAACCAGAATTATCTTTATAAAAGAGACACAAATATAAAATCAAAAAAGTAAAAGCCTGGTGGTCCTGAATTTTAATTAAAAATAACAGTATAAACTCGTGAATATTTTTCCCCTAAAAGATATATGTCCTAACTATCCCTACTGGAAAGACCTAGAAGCAAAGAGCTGCCTAATAGTAATTATTCTGAAATAGGTAAAATGATCGAGGACTTATCTAGCCTCTCCTGTATAGACTAAATGTCAAGGTAATCCAATAGTTGGTGAGGGAAAGTTCTTTATGGGACAGTTTCTGCTAATAAATACCGAAGGAATCCTGAAGTTTTAATGTCCCTACCATTAAGTAATGGATCTAAGAGGAGTCTTTTCAATAAATGGTATTAGGAAAACTGAACAGCCACATGCAAAACAATGAAACTTGCCAAAAAAAATCAACTCAAAACAGATTAATATCTTTAATGTGAGACCTGAAATCATAAAACTCTTAGAAGAAAACATAAGCAGTAAGCTCCTTGATATAGGGTTTAGCATGATATTTTGGATCTCACTCTAAAAGTAAAGGCAACAAAAATGAAAATTAAAAAAAAAAAGGACTACATCAAATGAAAAAGTTTCTGCAAAAAATAGAAACCATCAACAAATTAAAAGAAAGTTACTAAATGAGAGAAAAATATTTGCAAATCATATCTGATAAGGGGTTAAAAGCCACATTATGTAGAGAACTCAACAGCAAAAAACAACCTAATTTAAAAAATGGCAGAGAATCTGAATAGACCTTCTTCCAAAGTAGAAATACACATGGCTAACAGGCCCATTAAAAATCCTCAATCACCAATAATCACTAATCATCATGGAAATGCAAATCAAAATCACAATCATACCTGTTAGAATGGCTAATATGAAAAAATGCAACAAATAACCAGTGTTGGCAAGGATGTGGAGAAAAGGGAACCTTCATGTACTATTGGTGGAAATACAAATTGGTATAGCCACTGTGGAAAACAATACAGAGTTTCCTTAGAAATTAAAAATAGAATTACCATGTGATCCAGCAATTCACCTTGTATTTATCCAAAGAAAACAAGAGCACTGATTTGAAAAGATATATGCACCCTTTGCTCACTGCAGAATTATTTATAAGAGCCAAGGCATGGAAACACCTTAAGTGCCCATCGATGAATGAATGGATAAAAAATATTTGGTATATGTATATACAATGGAATACCACTCAGCCATCAAAAAGAAGGATATCTTACCATTGGTATAATATGGATGGAACTTGAGGTATTATGCTAAGTGAAATAAATCAAAGACAAATACCATATGATTTCATCTTATATGGCATCTAAAAAACTAAAAAAATGAACAAACAAAACAAAACACATAGATACAGAGAATAGAATGGTGGTTTCCAGGGGGATCGGGGTTGAAGGGTGGGTGAAAATGGGTGAAGGAGGTCAAGAGGTACTACTGTCCACTTTTAAAGTACTTAATTTATGGGGATGTAATGTATAGCGTGGGGACAAGAGTCTATAATATTTTAGTGCATATTTGAAGGCTGCCAGGAGAGTAATTCTTAAAAGTTCTTATCATAAGAAAAAAAAATTGTAAATTTGTGTGGTGACACATGGTGACTACTTCTAAATTATACTGAGGTATTTTCATCATCACACTGACAAAAATTCAAAAGCTTAACAATATACTCTGTTAAGGAAGCTGTAGAGAAATGGTCACTCTCATACATTGTTGTTAGAACTGCAAAATAATCCATAAAAATTGAGGGGAAGTAGGCATTATCTAATAAAAGTATATACACAAATACAAAACAAAATTCACAGTGTATACAAGTATTGAATCATTACATTATACACCTGAAATTAATATAGGTCAGTTGTACCTCAACAACACTAAAAAAAGGGAGAGTTAGTCGAATGCAGTTTTAGAGGCTAGAAAATGAATTATAAATATTTATAAAAGGAAGAACAGAAAAGAATTAAAAAGGGAGAGGTAATCTGTATTACATGTAGAAAATACAAATAATCTGCAGAGAACTGTTAAATTTTTAAATTTCTTTTTTTAAATAATATGTATATATTTTATTATTTTTTTTAAATTTAAATCCAAGTTACTTAACCTATAGTGTAATAATGATTCCAGGAATAGAATTTGATGATTCATCACTTAAATATAACACCCAGTGCTCATCTCAACAAATGCCCTCCTTAATTCCCACCACCCTTTAGCTCATCCCCACACCCAACACCCTTCAAGGAACCCTCAGTTTGTTCTGTGTATTCAAGAGTCTCTTATGGTTTGTTTCCCTCGGTTTTTATCTTTTTTTTGCTTCACTTCCCCTATGTTCATCTGTTTTATTTCTTAAATTCCACATATGAGTGAAATCATATATTTGTCTTTTTCTGACTGACTTATATCACTTAGTATAATACACTCTAGTTCCATCCATGTTGTTACAAATGGCAAGATTTCATTCATTTTGATCACTGAGTAATATTCCATTGTGTGTGTGTGTGTGTGTGTGTGTGTGTGTGTGTGTACACATACACACACACATACATACCACATCTTCTTTATCCATTCATCAGTTGATGGATATTTGGGTTCTTTCCATACTTTGGCTATTGTCAGTAGTGCTGCTATAAACATGGGGGTGCATGTGTCCCTTCGAAACAGCACACCTGTATCCCTCAGATAAATACCTATTAGAGCAATTTCTAGGTTGTAGGGTATTCTATTTTTAGTTTTTTGAGGAACCTCCATACTGTTTTCCAGAGTGGCTGCACCAGTTTGCATTCCCACCAGCAATGCAGAAGAGATCCTCTTTCTCTGTATCCTTGCCAACATCTGTTGTTGCCTGAGTTGTTAATATTAGCCATTCTGACAGTGCAAGGTGGTATCTCATTGTGGTTTTGATTTGTATTTCCCTGATGATGAGTGATGTTGAGCACTTTTTCATGTGTCAGTTGGCCATCTGGATGTCTTCTTAGGAGAAGTGTCTATTTATGTCTTTTGCCCATTTCTTCACTGGATTATTTGTTTTTTGGGTGTTGAGTTTGATAAGTTCTTTATAGATTTTGGATACTAACCCTTTATCTAACATGCCATTTGCAAATATCTTCTTCCATTCTGTAGGTTGCCTTTTAGTTTTGTTGACTGTTTCCTTTGCTATGCAGAAGCTTTTTTATTTTGATGAGGTCCCAGTAGTTAATTTTTGCTTTTGTTTCTCTTCCCTCCCGAGATGTATTGAGTAAGAAGTTGCTGCAGCCAAGATCAAAGAGATTTTTTTCCTGCTTTTTCCTCAAGCATTTTGATTGCTTTCTGTCTTACATTGAGGTCTTTCATCCATTTTGAGTTTATTTTTGTGTGTGGTATAAGTGGTCAAGATTCATTCTTCTGCATGTCGCTGTCCAGTTTTCCCAGCACCACTTGCTGAAGAGACTGTCTTTATTCCATTGGATATTCTTTTCTGCCTTGTCAAAGATCAGTTAGCCATACATTTGTGGGTTCATTTCCAGGTTCTGTATTCTGTTCCATTGATCTGAGTGTCTATTCTTGTGCCAGTACCATACTGTCTTGATGATTACAGCTTTGTAGTATAGCTTGAAGTCTGGGATTGTGATGCCTCCTGCTTTGGTTTTCTTTTTCAAGATTGCTTTGGCTATTTGGGGTCTTTTCTGGTTCCATACAAATTTTAGGATTATTTGTTCCAGCTCTGTGAAGAATGCTGGTGTTATTTTGATAGAGATTGCATTGAATATGTAGATTACTTTGGGTAGTACTGACATTTTAACAACCTTTGCTCTTCCTATTCATGAGCATGGAATCTTTTTCCATTTTTTTGTGCCTTCTTCAGTCTTTCATAAGCTTTCTATAGTTTTCAGTGTATAGATTTTTCACCTCTTTGGTTAGATTTATTCCTAGGTATTTTATAGTTTTTGGTGCAATTGTAAGTGGAATCAATTCCTTATTTTCTCTTTCTGTTGCTTCATTGTTGGTGTATAGGAATGCAACCGATTTCTGTGCATTGATTTTATATCCTGCAATTTTTCTGAATTCATGAATCAGTTCTCACAGTTTTTTTGGTGGAATCTTTTGGGTTTTTCATATAAAGTATCATGTCGTCTGCAAAGACTGAAAGTTTGACCACCTCATAGCTGATTTGGATACCTTTTATTTCTTTGTGTTGTCTGATTGCTGAGACTAAGACTTCCAATACTATGTTGAATAACAGTGGCACAAGTGAACATCCCTGTCTTGTTCCTGATCTTAGGGGGAAAGCTCTCAGTTTTTCCCATTGAGGATGATATTAGCATTGGGTCTTTCATACATGGCTTTTATGATCTTGAGATATGATCCTTCTATCCTTACTTTCTTGAGGGTTTTTATCAAGAAGGAATGCTATATTTTGTCGAATGCTTTCTGTGCTTCTATTGAAAGGATCATATGGTTCTCGTCCTTTCTTTTATTGATGTAATGAATCATGTTAATTGTTTTGTGGATATTGAACCAGCCCTGCATCCCAGGTATAAATCCCCTTGGTCGTGGTGAATAAATTTTTTAATGTATTGCTGGATCTGGTTGGCTAATATCTTGTTGAGGGTTTTTGCATCCATGTTCATCAGGGAAACTGGTCTATAGTTCTTTTTAGTGGGGTCTCTGGTTTTGGAATCAAGGTAATACTGGCCTCGTGGAAAGAGTTTGGAAGTTTTCCTTCCATTTCTATTTTTTGGAACAGCTTCAAGAGAATAGCTGTCAACTCTTCCTTAAATGTTTGGTAGAATTCCCCTGGAAAGCCATCTGGCCCTGGACTCTTGTTTTTGGCATATTTTTGTTTAGTAATTCAATTTCTTTACTGGTTATGGGTCTGTTCAAATTTTGTATTTCTTCCTGTTTCAGCTTTGGTAGTATATATGTTTCTAGGAATTTGTCCATTTCTTCCAGATTACCCATATTATTGGCATAGAATTGCTCATAATATTCTCTCATTATTGTTTTAATTTCTGCTCTCTCTTCTTTCATTCTTGATTTTATTTATTTGGGTCCTTTCCTTTTTCTTTTTGATTAAACTGGCTAATGGCTTATCAATTTTGTTGATTCTTTCAAAGAACCAGCTTCTGGTTTCATTGATCTGTTCTACTGTTTTATTGGTTTCAATAGCATTAATTTTTGCTCTAATCTTTATTATTTCCTGTCTTCTGCTGGTTTGGGGTTTTATTTGCTGTTCTTTTTCCAGCTCTTTAAGGCATAAGGTTAGGTTGTGTATCTGAGGTCTTTCTTCCTTCTTTAGGAAGGCTTGGATTGCTATATACTTTCTGCTTATGACTGCCTTTGCTGCATCCCAGAGGTTTTGGGTTGTGGTGTTATCATTTTCACTGACTTCCATATACTTTTTAATTTCCTCTTTAACTTCTTGGTTGGCCCATTTATTCTTTAGTACGATACCTTCAGTCTGCACGTATTTGTTACGTTTCCAAATTTTTTCATGTGGTGATTTCGAGTTTCATAGAGTTGTGGTCTGAAAATATGCACAGTATGATCTCAATCTTTTTGTAATTTCTGAGGGCTGATTTGTGTCGCAGTATCTGATCTGTTCTGGAGAATGTTCCACGTGCACTGGAGAAGAATGCATATTCTGCTGCTTTAGGATGAAATGTTCCAAATATATCTATTAAGTCCATCTGGTCCAGTGTGTCATTCAAAGTCATTGTTTCCTGTTGATTTTTTGATTAGCTGATCTGTCCATTGCTGTGAGTGGGGTGTTGAAGTCTCCTACTATTATGGTGTTACTATTGATGAGTTTGTTTATGTTTGTGATTCATTGATTTATATATTTGGGTGCTCTCACATTTGGTGCATAAATGTTTACAATTGTTAGGTCTTGTTGGTGGATAGACCCCTTGATTATGATATAACGCCCTTCTGCATCTCTTGATACAGTCTTTATTTTAAAGTTTAGATTGTCTGATATAAGTATGGCTACTCCAGCTTGCTTTTGTTGACCATTAGCATGATAGATGGTTCTCCATCCCCTTATTTTCAATTTGAAGGTATCTTTAGGTCTAACGTGGGTCTCTTGTAAACAGCATATAGATGGATATTGTTTTCTTATCCATTCTGTTACCCTATGTCTTTTGATTGGAGCATTGTGTCCATTGACATTTAGAGTGAGTACTAAAAGATATGAATTTATTGCCATTATGTTCCTTTTAAAGTTGGAGTTTCTGGTGGTGTTCTCTGGTCCTTTCTAATCTTTGTTGCTTTTGGTATTTATGTATGTATTTTCATCTTTTCTGCCCTGAGAGAGTCCCCCTTCAAATTTCTTGCAGGGATGGTTTAGTTGTCACAAACTCATTTAATTTTTGTTTGTCTGGGAAACTTTTTATCTCTCCTTCTATTTTGAATGACAGCCTTGCTGGATAAAGAATTCTTGACTGCATATTTTTCTGATTCAGCACACTGAATATATCCCTCCACTCCTTTGTGGCCTGCCAAGTTTCTGTGGATAGGTCTGCTGCAAACCTGATCTGTCTTCCCGTGTAGGTTAGGGACTTTTTTTTTTTTCCTTTGCTGCTTTCATGATTCTCTCCTTGCCTGAGTATTTTGTGAATTTGACAATGATATGCCTTGTGATGGTCGGTTTTTGTTGAATCTAATGAGAGTCCTGTGTTCTTCCTCGATTTTGATGTCTATGTCTTTCCCCAGGTTAGGAAAGTTTTCCACTATGATTTTCTCACATAATCCTTGTACCCCTATTTCTCTCTCTTCTTCTGAGATCCATATAATTCTGATGTTGTTCCTTTTTAATGAGTCACTGATTTCTCTAATTTTTAAATCATGCTCTTTTGCCTTAATCTTCGTCTTTTTTTCTGCTTCATTATTCTCCATAAGTTTGTCCTCTATATTGCTGAGTCTCTGTTCTGCCACCTCCATTATTGCCACCATGGCATCCATCCATGATTGCAGCTCACTTATAGCATTTTTAATTTCATTCTGACTAGCTTTTACTTCTTTTATCTCCTCAGAAAGGGATTATAATCTGTTTTAAACTCCAGCCAGTATTCTTATTATCATGATTGTAAATTCTGGTTCAGTCATCTTTCTTGTATCCATGTTGGTTAAGTACCTGGCTGTCGTTTCTTCCTGCTCTTTCTTTTGGGTGAATTCCTTCATTTCATCATTTTGAAGGGAGAAAAGGAATTGAGGTGGAAAAATTTAAATTAAAAACATTAAAATTAAAAACATTAAAATTTAAAAATTAAAAACAAACACAAAGACACACAGCAAATCGAATAAATGATGCTAGATCCTAGGTGTGTTTTGGTCTGGGTGTTGAAAGTGGCTTGATAGATTAGAGAAAAAAGGGGGAAAAAGAAAAAAAAGAGGAAATTGTTTGAAAATTTGATAAAATGAACACAGTGAACTAGACTAAAATGAAATTATGGAAGTAAACTAGAATTTGAAAAAATGTACACAAAAGTAAAAAATATAGTAGAAAAAATTAAAGAAAATATTTTTAATAAAAACTGAAACTAAAAATAATTTTTTTTCTTTATTCAAGAAAAAGAAAAATTAAAGAGGGGAAAAAAGAAAAGAAAAAAAGAAAATTGAATAGTGGGACTGGCTAACTGACTGAAATACGACTGATATTACTTCGTTTTCCCCTGGAAGTCAAACTATGAAGTGCTTTATAGTCCATAAATTAAAGCAGGCAGTGAGACTTGTGTTCTTGAAGAGAAAGGTTGGCCCAGTTGGGCGGGGCTTAGTGTAATGACTCCATTCTCCATTAGATGGCGCTACTAGCCTACTGAGGTAGATTGTTTTGGTGCTTTGTAGGTGCATATGTGCATGTGTGAGCAGTGAAAATGGAGTCACCCAGCTACCCAGTTTCTAGTATCAGAACTCTGTTTTCCCCAATCAGCAATTGCGCACCCGTCTTCTGTCTTCAGCTTTCGTCCACTCCCCCTTTTTCACTGTCCGTGACCAAGCCCCAAGAAGCATCTCTCCCAAGTTTTGTCTCAGATGTGGCTGCCCTCCCTGGCCCCCCAGTTCTGAGGGACTGTGGCTTTGACCCACTCTGCCCTTCTGTGGAGGGTCTCACCAAGCAATGGCCGGGTGCCAGCAGCACCAAGGAATGCTTGCGGGCCCATGCTGCTGCCGATGCCCAGAGACTGCGGCCAGGTGCCATTTGTCCCAGAAAAAGTTCTCGACACAGTGTAGCAGCAGCGTTTCAGGGATCATGGAAAATCACAACACACATCTGGTGCCAGGCTTCACCCACAACAACCTTGTTCCAGCACCAGCGAATGTGCCCATTCTCTGTGGTCTGCTGGGCCCAGGTGGCCTCATTGCCTCTACCAAATGTCCTTCCAGTAGTGGAACCGCTTTTCCCTGTGTGTCCTGAGAACCTCCCGGACCCCACTCTGTTCCTGGGGATTTGCCCTTCCCACCAGAGCACCTCCAGGTATGGAGCTGCGGAGTTGCAGCCTTTGCACTCCCTTTGTTTACAGTCTTAAGGAATTTAAACCGTCTCCTTTCTCCTTTCTCCCTTTATAGTTTAGTCCCTGTGGCTGTTTCCAATTTTCTACTTTCTCTCCAGCTGCTTTTGTGGGGTGTGCTTTTCCCATATTCTCCCCCCACCTGTCTCCATCCTCTCTCTGCACACAAAAGCAGCTCCCTGCCCTCCACAGCTTCTCATCCTCTCCATGCTGCATGCCTGCGGGATTCTTTGGTTCAGGTTGTGCAGATTGTTGTGTTAATCCTTAGATCAGTTTTCTAGGTGTGCAGGATGGTTTAGCGTTGGTCTGGCTGCATTTCATGGACACAAGACACACAAAAAGCTTCCATGCTGTTCTGCTGTCTTGGCTCCTCCCCTTTAGTTAAAAGTTCTTAAACACAGAGCAGTTTAAACAAAATATGAAATCACATATATACAATAACTGAACCCCCATATATCTGGAGAAAGACAGCTTTAAAGAATATATTAAAGTTTCACGTAAGGCATAAATTAATGGAATGTATTTTTTTTAATTCTGTTTTATTTCCGAGCTACCAAAGGAAAACAGTGAAACGGTATCAGTTCAAAGCACTTCATAAACTATCTTAGCTGACATGTTGTGTGAAAAATGTATAAAAGCAATTAAAATTAATGGTAACTTATTTTTTTAGTATACCCAAGGAATATTGAAATGATGTATCACAAAATAAAGGCATAAAAGCAAGACACAAATTTCAAAATTATACATTATTTCAGATATAATTTTTACCAATGAATTTCCAACTATGAATTAAAAACACAATTTCTTAAATTATGATGGTGACAAATTTCTCCACTTAGTACTATGACAGTATATGCCTGATAGGCTGATAAACTATGGTGAATTTAATCTGATTAAAATCCTCATTTGTGCCTTCCTTCTCCTTGGCTTATTGTATGGATGTTGAGTTTTATATCATCTGGCCTGGGGTATCACTTAGGAAATGCTGACTTTTTTTCTTTTTTCTGTCTTTTTACTTTCTACCACCACTGGGCTTCCTGAACACTCATAAGTCACTGCAGAACCAGGCACTTCAGGGAAGTGATTGATGATAGCAGCTACTGTCCTTGACAGATTTTGATCCCCACCAGAAATTCGGCATCCATCATGTGCCTGAAATACTCAGTTGTTCCTTGATGATTTAGTATCCCAAATGCTGTGTTCCACAATTTCTACTTAGAGTGGAAAAATCTGTCATTTTGGAAAAGATGCAATGATTTCCATTCTTTTTGAGTATCAGTAAGCTCATAACAACCTTATAGTGAAAGCTACATTGTGTCATATTGTTCGTAATTAAAAGGAGAATCAATCACATGCCGCTCAATTCCTTGTAAATATTATAGTAGGTAACACCATCTTCCAACTAGAAAAAGTCTGTTCTGTGCATCAAATCATAGTGTATGAAAGTTGTGTATATCAAGTTATGCCATGATATAAAATATAAAATATATTTTTGCTAATTTAGCATATTTCCATATTTTCCTTTGTCAATACTTATCAAATATCATTTTTTCAGATACTTTAAGATGCCAAATAAATGTAATTAATCATTTTACTTTACTGTTGATTAGAAATTTTAATACAGACACTAACAAGGATGTACAACTTCTCAAGTGAAAGAAAAAGTTCAGTTAAGGAAAAGTTGAATGTTATAAATAGGTAATAAGAATACCTGCTTATTTTCTGCTGATTGTTTTCAAAGTTATCTGACTTCCTTGAATAAGAAAATTTTTAGAAGAGATACCATAAAAGCCATGAGGTTGTAAGTCTGATGAAAAGACAAGTGTTTTATACATAAAAATGACAATCCATGAAGAAAGAATGACCAACTTAAAGAAAACAAGGCAGATATAACTATTTCACAAGATATTCTTTTGAAAATATTCTTTATTTTAATATATTCTCTTTTGTAAATTTAATGTTTCATATATGATGTTTTATGCAGTACTTCTCAACTTTAACATACTTAAGAATAATTTGTATAACTTGTTGAAACAGAATGATGGGAATAACTCCAGAGATTTTGAGTTGGTTAGTCTGGGGTATGTCCATGAAATTTACATCTTAAAAAATGCCCAGAGTTTGAAGATTTTTCTAGGAAGTGGGCCATATTTTGAGTATGACTGCTTCTGGATTAAAATATTAGAAATACATATTTCTTTCAGATATTAGTCTGTAGGGAACTGGGCTAGGAGAAAATGCATATGGCAGTCCTTATACTTTTCTATGAACTGTTCTCCATCAGTGAGCAGTGATGTGTTGATAATGCCCGAGGCTTCTATGCCCAGCTCTCTTCTGGGTATGACTTAGTCCCTTTATTATAGAGCTTGTTTCTCCTGGTGCCCGGAAAACTTTTGAGATTCCCTCCTCCTTAGTTTGTTCTTCTAACTTGCCCATGAATACTCTAGAACTGCTTTTCTAGTATGAGTGTTAGAACTAAGTTCTTTAGTAACAGGCATCTTGTCTTTCCTGAGCATCCTGGCACCCGAAGGGCTTAATTAGTATCTGTCAGCTAGTCATAGTAAGTCTTCAACAAATACTTATGGAATAAATATGTAAAACCTGAAATGTGTGATTCATGGTATGAGTTAGTTGGTCCTTAACTAAGCACCCCCTCCACGCCGTTTTCCCCACAATATGTTATAAACTTTTGTAACCCAACTCACTAATGGCAATTATGACACATATAATCACTGAGATATTCATTTGTCTCCTCAGTTAGAATGTTTTCTTTGACAATAAGCTCTACTTTCTTTTTACCTCTAGATTCTCAGCACCATGCAAGTGATTGGCATGACCAATACAAGCATTGTATGACCATGCTTAATAAATGTTTACAGTATATACGGAGTGATTTCTATTCTTTTAAAAAAATGTTTTTTTAATGTTTTATTTATTTATTTTTTAGACGAGAGAGAACATGCATGCACACACAAGTGGGAGAGAGGCAGAGAGAGAGAGGGAGATAGAGAATCCAAAGCAGGCTCCAGACACTGAGCCATCAGCACAGAGCCCAATGTAGGACTCGAACTCACAAACCATGAGATCATGATTTGAGCCAAAATCAAGAGTTGGACACTTAACCACCTGAGTCACCCAGGTGCCCCCCTTTTCTATACTTTTTATTTGAAAATGTACAAGGGTATATCTCCTTTGAAACTTACTTATCTTCTCAACTTTTTTTCAACGTAAGGTCTGCTTCTTTTAGGATTCCTTTTCTAAACCTCCAGGCTACATAAGGTTCTGCCATTCTGTCCACTAATAACATTCTATTCCATGTCTCAGCACTTATCCATGTGTCGTTATACGTTTATTTTGTAACGTTTTATTTAAAAAATCCTCTAAAATCTTAAAGGTAACAAATATTTATATTGTGGTTTATTATTTTATTTTATAATGCAATTTAAAAAATGTGTTGAAGCAGTATATGAAATTATTAAAAGAACGTAATGTTCATGAAATTATTCAAATGAGTAAGAAACAATTAAAGAATAATAGGTTTATTTTCCTATTATACTAAACATTGCTGGACTTTTTACTTTGTCCCTATTTATTTGCACTCAGTGCATAGATCAATGTGCCATTTAATTGTAAATCTCCAATAGCTTTCTAATGGAGAGAGCTTTGAGATACCAGTGATAAAAAGTTTACATTGAAATATTCAGCCAAATCATCCAAACCGTAGAATAATAGGTAATTGGGGAAATTGTCCAACCAAATAAAAAATGAGTATAAACAATTAAATTTTACAGTTGAAATAAGCTTAGTATAATTATATCATAGATTATCCAGGAAATCGATGGCTATAACTTTATCAAGGAGACATCATCAACAGAATCAACTGGGAAAAATAGATGTATAATATTCATAAAATTGAATGCTTAGTCTAAATTCACAATTTTTCAAAGGTAAAAGACTTAGATATAAGAAGGAAGGAATTATAGGGTACGGTGCAGAAATACTTCTAAGTGGAGTCACAAAGATGTCCAGAAAAATAATCATTTAAAATGAATTAGGATTTATAGTGATGAGAAAGTTCTTAAAAGAATATATATTTATTTATATATTTCTTTACACACAGAGAGAGAGAGAGAGTGAGAGACAGAGACAGAGAGACAGAATGAGCAAAGACTTGGCTGTGTGAAACACAGGTGTGAATTTCAAGTAGTTCATTTTAGTTGTGGAGCAGGCAAAGGAGAAGTAGAAGATGATGGGTTAGAAAAATAAATAGGAAGGACTGAAAATGGGGTACTGAATAACATTTAACATATTGTTCTGGCACTTGTGCTAGAAAATAATAGATTTCTTTACAGAAGCCAAGCCCACCACAATTCTTTGAGTAGGCTATCTGTTGAAATTTGACCTTATAAATTCCTGAAAACAATCATAGGTGTAAGTCTTGATGTTACCTTGTTAGTTTCTGAAAGCGAGCGTACCTTTGGAGCCTGGATATCCTATTTAATCTTAAGTATAGATGTATTACTTAGTATTTTTTAATAGATATTGTTCCCCAGAACTACTTTCATTCATTTGTGTATCTCACTCTACAATTTCTATTCTGATTCCCCAGAAATGTTAGGTTATTTTCAGTTTCTAGTTGAAATAAAAAGGAACTGAAACATACTACTCGCAAAGAAAGATGAATTTTTTTTTCAAATTTACGTGAGAATGGTACAATAGTATTAGTGACCTAAATGACAAAGTAAATTTTTAAAAATTACTTACATGGAAGTATGTTATCACTTTTGACACTCTCTTACCAGGTAAATGCTATTTTAATGGCTACTTTGTTTAGCAGCAACGACGTCTCAAAGAACAGCAAGCTGTGTAACCTTGATAAGACTTATGTGAAAGGAATACATATGATTTAAAACGAATTAAACGTCCGGCTCCTCATGGAAGGACTTATTCAGTGATTACCCAAAAAAGATATGTGAACAAAATACTTTTAATTTCAACACACTGATAATTGCACTCTCTGCTGTCAAACATTTTAGAAGGAACTGTGCAAATGTGTTATCTTACAGCAGAGATAACAATTCAGGTGAAATCCTTAAAAATGAGCCTATTTCTATCATTGCAAGAGAAACTTGTCATGAAATTAAAATGACAAATTATACTCCAATACAGCTAACACTACACTGAAATGTATCAATAATAAAATAATTCAAAATATTTACAGAATTTTGTCACTATAGGAAATAATTAATGCTAAACATTTAGGAGAAGTTTACAAATGAGGAAAGGAGCTAGATTAACCATTCTGATCGACAATTAAACATGTGCTTCTCACAAGAGAACCTCTTTTGGAAAATTTTGAAGGGCAGTATTTTAAGGAGCCATTTATAGAAGTTATCTGTGTTTGGTATTTCTCTGTTTTTTGGTTTACGTGTCTCAGATGGCATAGTATTATTTGGGAAGGTATTGTGAAAAAGGAAAATGATAAAAGCAGAAGGGCATTATATCCATCGGCCAGAGAGTAGAGATATTTATATACTACTAAGAGAAAATACTTTAAATAAAATCAGATAAGATACAAATGGGAAAAAAAAATACTGTAAAGAAGCAAGAAGCTGTAAATGTCCCACCATACAAAGTCTAAAGAGTACAGATTGCCAGAAAAATTTAAGGTAGAGGCTTCATTATGATTCATTGGTATCATCAGTCGCATTCTTCCTAAGGTATCAGGGGTCCATAAGATTTGTTATCTGGTTGAGCAATCATTTAAGAGATTCCGAGAATTGAAAGCCACTTTGGAAAACTTGGGCCTATATTCCTTAGAAATGCATTTAATAACTGTTTAAAAGACATTCTATGCAGCATAGGCAATTATAATTGATTTATTTATAATTTCCCTATCCTAGAATTTAAGGACATTGACATTACTTACTACATTCTCTCTGGTTTCTGTGATTTCTACCCTAGAATTTCCATCTTCTATGGCATGCAAATACACACACATACCTGCACACACACCATTAGAAAGTTATTTCCTGTCAATTTCCATAATGTAAAGATTTCTGTAATTCTTAGAATAATCATCACTGAGGGTACTCTCAACACATCATATTAATTTCCCATTGTTAAAAAAGAATCTACCTCAGTCATTCCAAATTTTGTAAGAATATTATACTTTCCTCTTTACTAAATTGAGTAACTTATAAATGACATAAACCTATTTCTATTTAGCTTTCCAATTTAAGAAAATGTTATCTGGGCCTTTGCTCAGAGGATATGGAGTTAAGTTAAAAACTGAATAAAAATTTGCTCCTTACTTTAAAAAAATATAAAGTCTCAATTCTAATAACTGCAGTACATATTGTTGGTGGCTCTGTAAGGCAAAGGGTTCAATTTTTCTTCAATTTAAGCAAACTTAAAAGTATTGATAATACTTGCTATTGAAGTAGACTTAAGTTTGAAGATTTTAAAAATATACTTTTAAAAACATTCATGTATTATTTGTTTTCTGAATGAATTTAAATTTAAACAATGTTTCCCACTTAATGTGAGGTAAAATAACTTAAAATACCTTAAATTTAACTCAAATACTGAAAACAAAGAAATGAAATTATTTACTATATGGCATTATAAGAGTTTCTCTGGAGTTTTTTTTTTTTTTTTTAATTTTTTTTTCAACGTTTTATTTATTTTTTGGGACAGAGAGAGACATAGCATGAACGGGGGAGGGGCAGAGAGAGAGGGAGACACAGAATCGGAAACAGGCTCCAGGCTCTGAGCCATCAGCCCAGAGCCTGACGCGGGGCTCGAACTCACGGACCGCGAGATCATGACCTGGCTGAAGTCGGACGCTTAACCGACTGCGCCACCCAGGCGCCCCAACTCTGGAGTTTCATTTGACCTCCTCTAAGGTCAAATAATGCTGAGGCTGCCATGGAAGATTTGTCCTTCACATGCTTTATCACTTAATATTTGCTGTGTAACAAGCCTCCAACAGAACTTAGTGTCTTGAGAGAAAAGCCATGTATTTAGTTTTTGATTCTTAATTCAGCAGTTAAGGCTGTAAGAGTAGAGTTGTAACAATAGAAAAGTCCCTTGCTTAAAACAGGTGTTTCTTGGGGGAATCTCGGTGGCTCAGTCAGTTTAGCATACGACTTTAGCTCTGGTCATGATTTCACTGTTCCTGAAGTCCTGCATCCAGCTCTGGGCTGACAGCTGGGAGCCTGGAGCCTGCTTCAAATTCTGTGTCTCCCTCTCTCTCTCTACCCTCCCGCCCCTCCCCACCCCTGCTTGTGCTCGCTCTGTCTCTCAATAATAAACATTAAAATAATAAAAACCACGTGTTTCTTTTTAATGTTTTATTCAATGAAATTAAATAAGGAAGATGCTATGCTTCAGAGAGGAAATCTCCATGTTAAATCTTTTAACATGGAACATGACAGTATAATAAGACACCAAGAGACTCCCCTACTAACATTCTGTTATACTCCATTGTACACAATCATGTATTTCCTGTTGCTGATCAAGATCAGTCACCTCACCCAACATATTAACCACATATTTTGTCTGCTTGGTCTGTGACATAAGAAATTCCAAATGGCCAGAAGGAAAACTCAAATTTCAACATAACAGATAAGAGTTCACACACAGTGTAAACTTTCCTCCCTTGGGTACCAAGGCCTGTAAAATTCAGAGGACAAAATCAGCTGGACAGGAAGCAATACTTTTCGTTTTGTGAGGTAGAAATCACGTGCTGTCTCACTTTTACCTTCATCCTTTGTTTCCTGAGTTCAGAGGCACTGGCTATAGTTGAAACATCATTATATAGTATACTGGATGATGGCATGGGCACCATCTTGCAGGACAACACTCCACACTCAAGAAGTGTGGTATCTCATCTGGAGCATCTCTGAGCATCTTCATAGGCCAGAGAGAAAGAGGAGACTTCCTCCTGGTCAGGTATTTCTGATGATAAGGGGGCTTAAAATTGACGAACTGTATAAATTTCAGCTTGTTGAATAACATATTTTATTTAATATCAGGAAATTTTCCATCATCAGAAGCAATGCTACATAGGACAAGATGGTGATGAGTAAAGCTTTCACCAGGTTTCCAGATTATGGTTCCGGCAGAATCATAGATGGCAAGGAAGGCAAATCAGTGTTCTATTCCAGCAAGATAAACCACTTCCATTTCCATATGTAATCACCCTGCCACAAGTACACTCATTGGGGGGCCTGTGGTTGGTCACTGTTCTAGGCAAATAGGGCATTCAGTAGCGGTAGGTAGCCAAGACAGTCTTGGTGAGAAACAGTTCATATCTTTTTTTCACGTACAACTTACTTGCCACCTCTATGCCTTATTATTGTTTTTTTATATAACAATCATGTGAATATTACCATTTCTGGAGAAAGAAGCCAACTGATATCTACCAAGTAAGAGGTCTTAGATAATTCTTGAAAGTGTCCAGGTCTTTTTGAACATGGCATACAGACGTCTCACTAGTTACAGCTTATTTTAGGAAATTTACCCATATGATTTTCTGCAAAGTTCATTGTTTTCAATCTTATGATCTAGTGCCTTATTCTCTAATCTTGTTCCTACACATCCTTGAACTATAACCACCTGTGTTTGTTTCCTATCAAAAGTTATCAGTGGCTGACACTTTGGGTATCACTGGATTCTCTAAGTAAATACAAGTCAGCCAACCCTTCTTTTTGGTATCCCTATTCAAACCTAGTAGCCTAATGCACAATGCAATACAGAGATTAAATTTCTTCCAAATTTAATAAGTTTTAAGCATTGTGACACTTTGGGCAAGTGGTGTATTGCACAATGCAATACAGAGATTAAATTTCTTCCAAATTTAATAAGTTTTAAGCATTGTGACACTTTGGGCAAGTGGTTCAAATGAAGCAATTTGGTTTTCCCTGCAGAAAGTATATCCTAATATACTACAGAGCACAAGACACTAAGTAACATTATTGAAATGACAGATCCATCACTTTTAGTGAGACTTTTTGCTCATTTGGGTACCAGTGTTTCCCCAATAACAGTATGTGTCACCATATGATCTTGGCAAGATGTCCCAATGTAGTGGATATGAGTGATGATCTGTGGGGCGGAAAGATGATTAAATACTCTGTGATGTAAATAAGTCACTAATCCAGAAAGGTGACATACAGTATGGTAGGAGAGTGATTTTTTTTCAATGCTTTTTTTTCAAGAACCACATCTCTGTAAAAGGAGTTACTATTTGATTACACTAATTCAGTTAGTAATTAAAATCAGGATGTGATAAAAGTTCATGAACTTTTTTCTAATCTTTGATGAAGGATTTCTTCTGGCTAATCCCGTGTTGATAAGCAAGATGAGCTAGATTCTTCTCTGTCAAGAGAGCTAATAGTAGGACTCTGCCAGTGGCTTTATAAACCCATTTCAACTATATATTCAGAAACCACAGAAGTAACCACAAGTTGTGATTACAGAACTACTGGATTCACTCAAAGATTGAAATAGGCCAAATAGAATATGTGCTTTGATTGTAAATTGCTACAGTGATTGCCATTGTCCTTTCTCTGATGTAGGTGCCCTTGTTACAAGTCTAGGTATCTTGTACAAGTTCCTTCAGGAAGTGCCAGGTGGGAGATGTATAATATGAATTTTTGCTAAAAATGCAGAGGATACTTGCCCATCATTCAAGGGTTTCTAGATCTGAAAACTGATATAAAATTTGGACACTTAGTAGGACCATAGATCTTGAGGATTGCTCAAGTTTTGTCATTGTTTGTTGATCTTGCTTATCTTGTTTGCAAGATCAGTTGCAAAATTTTTTGGTTGACAAAAAAAGTTGGGGAGGAAGTTTTCTATTATTTCAGCATGGGTGACGTATCTTTTGTTGTCCTAGGAAACCTTGATCAATTGGTCATTATTTTATATATTTATTGTTCTACCATTCTGATGACTGTATCGACTCTGTTGTTTATTGTGACAACCAGACCAGTGTCCCTGACTGCTGAGTGCTACTACCTTATTCTGTACTCTGGGACCTCATCATCCCCAATGAAGTCAGAGGGTCCATTCCAATGGAAATATAGTTCTTACATCAGTGGCCTAGAGATCATAGATACTAAAATTATTTTCAATGTTGTAATGCTCCCCTCACCAATAAATATTTTAATACTGCAGCATGAAAGGTATGTATTGTATTCTCTGTGGAACAAAGTTCGGGTTGGTAAGAATGCATTGGATATGATAAATCTCAACATTCCCATCAAAGTAATTTTTTAGTTTATTTTTTATAGAGAGTTGCTAAGCATATTTATCCCATGTTTCTACTTAATCCAGTTTGACTTAATCAGTAAAGTACCTAATCAGAATCATTTTTGGAAATGTAAGTTAGACATTACAGTCAGATTCTTTAAAAGGCTCACTTTTATAGATAATTATTACCTTGTCACTCAACATAGAACTCAAAAGGAACATGTAATGTTTTGGAAATATCTAAGCCTTTGGATTGCAACAGAAATGGGTTTGAATCCACCCTTTGAAACTTGATCTGTTACGTTGTGTAAATTATTGAACCTTTATGAGTGTCATTATCTGTCATAAAACATATGACATTACCTTTCATAAAACTGAATTTCATATAAAGGTCATTGTAAGAATCATATAAATGTCTAATAAATGGTAATATTATAAAAGCAATTTCTTATTAAATGAAGGTGAGAATAAATAAAATTAAATGGTGGTATTTCTATTCTAATTTTCATAGTCTCTGCTGGGTGGTACAAAGTGGTTGACTAGAGTACTTTGAAACTGGGGATTAGAATCTATCTATCTATCTATCTATCTATCTATCTATCTATCTATTTCCTGGCTGTGTGATAGTCAAACTTCCCTGTCTAAACCATGTGTATGTTTTTATTGTTAGTCATAAGTGGTGGCTTAAATGCTTCTGAAACTGAATTCAAAAAATATATACTGAAACAGTGCGTGTACACAGGCAATAGAAACACAACTCTTTAACTTGAATTAATGCAAACAGAGCAGTTCCATGTTGACAGCTAACTATTATTTATGAGAAGATGATATATTACTTCAAGTTCTCCTGACAGTCTTTATATATATTTCTTTTACCCAGGACAGTTGCAATTTAATAGTGCATTAAAAGACCATGTGCTCTGCCATTTGTCATATGCTATATTTGTATAATCTATGCTGTTTCCTTCTTGAGTCCTAATTAATCTAGCAAACACCTCATTACCTTTTTAAAAACCCGACTCTATTTTAATGTTAATTATTAAACTATTGCAACACTGACACAATAAGTACACACATACACATATATTTTTTGATATCCAGAAAATTCATAGGGTATTGGGGAAACTTGCTTTATGATCTCACTTTATCATGTTTAATTTTAGCTTTCCTTTATAGGTCTGGCTTTGCCTTATGCTACATAATATTTATTTTTACAGCCTTGTAAACAAATGCAAAGACAATTGTATACTTTTTTGTGTGTGTGTCACACAATGACACAGAATATCCACCCTCCTATTATTAAGAAGTCTTCCTAAACTTTGTGATCATCCCAGACACATATAGACTTTGACTATGAGCTTTTGAAGTACAAAATACCAGGTAGAAAAATACCCCAGAATATTCCTACGTTTGTACTGCAAAACTGGGTATATTGAAAACCATTTTCCTTAGTGCAATGTCTCCAAACTTCACAGAGAATACAAGCAAAACAAGCAAATAAAAACATACATACGGCATAAGTCAGTAGTTCAGCCTTTCATTTAATAATTAGTTAACAGATTTAGTCCATGTTTTACAAAAATGTTGCTGAGGAGCCAGTGGGGATGAAGACCAGAAATCTACATTTTAAATAACCTAAGGAAGGAGTTCCTTGAGTAAATTTTGAAAAACACAGTTGTAAACTGTATGTGCTATTCATTTTTGTGTTTCTTCCTGATGTCTATGATATCACATAAATGGATTTTTGTAATGTTTTTTAAAACATACCTCTTTAGGGGCGCCTGGGTGGCTCAGTCAGTTAAGCATCTGACTTTGGCTCAGGTCATGCTCTCGCATTTCATGAGTTCGAGCCTGCATTGGGCTCAGTGCTGACAGCTCAGAGCCTGAAGCCTGCTTCAGAGTCTGTGTCTCCGTCTCTCTCTCCCCCTCCCCCACTCGTGCTCTGTGTCTCTCTGTCTCTCAAAAAATGTATGAGCATTAAGAGACAATTTTAAACATACCCATTTTTTCCTCAAGAATAACATTTCTAAAAGATACCATTTTTTTCTGCATTCTTATTACCATTTGGAGGTAAACTAGAATTTAAAAAAAATGGATTTCTTAAAACAACACAGCAAGAATGAATCATGCATTTGTCCCATGTGCACAAAGGACAGATACACACAAATGTACAACAATAAATAGGGATAAAAAGAAAGCCAAGGAGGAGTCAAAAGCTGAATGATTGAAAATGCGGTTCTCAGCCTTAAGAGACTTAGAAATATGTTGTCATTTGGAAAATAATTGGTTTCCTATGCATTAAGGATGAAAGCCTGAAATGTCAGTAGCTCATCAATTACCATCTAGTAGCGTCCTGTGATGTGCTTTCTTATCAGACTTCAATTTTGAGCCTTAATAGAATTTTATAAAAGCTCTTCTACTTGTATTTAATTTAGACTTTCAATAAGTGCTGTATTTCAGGAAGAAAAAAAGTATGTTTCTAAAGGCGATATTTTAAGATCATATTGGTCCTACTTGAGACAAAGCCCTTTGCTAGTACATCTAGGATGGAGAAAAATACAAAGCTTGTCCTTCTCAGTGAAGAAAAAAAAATGAGCTCAATAAAATTGGCTGTCTTTCTATATAACCAATTTTACTTGGTATCCTGGAGTCTTTGTAATCTGCATTATTAGTGCATATAACAAATACTTAATAAAGTCTCATTTTGTGCCTAGGAATCATGTAAAGTACTGAACTAACAAACATAGTTAAGTCCTTGACCCATCACTGCCTGTGCAAAAGTAATAGTTGGAAGGGTTATTTTTACTTAAAATGAGTAAAAAGTAATGGATTTCCAAAAGTATAAATCAGATGTTAAAATAGTAAGAGATTGCTTATATTTTATATATTAACCAAATGAAAATAAGACAAAAATCTGAGTTTATTTGCAAGTGCTATGCAAAAGAAATTCTATAGACGCCATATTCACCATCTGAGACCTTACATACTAAACAAAAGAACAAAAAGATAAATACATAAAGATGTCATATGAAGTATGTTGAGTTTTATAGAAAGAGAGTAGGGTAAACCAGGATAACATGTAAGAGGAATTGAAAATATATATACATTGTGCTCCAGATAAAACATTAATGTGTATAGTAACAGGAATAACTAAATAATGGGGAAAATATCTTATGGCCTATAAATTATACATTGTATATATTTATATAGAGAGAGAGATAGATAGATGTGTATACACACATATATGTGTATATATATATGTATATGTATATATGTATATATATATTCCATTCATCTATTGTGGATAATTGGTGGATGCTATATCTTGGCTACTTTAAATAATAGTGTAATAAATATAGGAGTACATATATCTTTTAGAATTAGTGCTCTTGGTTTTGGGGGGTAAATACCCAGTAGCAGGATGATTGGGTCATATGGTAATTCTATTTTTAATATTTTGAGGAACTTCTACACTGTTTTTCAAAGTGGTTGCACCAATTTGCATTCCCACCAACAGGGCACAAATTTTCCTTTTTCTCCACGTCCTCACCAACACTTGTTATTTCTTGTCTTTTTTATTTTATCCATTCTGACAGATGTAAAGTGATATCTCATTGTGGTTTTAATTTGCATTTCTCTGATGACGATTGATGTTGAGCACCTTTTCATGTATCTGTTGACCATCTATGTTTCTTCTTTGGAGAAATATCTACTCGGGTCCTCTCCTCATTTTTAATGAGATTATTTGTGATTTGGGGGTTTGGGTGCCAAGTTGTGTACATTATTTATGTATTTTGGATATTAATTCCTTATCAGGTAAACCATTTACAAGTATCTTCTCCCAGTAAATAGGTTGCCTTTTTGTTTTGTTGATGGTTTCCTTTACTGTACAAAAGCTGTTAATTTTGGTACAGTCCCAGTCATTTAATTTTGCTTTTGCTTCACTTGAGGAGACCTATCTAGAAAAACATTCCTCCACCTAATGTCAAATAAATTACTGTCTATGATTTCTTCTAAGGGGTTTATGGTTTCATGTCTTATATTTAGGTCTTTAATCCATTTTGAGTTTATTTCTGTGTATGGTGTAAGAAAGTGGCTCAGTTTCTTTTTCATGTAATTGTCCAGTTTTTCCAGCACCATTTGTTGAAGAGACTGTCTTTTCCCCACTGCATATTCTTGTCCCTGTTGTTGTAAATTAATTGACCATATAACCAGGTCTATTTCTGGACTTTCTATTCTGCTCCATTGATCTATGTGTCTATTTTTGTACCCCTACCATACTGTTATGATATTGATCTTATTTTTATAGTTCATGTTTATATGTTTACATTTTTGTTTTAGATTACTTACTTTGGGCTAGAAATTACTTATTCAACCAATTTTTAAATAAATACTTCTATCCAATGTGATTAAATTCAGATATTCTCTGCATGTGGGGAGGTCTAAAGTTTAACCTTATAGTTTTTATTACTTCATTATTTATGCATTCTTTCTTGGTTAAAACTATTACATAATAGAGTGATATGGAATGATCAGGGTTTTTTTTAATCACTTTAATTTTTTAAAGTAGTTTAGGTTTTCAACAAAATTGAGAGGAAGGTGCAGATATGTCTCCTACATCTCTTGTCCCTACACATGCATAGCCTCCCCATTATCAACATCATTCAGCAAAATGGTACCTTTTTTTTCTTTACTAAGAATGAACATACATTGACACATTATAATGATCCAGAGTTCATCATTTTACCTTAGGGTTCATTCTTGGTGATGTATATTCTATGGGTTTGAACAAAAGCTTAATGATGTATATCCATCATTGTAATATCATATAGAGTATTTTCACTACCCTAAAAATTCTCTGTGCTCAGCCTATTTATCTCTCTTTACTCCTACCCATGGCAATCACTGATCATTTTACTGTCTCCATAGTCTTGCCTTTTCCAGAATATTGTATAGTTGGAATTATATAGTATGTAGCCCTCTCAGATAGACATCTTTCACTTAGCAATATGTATCTTCATAGCTCAGTTCTTCATGCTGCACTACCTTGAGGCTTGCCCAACTTAACAGGAATTCTGTACTTGCAAGTGACTGGATGAGTGAACCCCAACACCTCTGCACTTCCCTGGGCAGCCTGCCCTGGGGCTTGCAGGGCCTGCTCCTTAAACTGCCTCCCAGGATAAAGCCACTACAGGAAAAACAGAGGGAACATTGTTCCTCCCCTCTTGGCTTTTAAAACAGCCAGCTTGCAAATATGGCTTCCCTGTCAAAGTTCAAAACTGTGTGGCTCTGGGAAAGTTACTTAACTTCTCTGTGGTTCAGTGTCCTTTTTTTTGAAAAATGCATATGGAATGATACCCTCCCAAGAGGGATCCTGGGATTAGGGACATCCAAGGCTGCTGCAGAAGTTTTCACTCACCCCTACCTACTCCTCTCTCCCAACTTCCATCCTTCTCCCAAGGGCCCATCCCTGAAAGCATCCACTTGGTTGCCCGTTCCTGTCTTCCAGGGCACCTTTCATGCACCCCACACTGCCCACCCTTATACATGGTAAGAGTGCCCTGCTCGAAGTCCCTCAGCCACTCCAAACCCATAGCCCACTCCCTCTAGCTGCCTCACCCTTGGGTTCTCTGCTTCACTATATGGCAAAATTGCTCATCCACTACTCTTCCTCATCCACCCCCTTCTGTTCCCACCCCGTATGGACTCTCTCCCACCATTGCCCCAGTCAAGAATCCCAAGAGTGTCCACTGTCTGAATGTGGCTGCCAGGATCCCTGACTCTCTCCATTTCCTTCTGACCCACTTATCCTAGGATGTGCCATATCCTAGAATCCTGAAGTCATACTACCTCTTTTTTTAAGTTTTTATTTAAATTCCACTTAGCATAGAGTGTAATATTAGTTTTGGGTGTACAAAATATAGTGATTCCATACAACGCCCAGTGCTCAACACAGCAAGTGCACTCCTTAATTCCCATCATTTATTTCACCCATCCCCCCACCTCCCCTATGGAAGCCATCAGTTTGTTCTCTATAGTTAAGAATCTGTTTCTTAGTTTGCCTATCTCTTTTTTTCCTCCCTTTATTCGTTTGTTTTCTTAAATTCTATGTATAAGTTAAGTCATATGGTATTTGTCTTTCTCTGACTTATTTTGCTTAGCCTAATACTCTCTAGCTCCCTTCATGTCCTTGCAAAGGGCAAGATTTCATTCTTTTTAATTTCTTTTAATATTTTATATTTGAAAGAGAGACAGAGCATGAGCAGGGGAGGGGCAGAATTTGAAGCAGGCTTCAGGCTCTGAGCTGTCAGCACAGAGCCCAACGTGGGGCTTAAACCCGCAAGCAGTGGGATCATGACCTGAGCTGAAGTCATACGCTCAACCCCAGTGGAGCCATCCAGGCGCCCAAGCTTTCATTCTTCTTTATGGCTGAGTAATATTCCATTATATATATATTATACTATATATTATATAGTATATATAATTATATATATAAATATGTATACTAATTCTTTATCCATTCATCAGTCAATGGACACTTGAGCTGTTTCCATAATTTGGCTATGGTACAAAATGCTGCTATAAACATTAGAATGTGTGTATCCCTAATTCAAAGGGATACATGAACCCTGAATTAGGGATACCTATTGAAAATTCACATTATATAAGTAAGCTTCCCTGTGGATTTTCAGAAGAATGTTGGGAGAATGATTCTATATAAGACTAAAATTCTTCCTTGTCAAACACATAGAAGCCAGAGGGAGCCATTTTTGAGGGCTTATATTAATAAATATTACTGCCTACCTTGAAATTACTTCTTGGTGAAACCCTGAGACTTTAGCTTATGTATGTGATTGTTAGCAGCTGGAAAAGTTTTTGCATACTAATCTCAGTTACCTTTACTTAGCTTTTCTAATAAAATAAATATGTTTAGGCTGGTTTTCTTTATATCCACTGGCATTCACTAGTCACCACCACCATCATCTGGAGTGGCAAACTACCTACATACTTTCCATTTCCATTCTTTCCCTGCCCTAAGCCATTCTCCACTTTTACAGTTTACTTTATAGTGAATTGGACTTTTTAGAGCCATAGATTTTTATCAGTTTGCAAGCCTAATTATTATCCATGTATTTCTTCCCGCTCTTGTGTTACGAATGGGAAAATTTTGCCTCAGAAGGCAGAGATCCAAAAGACAGAGCTATCTAATGTTAGAATACATGTTCATTCAGATGCTTCCACGTGCAATTTATTCCCACTCTAAAGGCATTATAAATTTTAATTATAATATTATTTTGAAATACTGTAAGTGTTGAAATATGGTACTATTAATATATCTTTTCCAACATATCCATAGACTTTTCTTTGTACATTACAATATACATTTTGAAAACTACTTTGCAAAACATTAACTATCAAATCACTTAAAAAAACTACTTTTAAATTTTGTAATCATTGTATTATTTTTTATCATGATAAGTGTGCCCTTTATTTTTAAGAATTTTGTTTTTAAAGTTTATTATTTTGAGATAGAGAGTGTGAGTTGGGGTGTGGCAGAGAGAGAATCCCAAGCAGGCCCCGCACTGTCAGCACAGAGCCTGATGCAGGGTTCAATCTCACCATGAGCCCAAATCAAGAGTCAGATGCTTAACTGACTGAGCCACCTAGGCACCCCAATAAGTATACTCTTTAATACCATCCCCTATGTCCTCCTTCCCCCCGCCCACCTCCTCCCTTGTAACCAGTAAACTCTGAGAGTTGTCAAAAAATTGTTTTCTAATTAAAACAAAAATAAATAAAAATTAAAAAAAGTTTTGAACACTTGCTCTGTATTTTTTTAATACATTGAAACTATGTAATCTAAAATACATGTGTCCCAATTAAGTCAGTCTTTATAAAGTTTTTAAGGTTACAATGGAATGATTCACAATTATATCCTCAAAGAAAAGAACTATTGTTATTATGATCTTTATAAAAAACTTTATGTATTTGGTTATAAATTTCACTTTTAGGAAAGAGTGTTGGCTATCAGCAGTTACAAATATTTTAAGCTGTGGTACCTGTGTGGCTCAGTTGGTTGAGCATTTTACTCTTGGTTTGGGGTCAGGTTATGATCTCGCGGTTCGGGGGTTCTAACCCTGCATGGGGCTCCATGCTGACAGCACAGAGCCTGCTTGGGATTCTCTCCCTGTCTCTCTGCCCCTCCTCTCCTTGCACGTGCTCTCTCTCTCTTCCTCTCTCTCTCTCTCTCAAAATAAATAAACTTAAAAAACACCCAAATATTTCAAGCTAATAGCAAAATAAATTAGAATAATTAGCTGGGATTTTTTTTCTGGTCATTGAAAGTCATTTGGTATATAATCTAACAAAAGGAAATATTTCCTATTGTCAGGTAGGAATTAGCTTTGAACTAAACTGGAAGGAACTGATAGTTATCAGCTATATGTAAGCATAATTATAAATATGGTTTTTCATTTTTATTAGGTATAACTTGTGTACAGTAAAATTTACCCTTTTTACTTTCGTAAATATATTGTCATGTGACTACCACCAATATCAAGATAGAGAACTGCTCCAACACTTAAATAAGCCCTTTATGTTCCTTTATAGACGGTGCTTCCCTAGTATTGCAATTGACTTGTTTTCTGTCTCTATAGTTTTGTGTTTGTAAGAAAGCCAAATAAATTGAATCATGCAATATAAAGCTTTTTTATTGTTTTTTTTTCCAATTTGAGATTCTTTCAAATCATTGCGTGTATTATTCAACTATTCACTTGTATTCCAGAGTTGTATTCCACTGTATGGGTGTAACACATTTTGTTTATTGGTTTTACAGTTAAAGCACAATTGGCCTGTTTTCAGTTTCTGTTGATTCCAAACAAAACTGTCACAAATATTTGCATATAGATTATTGGGTGAGTGCACATCTTTTACTTCACATAGATAAATATACGTAATTGATTGGTTATAGGGTAAGTGCCCTTTTAACATTATAACAAATTGACAAAATTTTTTCCAAAATGGCTATACCATTTTGAATTCCAAAGAAAATTGTTGTGACTTCTAGTTGCTCCATATTTTTGGTAATACCTGGTAACTTTTAGCCATTTAAACACATATAGTGACATTTAATTATGGTTTGAATTTGTCCTTCCCAATGATTTGATGTTGAGCATTTTCTTTTGTACTCATTGGCCATCCATATTTCTGTTTTGGAGAAGTGTCCAAACATTTTGTCCAATTTGGGGAATATTTGCTTTTATTTTTGTTGAACTTTGAGAGATCTTTGTATTTCTGAATAGAGCTATCAATTATGTATTAGCATGTATTGATATATTTCTCTCTTTCTGTAAGCTGTCTTTCACTCCTTTAATAATATATATTTTGTCAAAGTGCATAATATTTTGATTATGGTAAAATCCAATTTATGTTTTATTTTATGGTTTGTGCTTTCAGGGTTGTATCTAAGAAATCTTTGCCAAATGTAAGATTTACCCCTATGTTTTCTACTAAGGATCTTTGTTTTTTATTTTACATTCCATTTAGGTCTATGGTACATTTTAAGTTTTTTATTTGGGTAAGAGGTATATGATATGAGTTGAGTTCCACTTTTAGCCAACATATATCTAATAGTTCCAGCACTATTTATGAAAAAACTGTCCTTTCCCTGAAGAGTTATCTTTAAACCTTTATTGAGGGGCACTTAGGTGGCTCAATCGGTTAAGTGTCTGACTTCAACTTAGGTCATGATCTCATGGTTCCTGAGTTCAGCCTGCATAGGACTCTCTGTTGTCAGCGCAGAGCCTGCTTCAGAAACTCTGTCTCCCTCTCTCTCTACCCCTCCCCTGCTCGTACTCTCTCTCACAAATAAATAATCATTACAAAATAAAAACAACCTTTGTTGAGAATTCATTGAACTTTTATTTAAGCATCTTTTTCTGAGCCCTCTTTTTACTTTCACTGATCTATATAGCCCACGACTTCAATTCCATTCCATCCTCACTATTTTATGATTATAATAGGTCTAGAGAGTAGGTAGTGTTAGTAAGCTTGCTTTGTTCTTTCTTAAACTTGCTTTCCTTATTACAGTTCCTTATCCTTTTTGTATAAATTTTTAATCTACATTTACATAAAGTTAGACTTTGTTGATTTCTTTCAAGAAAAGCTTGGTAGGGTTTGATTGGAATTGCATTATTGGATCTTTCAATCTGTGACACAGGAATACCACTCACATTGTTTAGTTATTTTTTTATTTGTTTCATCAGTATTTTGTAGTTTTCAGCATACAGATCTTACACATATTTTGCAAGATTTTAGGTGATTTATATGTCTTTTCATGCTATTAAAAGTAGTGATATTTTTATCTTAATTTGCAGCTTTTCATTTCTAGTCTTTAAGGATACAATTGATTTTTGTATATTGATATTCTGTGATCTTACTATGTTCACTTAGTTCTAATCAAACTTTTTTGTAGAATTTTTGGTATTTTATCAAGACTGTCATGTTAGCTGTGAACAAAATCGGTTGTATTTTTTCTTGTCCTATTGATGTGGTTTTATTCTTTGTTCATTATTAAACACAGTATGTATGTTACCTGATGTGTATGTTAGGTTTATTATAGATCTCTCTATCAGGTTGAGGACATTCACTTCCATTTCTAGTTTGCATAAATAAATATATATGAATTTTGTTAAAGAGATGTTTCTTTATCTGCTGATATGATCATGTGGTTTTGCATCTTTGTCAATGAGGTGAATCACCTTGGGTGTTTTTTTTTTTAGAAGTAAAAGAAAAAATATTTTATTAGGAAAAAAAAAAAAGTAGGCTTGGGGACAGAGGATTGGGGGCCTTCAATGTCCTGGTGGTAATTCTGTCCTTCTCAAACGTGGACAGTGACTTCCATGCCTGACACTGTATCCTGATCCACAGCATTCAGCAAAAAAACTCTTCTTGAATTTGCTTCTTGAATTTGAGTGTCATCCTTGTGCAGGGGCCATGCTAATCCTTGTATCTTTACCTTGACTGATTTTTGAATATTGAACTGACTTTTTTTTTTTTTTTTTTTTGGAGATGAAACTCACTTGGTCATGTTATATTATCTTACATGTTATTGGTTTCTATTTGCTAATGTTTGGATGTGAATTTTTGTATTTGTGTTTATGAGGGATATTGGGTCTATAATTTTCACTTCTTAAGATGTTTTTATTGAGCTTTGGTATCAGGTTAATACTTGCCTTTTAAAATGTGTTATTTCTTCTATATTTAGAAACAGTGCCCATAAAATTGATATGATGTCCTACTTAAATGTTTAGTATAATTTTCCATTGAATCCATCTGTGGTTGGAGTTCCTATATGGGAAGATTTTTAACTGTTTCTTATTAAACACAGGGCATTCAGTCTATTTATGGTGAGCTTTGGCAGTTTGTTTCTGTCAAAGATTTTGTATTTCACCTAAATTATCAAAATAATGAGCATGGATTTTTGTAATTTTATTTAAGTATATTTTTAATATTTGTAGTGTCTGTAATGTTATCCCATCATTTATTCCTTATATTGGTTGTTTGTGTCTTCTCTCTATTGTATTTATTTCTTGGATTTTAGAGCTTGATAAGATTTACCAATTTTTTTTGAAGAACTGGCTTTTCATTTAATTGAGTTTTCTTATTTGTTATTCTTTTGTCAGTTTTGTGTCTTGTGCTCTTGTATTTCATTTTCTCCCTTGCTCTTGCTTTGAAATCAATTTGCCGCTCCTTGTCCAGCCTATTAAGGTAGAAGCATAGTTCATTTATTTTAGAAAGTTCTTCTTTTATAATGTAAGTCTTTAATGCTATACATTTCTTTTTAAAGATTACGTTAGCTGTATTCCATACATTTGATATATTGTGCCTTTATGTTCATTCTCTTCAAATTTTTAAAAATTTTTTGTTCTGTTTTCTCTTTCACCCATTGGTTACTTAGAAGGGAGCTAATTTCCAGGGTACCTGAGTAGCTCAGTTGGTTGAGCGTCAGACTCTTGGGTTAGGCTCACGTTGTGATCTCACAGCTCTGTGCTGACAGGGCAGAGCCTAGTTGGGATTCTCTGTCTCCCCCCCCCCTTTCCCTCCCCTGTTCTCTCTCTCTCTAAATGAATGAATGAATGAATTAATGAATGAATGATTGAATAAAAATTTAAACAAGGGAGCTAGTTTTCAAATATTTGAAGATTTTCCCAATATATTTGTTACTTCACTGCAATTCAGTAAGACCAAATAGACCTATAATGACTAGACTTTTAAATATACATTTTTTTTTTATTTTATGACTCACAATATAGCTTTTCTTTCTGAGTATCTCATTTGCACTTGAAAACAATGTGCATTTTCTGTTCTCACTAAAGAGGGGTTATAAATATCAATTAGGCCAAATGCTTTGATATTGTTGTTTATATTTTGTTCATTCAAGTATTGAAAGGGGAATATTAATGTCTCCAAATATAATTGTGGATGTGTAATAGTACTTTTACTGCTATTAGTTGTTGCTTCATGTTTGCTTTGTTATGAGATGTATGCACATTTAGGAATTATATATTTTCTTGGGGAATTGTCATCTTTATCATTTTGTGATGTCATTATTTAACTCATAAACGTCCTTGTTCTGAAGTCTACTTTATGTGACATTAATGTAGCTGTTACTGCTTTCTTTCCATTTCTACTTGCAATGATATGCTTTACTTTTTAGCCTATCTCTGTCTTTACGTTTATGTGGTTTTATTGTACGCAGCATATAGTTTGGTATATATAAAATATCCAATATGTCAGTCTCTGATTTTAATTGACTCTTTCATGTACTTTGAATTACCTTCAAAGTAATTATTGAGGGTGGATTAAAATTTACCATCTTGCTAGCTGTTTTCTATTTGTTCCATCTGTTCATTTTTCCTCTTTCTGTGTCTTATTTTATATTAACAATTTTATAATTTTGATTATCCCCACCATTGACTTCTTTCCACATTAAATAATGGCCCTGGGTTTGAAAATATCCACCCTTTATTAATCAGTTTCTACCTTTACATAAAATTATGTCTGCTCTACATGCAGTACAATGACCTTAAAAGGGTACACTCCATTTTTCCTTTTTTGTACTATTATTGCTATACATTTCCTTTTTTATACATGCTACAAACACACAATACATTACTATTAATTTCGCTTTAAACATTCAGTCACCTTATAGAAATAGTAGTATAAGTTCCAGTGCACATTATTAATAGGGTAGGTCCAAATTTCTGTCTTGTATTAACTCTTCCATCTGAAACACCTCCTTTAACATTATATAGTGCAGGCCTATTGGCAATATACCCTCTTAATGTTTTGCCTGATGGTTAGTCCCATCTTCAACTATGTAAGATTTTTTGATGAATTTATAATTCTGATTGAACAGTGGGTTTTTTCTTTTCAATATTTAAATTATTTAAATTATCAATATTTTTAAAATATGTCCCATTTTTTCTGACTTCACCAAGTGTCTGATGGAATTCACTGTCAGGTAAACAAGGGCTTATATTTTACTTCCTTTTGAAGGTATCTGACTTTCCTTAGTTTAAGGTTAGTTGATTGTCCTGTCACTTTGGTTCTCTGATGGATTTAAGAGAAGTTATGAATCTGAAGGCTGTCAGAGTTTGTTGCTTGCGGTGGTGGTAGGATGGAAATGATACTTATCAAACTCCATCCTAAGTGAAAGCCAGAAATCAGTAAGTATAATATTAATAAAAGTTAACTGGACTTTCCAAGAAGATATCTATGAAAAGCATTTTACCTTTAGCTACTCATGCTTTAACTAGAGAATAAAAGTTCATTTTCTTTTCACATCTGCAGTTCAAACTGGAGAGATAGAGGAGCTCCTGGGTGGCTCAGATAGTCAAGCGCCGGGCTCTTGGTTTCGGCTCAAGCCATGATCTCACGGTTTGTGGGTTCAACCCCTGCATCAGACTGTCTGCTGTCAGCACAGACCCCACTTTGGGTCCCCCGTCCCCGTCTCTATCTGTTCCTCCCTTGCTTGCAGCCTCTCTGTCTCTCTCTCTCTCAAAAATAAACATTAAAAAAACAAAAAAATCCCCACAAAACTGCAGATAGAGAACAGCTTGTCCTCCTCCATGTAATGACCTTTGTTTGTAGATTGATTTCCTTTCAATTGCTTGATACGTTCAGTAAAGCGAAAAAAGTGCAATGTCATAGTATTTATTACATAAGCAATGGATTTATTAATGTTTGTTATATAAGTAATACTAGCTTTCAGCTATTTAATATATGAAGTCTCAGAACAACGTTCATACTTGCACTCCACTTTCTTCTGAAAAAAATTAAACCTAAGAATTGAACATCAGGTAGTAAAATAGTAGTACCCCGTGCGATAAGTTTTTTAAGATGTCCTGTCATTTTTTGGAAGCATCAAACTTTTTTTAATTTAAATATATTAAATTTATTGTCAAATTGGTTTCCATGCAACACCCAGTGCTCATCCCAAAAGATGCCCTCTTCAATACGCATCACCCACCCTCCCCTCCCTCCCACTCCCCATCAGCCCTCAGTTTGTTCTCTGTTTTTAAGAGTCTCTTAGGAAGCACCAAACTTTTTATTCATCTTTGTGGATATTCAAAAATTGGATAATATAATCTATTATATATTTTTACAGTCTTAGAAACGTGTTTGTCAAACCCAGGAAGTTAATAAATTTCATTCTTCCTCATCCATGTTTTCCCTGATCTGTGCTATATTGTAGTGGTGAAATCAGTAACAAAGAATTTATGTTTCCTACGTTCTTGTCCTAAAGCTAAGAAAAAAAAAAAGAAAAAAATGTTTAAAAACCTATTGTTAATAGAATATTTTAAAAAATATGTATGCTATACTTCACCAGTGGTTATAATATTTTTTTATATTTATTTATTTTTTTTTATTTATATATGAAATTTATTGTCAAATTGGTTTCCATACAACACCCAGTGCTCATCCCAAAAGGTGCCCTCCTCAATACCCATCACCCACCCTCTCCTCCCTCCCACCCCCCATCAACCCTCAGTTTGCTCTAATATTAATTCAACCTAAGGGGGTAAAGAGTTCTGTTTTTTCAAGAATGGTGATGACTTCTCCTGATATTGCCTTTTGCATCATTTACAATAAGCATCACTAAACCATAGCATTATATGCATAAGGGTACAGTATCTTGAATTATTTAATACACTATGTTTATACAAGCAACCATATGGATGAGTTCCATTTTTTATTATATAAGCCCTGACTTTTGTTCTTTAAATTTTTTATCAGTGTCATTCAGTATAAAGAGTTTAAACACTTTCTTTAATAAACTGGTGAGGGAACAAATATTCTGCACATTTTTTTGCATTCTCTTAAAAATAGTAATCACATTTTATTTTAAATTCCAAAGGAAACAAATATAATTTAATTTTTCACTGGTATATCATAAAAGATATCAAATTTATCTTGTGGGATGGGATAAAAATTTCATACAAATATGACAATGGACCATTTGGTATTCAGAATTCCACTGGGACTGCTTCTGTGTATTGCATAGAACTTTTCTGATTAGACATAACCAAGTGATTCTAATTTGTGAAATTTTCTTAAACTTAACAGCTGCCTCATTTTTAAAATGTGCCTCGCTAGACTCATCAGCATGAAAAATGTCAGAAGATAATTCATTTTGGAAATTGAGATTGGTGGCTCCTCTTTTCATAAAAATGAGGACCTCACCATATTTTGAAATAGGTATATTTTTTACATGTATACTTTGGAAATGGTCACAGTCTTAAAAGTTGGACTACATGAATGTTCACAATTTGGAGATGCTGAAAAATATTAGTTTTTTATAATTGTATTTCTTCCTATTTATTATCTCTAGTTATTATTCTATTAAGCATTAAATTCACATCATTGTATCTAGTTTCAAGAAGCAAAGCAAAATAAACACATTAGCTGCATATTCTATCTTCTCTCTACAACGTTGTAAGTAATTAATGTAAGTTTGGTTTAGAAAAAATGCTCATACGAAGTCATAAACAAAGGAAAACATAACTACCCAATTAACCAAAAATGTATTAAGTGGGCCTATGTCAGTCGCTTGGAAAATGAAATGGAAAAAATAGCTCCAAGCATAGGGCAAAATATAAAGAACTGTAAATCTGAAATGAGAAGGCTAGGAACTTAGATGATAAATTCAGAAAATAAAATGGAACAAAATGGAACAAGTCAGTAATTACAGAAGATCTAGGAGAAAATTCCTTGAGATTAGTGAGAATCCAATTCTGCAGATTGAAATCTCATTAAATTCTGGACTAGATTGATAAGAAAACAAATGTTCCTATGCATACTGATAAAATTCCAGATATCAAAACAACAAAAATTCATATTAGTCTTGTAAAGCTTCCAGGCAGAAAGTGCAAGTCTCATACAAAGAAAAAAAAGTCAGACTAGTATTGAGTTACTCCTTTGCCAGTCTTGATATAAGAAAACAGACTAGAGAAAGAATAGAGCTATAGCCCATAAATGCTGTAACCAGTCAAGGTAAGGATATATTAAAGATATGCATTAATTTAGAAAGCATATTATCTATGTACTACTTCAGAACCCATTTTGAAAAAAAAACATCACCCCCATGAATAATAAAAAATTTAAGGGCACCTGAATGGCTCGATAGGTTAAGCTTCCGACTTTAGCTTGGGTCATGGTCTCATGGTTTGTGAGTTTGAGCCCCACGATGGGCTCTGTGCGGACAGCTCAGAGCCTACTTCAGATTCTGTGTCTCCCTCTTTCTCTGCTCCTCCCCCACTTGTGCCATGTCTCTCTCTCTCTCTCTCTCTCTCTCTCTCTCTCTCTCTCTCTCAAAAATAAATAAACATTAAAAAATGTTTTTAAACATGCTTTATTTTTTATTTTTTTTTAAATCTTTAGTTTTAAGAGAGAGAGCATGAGTAGGGGAGGAGAAGAGAGAGAGGGAGACCCAGAATCCAAAACAGGCTCCAGACTCTAAGCTGTCCACACAGAGCCCAATGTGAGGCTCAAACCCACAAACCACAAGATCATGACCGGAGCCCAAGTAGGACACTTAACCAACTGAGCCTCCCATTTAAACAAATTTTTTAAAACAAACAATAATTACCTCAGGTTGGAAGAAGATGAACAATTGAGGAGGATCTATTTAGCTTAATAAGCAAAATCAATAAGCTTAATATCATAAGCTTAATAAATAAAATTAGGAAAATTCATAAGTATATTATTTATTAATTTACTATTGCATTCTAGCTAGGGTAGAAGTACATCTACTCATTAAAGATATAACTAAATAAATTACATCATATAGTAATTATTACTATAAATAAAAAGAGGAGAGATTAGAAACTAGGTAAGGGGGAACAGAATACAGGCAAGTGATGAGTTTTAATTCAAATGCGGTATTGCAAAATGGGCTTCATTAGGAAAATGACACGTGACCAAAGACTTGAAGAAGGAGGGGGATTAGCCATGAAGATTACCTGGTGGAAGCACTTTCCAGCCAGTGACAGTTTGAATGGAGCAAGTGGGTGAGAAGAAAATAAATAAAAGAGGAGGTGAGAGAAGTAGCTGGAGGAGGGAGTAACTGGAGAATATCCCTAGGACTTGGCGTTGAAGGGTATGTGGCTAGAGAATAATTGGTAGAAGCCTCATGGGTCATTATAAGAACTTGACTCTTGATTCTTTTTTTTTTTAAGTTTATTTTATTTTATTTTTATTTTTTTTTTTATTTGAGAGAGAGAGAGAGACAAGGAGAGCGAGGATCCCAAGCAAAGAGCCCCACGTGGGACTCACACCCACAAACCATGAGCTCATGACCTGAGCTGAAATCAAGAGTCAGAAGTTTAACTGACTGAGCCACCCAGGCACCCTTGATTCTGAATAAAATGGAGAGTCATTGCAAAGTTTTAGCAAAAGAAAGAATTATGGAAAATAAGGTGAATATACCTTTTATGTATTGTTTCAATCTGACCTTGAGTATGAAATGGAATTATAATTAAGTTCACCAGCAAATAAGCAAAGGAAAAACATTTAGACAGTTTGACAATGTATTATACATTATTGAGGGATAGAAGGCTAAGATGAAATTTCATTATAAATTTTGAAAAACTTAAGGTATGTATATATATATATATATATATATACACACACACACACATACATATACATACGTACATTCTGAAAAGTAAAACTTCAGAATAAACATGTATATATTCTAAAATATCTACTTTAGTGTGCATTTCTTAGATTAATTATAAAATGTATTATATAAAATATATATGAAAATATATTCTAAAATTTTTGTATTTCCTGAGAAATCTTATTTCATAACTAATTTTCAAATTGATGAAATGTTTTATTTTGTGTTCTAATTATTTAATTTTTTAAAGTTTTATTTATTTATTTTGAGAGAGAAGGAGAGAGAGATAACGAGTATGAGCAGGGGAGGGGCAGAGAGAGAGAATCCCAAGCAGGCTCTGATCTGTCAGCACAGAGCCTGATGCAGGGCTCGATCCCATGACCCTGAGATCGTGACCTGAGCTAAAATCAAGAGTTTGATGCTTAACTGACTGAGCCACGTAGGCCCTCCTATTTTGTATTTTAGTAAAAAAAAAAAATCCAGAAACCTATTTTTCCCTGCATGGCTGCTTTAATTAAAATATTTCCATGATTTATTTTGTGTATGTTTGATTTCAATGATTCACTGATTATGAATAGAATGAATTATTATTTATTTTAATCATTCAATGTGCATCTTGTTTTCCCATCCTGGATATCATATTGTAGGGGGCTATATTTTGCCAGTGCCAAAACTCATGAGTAAATTGTTCTAGCCACATGGCTCTATGTAGCAAAACCGAGATTCAAACCTTTCTCTGTGCTCTCTTAAACCACACATGAGGACACTTACATTACTAATGCCGTAATGGAACAGAAAACATGACCTTCCCCCTAAAGAAGAAATTTAAATATTTCTCCTTTTAAAGTAAATGCCAGCCGCACACTATTTCATCATGTCCTCTAATCTTTCTTTGAAGTGTATGCGTTCATAGGGAACTTTACAGTGTTGTCAGAATGGTTAATCCAAAGTCAAATTAAGCTAGAGTCTGAAAGTTTTTATTTTCTTGATTGAATTAAATGCAGAGTGCTCATGTATATGCACAAACACTGGCATTCAGCAGAGCCCTCATTACCATGCTGAGAAGTGTGGATTCAAATTAGAGCTGCATGTTAGACAAGCGCTCGCATAAACTAAGGCTTGTTAAAACAATGTTAATGAGCCCCCATTGGATAGAGCAGCTTCACTTTTCCAATCTTTCATATTTGTTCACATGAGGCCTGGGAAGTTGCTGAACTGATTAAGTCTGAAATGGAGCTGGAGAGACTCTACTGAGCCACTGGGGTGAAGGGAATTAGAAAAATCAGGAACAAAGAGCCATATAAAGTTTACTTCAGGTTAAAAACATGGTGATAGAACTTATCCCATGTGTCAGAATTTTTTTGAGGCCTATTTTAAAATATGGCCAAACAAACCATATATATAAGATAGTTAACCTGACACTTACCATCATTCATATTTTTTTGGCATAATTTGAACAGATTTTTCTAAGGATTGTCTGACTTGCTTGCTTCCTCTACAATTGTTTTCTTTACAGTGAAAATCTTTTCATGTGGCTCAGTAAAATCTGTTCTCAAGGGGGGAAAAAGTACCTTATAAAGAATGAAGACAAACATCCCCTTCTCAATGGTTATCCTTGATATGTTACTTATACCTATGAGATTAGAAGGAAAGGCTTGAAAATAAATTTTAAAATTAGCATAGTCTATTTCTAGCAAGTACTAAATGATACATAATTAAATCTCACTTTAAGAAACATTGTGTTAATTATTAAACATTGGCACTTTGCACGATCCCCATGACACTGAGTAGAGGTAAAAACACAGGCATAAGGTAAAACATAAGCATTCACTTTGAAATACTCCTAACATACTTGTTTATATTATGGACATGAAGATTATCAAGTTTAAACTTTTTTTTAAAGATTAGAGATACCAGAAATTTAAAGTTGATTCTTTTAAGTTTATTTATTTTGAGAGAGAGAGAGAGAGAGAGAGAGAGAGAGAGAGAGCGAGCGCACCGGCAGGGGAGGGGCAGAGAGAGACAGAGAGAGAGAGAGAGAGAATTCCAAGCAGGCTCTGTACTGTCAGCACACATCCCAATGCGGGGCTTGAACTCAGGAACCGGGAGATCATGATCTGAGCCAAAACCAACAGTTGGAGGCTTAACCAACTGAGCTGCCCAGGCTTCCCTAAAGTTGATTTTTAAAATGTGTTAACAGGGGTGGCTGGGTAGCTTCGTAGGTTGAGCGCTGGACATCTGATTTCAGCTCAGGTCCTGATCCCAATTTCTGAGATTAAGCCCTGTGTGAGACTCTGCTCTCACAGGTGGAGCCTGCGTGGGATTCTTTCTCTCCCTGTTTCTCTGCCCCTGCCACGCTCATGCTCTGTCTCTCAAAATAAATAAATAAGAACTTTAAAAAAAATGTTATGGAACTGAAAGACCTCAATGAACGTCTTCTTTCTCACCCCACTCACGATTTTGGTAACCACTGTTTGAAGAGCCTTGGTCCACTGCCTTTAAAATGTCAGTATTGGGGCGCCTGGGTGGCGCAGTCGGTTAAGCGTCCGACTTCAGCCAGGTCACGATCTCGCGGTCCGTGAGTTCGAGCCCCGCATCAGGCTCTGAGCTGATGGCTCAGAGCCTGGAGCCTGTTTCCGATTCTGTGTCTCCCTCTCTCTCTGCTCCTCCCCCGTTCATGCTCTGTCTCTCTCTGTCCCAAAAATAAATAAACGTTGAAAAAAAAATAAAAACAAAAAAACAAAAAAAAGTAATATTAAAAAAAAAAAGTCAGTATTTGTCCCACCCTCAATACACATTCCGTTGTCAATCAGTGTTAAGTACTTGAGAAGTTATACACTTGTGAAACAAATGGTTAAAAGCACACTGATATAATGATATAGGAACTAGGAAAGGCATCTCCCAGCTATTCAAAAATCATGAAAATATGATGTATATTTATCTGTATGTTTGTTTATTTTCTGTCTAGCAACACTGGTAGGTAGTGATTTCCAAGTGGATATGAGCATGACTATTTTGTTCATCATCATGCATCTAGACATAATATAGTTTCTGGCACGTGAGAGGAACTCTGAATACATAAGGAGTGAGGTAACCATCAGGGAAATAAATGGCTTGAATTAGCAGATTCTGTTTGGTACATTTAGAGTTAAGCATGTGACAACTATGTTGAAGTAAGAGACTCCAAAGCAAGACCCTGAAGATTTTACAACAGCACTTGTTACATGCAGCCTCTAAAGGTCAGCAAATGCTTCATGAAAGCCTTTTGATGACAGCTGTCATTACAACTTTACTACAAAGTAAGCTATGGTTATAAAAGCACTCGTGGGGAATGGTAGCCACTTTGAGGCCAAAGGTTTACTGCTGGAGCTATTTTTACATGTCAGGTCCACTTACAAATAGAGCAGTAAGCAAGACAAATGAAGACTGTGTTCAAACTTGGTGGACAATGACTGCGTGACTTTGCTTGAGAACTTTGCAATTTAGTATTTCGGCTCCTTAAGACTCCTCATAGGATATTGAATATAAAGAAGGAGACATCATAAACCCACTCACACACACGCAAAATCAATGATTTGTTTTATCGACAGTTCTCTAGAAGGTAGAGCAACTTAAAAATCTCAGTCCCTGGATGGATTGAAGAAATAGATTGCCGCATTTGTAAGACCCCAAGCTAGGGGCATTTCAGCTGTTTCCTGTGTGTGACAGAAGAATAGTTGTGTAGAAGTGGGAAGTAAGATTTTTCCTTTACAGAGTTAGTCATTTTGGTACTTACAGCTGAAGAATTCCAGAGGCCAAATAAATCATGAGAATGGAATATAAAGGAACAATGCTAAAGAAATAGACACTCGGTCTCGTTATTTTATGGAGGAGGAACCTGGAACTGAAAGAGTAAGTGATTTGTCAGAGGTTGCATAGTTGTGTGTGTAAAAGGGAGATAATAATTACTGCTGTAATTACTGCTGTGAGGATCAGATGAGGTGATTGTGCTTAGCAAAGCAGAAATCAGATAAACTTATATGCTTCTATAGCTTATATGTAACTTGTGTTCCTGACAGTGTTTAAATGTTTTTATTTTGGTTGATTGAAAAAAAAAAAAAATCCTGCAGCATCGGTGCCCTTTAACAGTGCTCAACTGGCAATCAGACTCTGACCGTGGCAAGTTCATGGCCTTCCAGAGTTTATTCCCTGTGCATGCTAAAGAGGAGGGTCATAAAAGCTGAGATGACACATTTTATGAATTAAAAGGGAGCAGGGAGAAAGAATTGTATTTGTAGCTGAGATTCCCATGTCCCTCAGGTCTTGGCTTTTCAGTAAGCATCTGCTCTGGCATAGCTCTTTCCCTCCTCAATTCCTCTGCACTGAAGAGGTAGGTTTTTGTTTTTTTGTTTGTTTGTTTGTTTGTTTTTGTTTTTTTTTTTTTTTTCCAGCTCTGAAAACTTCCCCTTCAAATAGAAAGTTCAGGAATTACTCACAGGATAACTCCTAGCTCAGGTTCTAAGAAAAGACAGATCAGAAAAACATCAATATCCACAATAACACACCACTTTGACATGATAAAATTTTCAATTTTAAGCATGGACAAATTCACTAAGGTTAACCTGAAAATATTCTGTCTTTTGTTCAGGGTCTGTCTTTCCCAAATTACAAAAACATAAACATACCATAAATCCTTCATAAGCCCTTCTTCCAGCCCATGTTCTGACAGATGTGCCCAGGTTCAGCTTCTGTAGAAATGTCAAACACATTGCAATAATAGGAATGGCTCCCTTAAATCACTAGACTTTACCCTTTCCCCCACTTTGCTCCAAATAGCTTCACCTTTAATCTCCTTATCACTGCTAATCCCCACATCCACCTCTGCATCTGTCTACCCAAGTGTCTGCTAAGTAATCATCCCTAAGACCTTTGTTATACTGCCATTCTCTTTATTTTTTGGTTTAATTTTGTCATTTCACATTAGAAATTACCTCTCAGTTTATTCCTTTCTTACTGGCCTACTATTTTTAGAGCTCTATAAACTGTGCCTTTTCAATGACGTTTCTTGCACCGAAGGGTAGTTTTCAATATGCAGAAGTCTTGAATAATAGATAAATAGAGACAGAAACCCGGTGAGTGTTAAGCTGAGGGTGCTGCTAGGCAAAGCAAGGCTAACCCGACCCCATGGAAGAACCATGCCTCGTGGAAGGGGTCCTGGCCCATCAAAGGGTAACCCCAAGTTCATTAAAGAATTGGTTCTTTTCTTTTTTTTAAATATAATGAAGGAGAGCAACTCCCGAGAAGTCAGTATCTGACTAAGGCAAGCATGGGACTCAAGGCAGCTCCAGATGGTTCAGTTAAAAGGAGTCTTGGGGCGCCTGGGTGGCTCAGTCTGTTAAGTGTCTGACTTCAGCTTAGATCATGATCTCGCGGTTTGTGAGTTCGAGCCCTGCGTCGGGGTCTGTGCTGACAGCTCAGAGCCTGGAGCCTGCTTTGGATTCTGTTTCCCCCTCTCTCTCTGCCCCTCCCCAGCTCACGTTCTGTCTCTCTCTTAAACAAAATAAATAAACTTAAAAAAAAAAAAAAAAAGGAATCTGTGCCCTGGTGGTTCAGGGTTGGTTACTCTATGGAAGCTCAGTTTGGGCTCATGCTTTCCCCTCAGGTTCTAAGACTCAGGAAGTACAGTGGTGGTTTTTCAGTAAGTGAACTCAGTCCATTAGCTAGAGTTCAAAGAGTGCAGTGAAGTCATAGACCACAGAGAGTTGTAAGTTACAACAACAGGCTTTTTTTAATGCCAATTCTGGCCATGTTTCTGAGAAGTTATTGCTATGCATTCTTCTCCTTGGTCTCTGAACACTCGCTATCTGGAAATTTGTCATATCATCCAGACTCAGCATCATGCAGCACCTAAATTTCTGAGCACACTGCTCAGGGATCATTGCTCAGAATTTCATTATCATAGGAAATGATGTGATTCTTTTCTTATTTATAACTCTAGAGTCCTTTATTTATTTTTTTTTCAACGCTTATTTATTTTTGGGACAGAGAGAGACAGAGCATGAACGGGGGAGGGGCAGAGAGAGAGGGAGACACAGAATCAGAAACAGGCTCCAGGCTCTGAGCCATCAGCCCAGAGCCCGCCTTGGGGGTCGAACTCACAGGACCGCGAGATCGTGACCTGGCTGAAGTCGGACGCTTAACCGACTGCACCACCCAGGCGCCCCTTTTTAAATTTTTTTTTTTTCAATGTAGATTCCTTTAAAGACAAGATCTGGTATGAGGTTTCCAATTCACTTTAGAAGAAAAGTATTCGTCCCCTCGATGTTAAGATAGATCTGCAGAGAAATGATGTTTTGAGCTATAACAGTAGTTTCCAGGGTCATTCTGTGATAATGTGCTACTCATTTTGTATTTTAAATCTCATCACATGTTACATTATTGTTATGAAGAAGAAACTAGTGCAACAGCTCTCTTCTTAATATTGAAAACACACACAAACAGTGAAAAAATGAATGAGGGAGTCTGCGGAAAGGTTAGTGTGCACATTTTAGGCAGAGATATTTAGTGTTCCCATTGAGCTGTCAAACCTGAGCAACTGATTTAAAACAAAGTGTATATTTAAAGTGTCAGTAATGACTTCTTTCCCCTAACAATATGTTAGAATATTTGGTTTAATTCTGCTTTCATCTTTGACAGCTAGCAAGTTTCTCAAATAATTCTTGAATGCCCTATTCAGCAGAAATTCAATCTGGTAGGGATTCTTGCTGTAAGTCATGCCTAGATAACTAAAGCGTCAGTAACTGTGAACCTAAGCACTATTAAGAAACTGAAATGTATAATCTCCCTGTAGAAGAAAATCTTCTAAGTCATTTTATCACAAAATCCTCACAGATACTTCTGCCTTTTCCATAATCCAATAAGAAAAAGAATCATATCAGTGTAGTAAGCACTATTCTGCCGTAGGTTCAATCAGTTCTCAGATACCAAGGGAAGAGAAAGACGGTTTGGGAAAGAGAAAAAGTATCCTCAAAGCTGCTTAAAGTAGAATAGTCTCAAACAGCAAAGAAAATCTTCAAATTTGTGTTATTTGTATATTCGGTAATTCTTGAGCCAAAGAAGTGATATATATTTATTTCTTTAGGCATGTTTATATAATTACCTTGCTATGCAATCATATGTTCTACAATTATATATTGTACATTTAGCATAGATATCATTTTATATGCATATTATATAATACATTATGTAATGTATTTCATATTATAAAATTCCATATATATTTAACACATTGATATATATAATTTTATTTTAAACTTTATATAACAAATTTATGTAGTGTACATTATTCAGAAGTTTCCTTCTGAATATATACTTACCTCTGCTCCATTCTTATTCCATAGTTAAGTAACAAATAAGCATATTTAGAACCACGACTGCAACTCCCTGTATTTTTGAGGAATGTAGTTAATAATTTCACAGATTAATTTAGGGGTGCTTGGGTGGCTCAGTCGGTCAAGCATCTGACTCCACTCATGTTTTGTGGGTTCGAGCCCCACATCGGGCTCCCCTCTGACACTGTGGAGCCTTCTTGGGATTCTCTCTCTCCCTGTATCTCTGCCCCTTCCCCACTTGCACACTCTCATGCTCTCTCTCTCTCTCAAAATAAATAAATAAACTTTAAACATTAAAAAAAAATTTTGACAGATTAACTTAAATGGAACAAAGCCTCAAAGCAGCAATGATTTTAACATTTTTGCCAAAGGATTTTAAATATGTCATATAGCATTTTAGTAGAATGTTTAAAATTTTGTACTTTAATACAAAAACAGGTAACATTGGAAAGTTTGTGACAAGTAAATTAAATTATCTGGACAGGCTTGTCTATAATTTGTTCTAGAGAATCTTAAGATTTCTGCGATTTATACTGTTCATTCTGTCTTCGTGTTGTCGTACTTCAACATCCACTCTTGTAAGAGAGGATTGCATATAGATGAAATAGTGTTCTTTGGAAGAATTCTGTAGGGAGAATAGGTTATTTCCAAGTCCCACAATGAGAATTATATGAGAACAACAGGGACACAGATCTTATTTAATCAGGCTTATGGTGAATTTCAGCTTTCATTCTACTTGGTGTTTTTCTTTCTTCCTTACTTTACTGTGTATCTGTTCCGTACCTCTAGGCCAACTTCCACTCTTGCCTCTAATAACTAGCATCTCCAGCTAATTGGATATTGGAAACAATAAATAACTTCCCCGAGACTAATTGTGGGGATATCCTAATAATAATTCTATGACATAGGTATTTTTTACACACTGCATTTTCTAAATAGGGAAACTGAGGCTCAGAGAGGTAAAGTAACTTCAAAGACAAAAGGTTACTATATGGTAGGTACTGAATTAGAACTCAGGTCGCACTAACTCTAAAATCTATACTCTTAACCATTAAGGGACATTGCCCGTACAAAGAATTCCTACATATTCATTCACTACCTTGGCACATTGCCAACACCTGTGTCAAAAATTTATTGCCCCTCGATCCATACATGACTCTGGGAAGTCAAGCATTGCGTTTCTATCCAGACAAGAGAGTATTTGTCTTTCAAGTGCTTGTATTATCCATCTTTATATTATACTTTTTCTCACCTTAAGTGGACAGTAGCATTTTCTCATATGCAATGACACACTGGGGGATCTCTGAATATAGATGGAGAACATACTGACAGTTGATTTCCGTATGTAGAGGGAGATCATTCCCTATTGATCTTTTCATTTTTCTTAAATTCCAAAATTGCAAGTCTTCAAAACATATTTTGAGGAGATTGGTTGTTACCAGGGTCTGGGAAGGAGTGGAGAGAGGAAAGTTGTTGTTTAAAGGAGTATAGAGTTTTAGATTTGCAAAGTAAAAAAGTTTCAGGTATTTATTTTACAACAGTGTGAATATACTTAGCACTACTGAACTATACACTTAAGGTAGTTAAGATGATAAATTTTGGGGCGCCTGGGTGGCGCAGTCGGTTGAGCGTCCGGCTTCGGCCAGGTCACGATCTCGCGGTCCGTGGGTTCGAGCCCCGCGTCGGGCTCTGGGCTGATGGCTCGGAGCCTGGAGCCTGTTTCCGATTCTGTGTCTCCCTCTCTCTCTGCCCCTCCCCCATTCATGCTCTGTCTCTCTCTGTCCCAAAAATAAATAGACGTTGAAAGATGATAAATTTTATTTATGAATTTTTTACCAAAATAAAAAAGGAAAAAAGCACATTGTATTTCAATATATGTTTATTGGAGATATACTATACACATTGTAATAATTTAGTTTATATTTGCTGGTAGCTTAGAAGTTATTTCTTCCTGGGCACCTGGGTGCCTCAGTCGGTTAAGCATCTGACTTCAGCTCAGGTCATGATCTCACAGTCTGTGAGTTCAAGCCCCACATCAGGCTCTGTGCTGACAGCTCAGAGCCTGGAGACTCATTTGGATTCTCTGTCTCTGTCTGTCTGCCTCTCTCTCTCTCTCTCTCTCTCTCTCATTCTCTCTCTCTGCCCCTCCCCCACTCATGCTCTGTCTCTGTCTCAAAAATAAACATTAAAAAATTTTTAAAAAGTTATTTCTTCCTAAATCTACACGTCTTAGTCTATACCTGCCTTCCTTAATGCCTAATACATAGCATATTGTTCTTTATCCCATTTAACTCTTTCCTTACTACTCAGCAGAAGGATTCATGTGTATTTGACCGTTGGATATAATGTGGAATTTTTAGCAGTGAGAGTTACAGAATCAGATAAACAAGGATCATGGTACAAAATATCATGTTTTGGGCCATATAACTTTGGGCAAGAAGCTTTCACTTGACTTTAGGGTCCTCATTGGTGAATGTAAATATCAAAGGCAGTATTTCAGATGTCATAAGAATTCAGTGTTATGCCTTTAAATATCTTTTTTTCTTAAGTTTTTAAATGTTGATTTATTTTTTAGAGAGAGAGTGTGTTTGTGAGAGAGGGAGGGTCAGAGAGAGAGGGAGACACAGAATCCAAAGCAGGCTTCAGGCTTCAAGCTATCAGGATAGAGCCTGACTTGGGGCTTACACTCACAAACCATGAGATCATGACCTGAGCCCAAGTTGGAGCCACCCAGCCTCCCTTATGCCTTTAAGAGTCTTTTCACAACTACTGGTATATAAGCACCACCAACTGAATAAAATGTAATGTTATTTTTTATTTATATGATTCTGTCTTCATATTTTTACTTCTTTATGGCATGAATCCAAGATTTTTTTCTCCAAAAAAAATTATATGATATGAACAAATATAAGCAAATATCGGCAAATACAAGCAGATGTTTGTGGAACCAAGTTCCTTTTCTTCTTGGGTGGGCAAAAGCTTGACTAAATTCCTCTGCTTCTCATGCAATCAAAACTTCCTTACGGCCAAGTTCTAGTTCACTAGAAATTAAGCAGAAATGATGTGGTCCCCTTCCAGGGCCAGGTCCAGGCCCAGGTAGAGACCCAGGCCCATAAAATTCTCCCATTCACTGTCTTCTGTGTTCTTGATATTCTTGTAAGTTTGAGATAACACAGCAAATCTGGAAGTCCTATGGTAAAAGTGATGAAGCCATAAGATGGAAGGAGTCTGTGTGGAGAAGAGTCACCCATCAAATAACAACGTGTTTTGGAGTTTATGTAAACAAGAGCTAATATCTTTTGCTATTTAAATTTTTATAGATTGTGAGGTTGGCTCATTCGAGCTGCTCACTAAAGAAATTGGTATCTTGAAGTGACAAAGGAGAAGAATCTCACAAGGACTCTCCACCCTGATTTCATGATCACTGTAGCCAGTGATTGCTGTGTATCTCAATATTTCCATTTTATGAATAAGAGTCCTTATTATAGTTTTCCTGGGCTCTCTTACCACTGTTAATTGGTCAAGGGGTGATAGAAACCTTGTCTTTGTAGCTCATGAGTGGCTAGAGTAAAGGAGCAAGCTCAGATATAATAGAGGAAACTATATATCAGATAGAGAGCCTATGGCTGAGCTGAATGCAATGATTTGATGGGAACGTAAATTGTCTTGGGGATCCACGAGCATGTTGTTGTGTCTGTAGAAAGAACATTAAAATAAAGATTTGGTATCCAGAAGAAATTATAGTGACATAAATTGGCTAGCTGTTTATGCAAATCATGTCCTCTTTTTTTCTAGATAAAATAGTTCATCTTCTGTCTACTTAGTTATTGCCATGTGGCTGTTTTCTCAACAGTGGAAGTGTTCAGTGTATGGCACATGAGTAATTTTTGAAAGCTAGCCCTGGATATCCGACATAGGGTTTGATGTGGAATTCAACAAGATAGTTCTAAAATTCATATGTGAAAACTAAAAGCCGAAATTAGCCAAAGGAAGATATTTCTGAGAAGGGAAATTGAGACATCAAATTGATGTTGTATGGTATAGGAGTTAATAGCAATGGATTAAAGAAAACATAAGGAGGTGTATACATGTATAGAAACTCTTCAGTAGATAGCGCGAGGGGCTTTGGTTACAGAAAAGGAGAAGAATGAAGTTAGATCTCTACACTGCACAACATCTGAAAATGCATGACAAGTGGATTAAAGGCATGACTATCACACTTTGAGAAAATATGGAAGAATATCCTTATGACTTTGTATGGATAGGCAAGGATTTTTGTAACAAGACACAAAAACTGGGAAGTTTACAAATGGAGAAAGTGGGGAAAGACGAATACATTTTATTACATTAACATTAAGAAATTCTAGCGGAGGGGAAGGGGGGAAAAGTTACAGAGAGGGAGGGAGGCAAGCCATAAGACACTCTTAAATACTGAGAACAAACTGAGGGTTGATGGGGGGTGGGGGAGAGGGGAAAGTGATGGGCACTGAGGAGGGCACCTGTTGGGATGAGCATCGGGTGTTATATGGAAACCAACTTGACAATAAATTATATTTAATATAAAAAATGAAGTTTAAAAATGGAAAAAAATAAAATTAAAACATTCTGTAAATGAAAAGGCACTTTAATGATAAGGACAATATATGCTAGAAATTGGAACAAATTATTTGTAACATATGTAATTGATAAAGGACTTGTGTTTAGAACCTATAAAGAACTCCAGTAAATCAATAAGAAACAAGTTATTGGAAAAGGGACAAGATATTGGAATTAATAGAAAGAATTATTCCAAATAAGCCATAATATTTGAAAGGATGCTCAGCCTCATTACTAATAGATAGCTGTAAGTTAGCATGGCCATAAAATAAAATAGACCTATCTCCTTGGGAACAATTCAGAGTTATCTCAACATGAAATATTGTCAACAATGTCTGGGAATGACGACTTTCACTAAAAGTGGTGGAAGTAAAAATTGGTAGAAGTTAAAAAACTTGTTTCTAAGATGTTCTATATGTGTTTATCCTACAACCGAACCATTTCCTTTTCATTTATATACTGGAGAAATGATATTACATATGCACCAGGCATGTATAAGAACACATAAACAAAGTTATTCACAGCAGAAAAACTTCTAATATAATTCAAATGTCCGCTAATGGCAAAATGCAAAGTTTGAAACATAATATATCATTATGATAAAATGTTGTAAGTGAGAAGAAATGAAAAACTGCATACTTTTACATATAAAAATATGAAAAGCATTTTTATATGTATAAAAATATGTATAATTTTATGCCATATGTATTAATTTGAAGAATAAGGAAACTAACCCATCATTTAAGAATTAATGGAGAATTGGGAGAATGGTAGAGAAAATTAATAATTATATGACTTAGGTAAGTCTGTGTCACTTGCCAAAAAAAAAAAAATCTCCATAATTTTACAGAATTTAAGCTTCATTATTGCTCATGCAAAGTTCAGTGCAAATGATGGCATCCTATATGTGATAACACACAAATCCAGGCTGCTTTAATCTTCTGCTCTACCACTGTTTCCTAGCAAAAGGCCAAAGAGAGTTGAGGACTACCTAGAACTTGACTTTGCTTCACAGAGTAGTAAGAAATTTTATTTCCGGTTATATTTCATTTTTCAGCCTTGCCTACTTGTTGAGTGGGGAGGGACTGGAAAATTTTGTCTCCTATATGGCCAGGTAGGAAAGGTACATAAAGAATTAATGAGAACTGTTAATGTCTATCAGAGAAGTTAACACTTAATCCAGTATCAGTGTTCTTTAGGAAGAGAGGTAGGGAAGAAGGAAAAAGGCTATGTTTATGGGAGGAGAGCAAACCAGAGGCGGAAGGCTTCTAAGCTACCAGTAATAGTCTTTTTCTTTTTTAATAATAATCTTTTTAGTAATGGTCTTTTCTTTTTGTCATATTATTTTTTAGCCTAGGTAATAGTTACATGTGTTTTCATTTGATTATCATATAAGACATATATATATATGTATATAAAAGTGTGTATGTGTTATATATATATATATATATTCATTTGATTATCATATAAGACATATATATACATATATATGTATATAAAAGTGTGTATGTGTTTTATATATATATATACATATATACATATATATGTATATAAAAATGTAGTACAAACATCATGTATATGAGATTAATGAACCCAAAATGTCCATATCCTAATGCATAACACCTGTAAGTTACCTACATGACAAAAAAAAATTTAGCAGGTGTGATTAAGGTTAAGAACGTTGGGGAGAAGATGGGGAGATTTTCCAGGCTTATCTGAGTGGCCCCAATCTAATTTCATGGATCTTTGAGCGTGGGGAACCTTTCCCAAATGTGGTCTGTTTGCTTTAAAGATGGAGGAAAGGAATACCAGCAGCTTCTAGAGGTTGGAAAAGGCAAGGAACAGGATTCTCCCTTAGAGACTCCAAAAAGAAACACAGCCCTACCCACACCTTGATTTTAGCCTTATGTAAGACTCGTGTTAGACCCACAGAACTGGAAATTAATAAATAAGTATTGTTTTAAATCTAAAAGTTTGTGATAATTTGTTATCATACCAATAGGAAACAAATACAAATTTGTACACACACATATCTATATGCATTACCTTCACAAGCAAATCTAGATTTCACTGCACTAATTATGCTTATCCAAATTTATGCACATATTCCATTCCCAACTTTTGCTGAATATAGAAATCATTGTAATGTATACTTGATTAACATGGACTAAAAAATGGTAATGTTTTCCAATCTAGTTACTTACTGAAATGCTCAAAATAATAAAGATAGAACCAAGAAAGTATTAGAAAATCTGGGATACGGATGTATAAAAATATAGCGAGATATCACTTCTGGGTCAAAGAGTATGAAGTAATCAACCTCTCCAAGAACAGGGCAGTCAGAATGTCAAAACTGATTAAAGTTAAAGCTGCCTGAAGAAATGGTTGTTGAAATTGTTCAAGTCAGGGAACATGTAGCAAAACAAAAAACTTGTAACTTCTTTTTTCTGTTAAAAGGATTTGTAGAAATAAGCACGCAATTTGGAAAGGCAGACAGCTACAGGAGAGAAATTTTGATAGAAACCAGGTCGTATTTCTGAAGGCCAAGGAGCAATGATTTATTTGCTTCACGTACTGTATGTGGGAAGAGCACTTCCAATTATTTGTGGGAATAGAGAAATGAAACTAATTGCAAACAATAGTTGTATGCTAGCACGGCTTCAATATATCAGTCACCTGTCGTGTCTGCAAACTTAGTCTTTTGTTTTCAGGCACTCTACAAAGCTTTAAAATTATCATCATTGTTTAGTTTTCCATTCTAAGTCAAAAGTTATTGAACTTACATCTATGATATGGATGCCGTCAAAGAGACTTGAACCTGTCAAAACTACACATAAGTATTGTTTATATGTGTCTTTGGTTTGCTTTTGGAGAAAAGACATACAATTTTTTTCAATATTTTCAGAAGGATGTGTAATATACTTCATCTGAATGAAGAATAAAAGAATTAAATAATTGCTTTGAATGTTTTGATATGGGTAAATGACTGGAACTAACGTGTGAAAAAGGGAAATAAAAGCCATATTGTATTTCTGAAGGTCTACAGAGAAAAATGAATGTTATTACTGTTGTGTGTAGACAGCCTTGTTTCTGAGGACACTTAGTTTACCAACAGTGATGTGGGTATGTGCTGAGAGGATTGGGTCTTTTTTGTCTCTGTGCGAAAGGAATAAATAATCTCCCTTTGTTCCCAGAAGATTAAAACTCACTGGTATTTGCTTAAACAATTGCACGGAGTTAGAACTTTGAACACAAAACCAAAATAAAAATGTGCATCTTCAAAAGCTTTCCTATTCAAAAAGGAAGAAGAAAACAGATACCTGGTGTTTTACTAATTCCCCTTCTGGGCTCTTAATGTGATTGAAGTATCTACTATTTTATTTACTTTAAGATTATAAAAAAAAGAAAACACATTAGGAAGCCCATTCAGGAATTTTAAATCTGGTACAAATCAGTCTATATGGTGAGCCTGGAAGAAAGAAGTTATATTACTGAACATGAAGAGGGCAGTGGAATAGCCTGGCAGCATCCATGGTGTGTCCCATTCCTCATACTGTATATGTAGAAATAGTAAAAACATCTCTCCAGCTTCATTAGGGACAAATGACTAGTTCTTATAAAGCAATTGTAGTCCCAAACTATCCTTGGAGATCCATATCTCCTTGTCTGTTCCCTCTCCGTGCAGCTGGAAACCATAGGCTGAATTGGAGAAGTCCTGATGGAAGAAGACTGAACCCTTGCATTATCACTTGGAGAAGAGCTACCCTGGAAAAATTGTGTGGGGCACCTGGGTGGCTCAATCGGTTTTGTGACCAACTCTTGATTTTGGCTCAGGTCATGATCTCAAGATTTCTGAGTTCAAGCCCTGGGTCAGGCTCTGCACTGAGAGCATGGAACCTGCATGGGATTATCTCTCTCTGTCTCTCTCTGTCCCTCCCCCACTCATGCTCGCTGTCTCAAAATAAATAAAAATTAAAAAAAACTTGGCGTCTGGGTGGCTCAGTCGGTTAAACATCTGACTTGACACAGGTCATGATTAGCAGTTCTTGTGTTCAAGCCACCCGTTGGGCTCTCTGCTGACAGCTCTTAGCCTAGAGCCTTCTTCAGATTCTGTGTCTCCCTCTCTCTCTGCCCCTCCTGCACCACACTATGTCTCTCTCTTAAAAAATGAATAAACATTAAAAAAAACTTAAAAAAAAACTTAAAAAAATACTGTGTGTATGTTTTTCTCCCAAGAACCACAGTTACTTGTCTGACTACATAGTGAATAGTTAAATAGAGAGCACAGCCCTAAACAAATAAAACTCAACAAAAGTACTATTTTCTGTAAAAGGAAGGAATAAGCATGTGAGAATCTGGACAGCAGAGAGCTATTAGGTTACAGCAACAGCTCTCGGCGTTTGCAGTGTGCAGACTGCATTAGAGTAGGGAACACTTACATACAACTATATGTGGAGCATATCAGTGATAAGGCTTCAGCAGGGAGAATTCTTTCCAAAGCCTTTCAGAAACCTCACTTTCAGGGTCTACTGAAATAAACTACAGGTAGAAAGAAGAGTGTTGCCGATGGCATACATTGACTAATCAGTACTACTCACACTTGCTCAATCAATAAAATCCCCTGGGGTACTGGTTAATAATTGAGTTTCCTGAATTCTGCTTCATATCTACTGGATTCGATTATCCAGAGAGCCCCAAGAATCTGTATTCGTAACCATAAGCCATGCAAGTGATCCTCACGATTAGACAGATTTGATAACATTGGTATACACCAAAAAGGGTCTAATCTCTGAGAGAATTACATGAGTGGTGACAGGTCAGTCAATCCACTAGTCTGCTCCACGATTCTCGTACATCAGCCCTATCTTGTAATGGTGGTTGTTTCTGTCCCTGCCTTATAGAAATATCTCCACCTGTGTCATTTGTTAAGTCCTTGTCATTTATAAATCTTGCTCTCTACTGATAGAAATTTCAAACTCTGACTCTGAAGAGGTTAAACTTCCTTAACAAACAGGTTGCTTGTGACAATGGGCCTATCTTGGGGCACAAAGTGACAGCTGTGAAAAGAATTCATGATTAAGGCTTATACACCTGTAAATAGCAAATGTATTTGGCCTATTAACTTTTCATCATGCTGGCAGCAGACGCGGGACCTAGAAAGACAGCCTTTCTCAAATGCCATGCTTTACATCCCTTGTAGAGACTTCTCCTCACTAATTTGGGGCACTTAGCTCAAGGGGACACTGGGGGAGGCACAAAAAAGACAGGGAAAGGGAGAAGGACCAAAATACATAAAACCCCCAAACTAACAAACAAACAAACTGTCAGCCTACAAACTGTTTATTTACTATTCATCTAAATTTAAAATCATCCAGTGTATTCTGACAGGGAATTTTATAAAATTTTAGAATTATGAAATTTATTAAATATTTATAACAGTATATATGTTTTTCTGTTTTAAATCTCAGAGCGGTGAAAATGCATGCTACTTTTGAAGGTCAAATTTAAAAATCTCAAAAGATGGCTCTAAACAGTAACATTAATGCTTCCCTGGTGTTAGTTTTAGTGGGTGAATCACTGCTGACTCTCAAGCATACCATGATGTCTCGTGAGGAATAATACGGTGTAAGCACGCACATAAACGTTGCCCTACAAGTGGGACACTGCCTAATAGAACTTATAATTCTCAGTGTACTTTTCCCTTTGGAGCTTTGATGCATTTTTAAAATTTGCTGTTAAGAGTGGATTGTAGTTTTTTATACTCTGTCATTATAGCCACAGAAAATGAAACAGTAGGTTTGGCTATGTAACCCCAGGGATTTCAGGATTCAAAACAAAACAAAACAGAACAAACACCAAAAAAACTGCAAACATGTTTTCTGTTGGGATAATATTTTCATTTTATGTATTGAGCTTTTTAAACAGTGATAAAAAATGCCATACTAGTTATTGAAGTAAAAAGATCTAGAGGAAAGCTTAAAACATCTGTATTGAAAACTGAGAAATTTGTCTTTTTCCTTCCTTTATGAAGGTGAGGTTAGCATTATAAGATGCATAGATCTGTGAATAGAACAGAGAGCTCAGAAATGAACCCACACAGATGGTCAATTAATCTACAACAAAGGAGGCAAGAATATATACAATGGGGAAAAGACAGTCTCTTCAGTGAATGGTGTTGGAAAGACTGGACAGCGACATGCACAAGAATGAACTGGACCACTATTTCACACCATATATATTTTGTGTGTGTGTGTGTATTTTTGTACATTGTGTAAGATATCTTACACCATATATATTTTTTGTATATATTTATATGTTTATATTTATATTATTTGTTTATAGTGTAAGATAATAGTCCGGTTCATTCTTGTGCCTGTCGCTGTCCAGTCTTTCCAACACCATTCACTGAAGAGACTCCTTTCCCCATTGTATATATTCTTGCCTCCTTTGTTGTAGATTAATTGACCATCTGTGTGGGTTCGTTTCTGGGTTTTCCATTCTGTTCCATTGATCTACATGTCTGTGTTTGTGTTTGTGTCAGTCCCATACTGTCTTGATCATTATAGCTTTGTAATATCACTTGAACACTGGAATTGTGATGCTTCCAGCATTGCTTTTCTTTTTCAAGATTGTTTTAGCTATTCGGGCTCTCTTATGGTTCCATACAAATTTTAGGATAGTTTATTTTAGCTCTATGAAAAAAAAATGATGTTATATATGTATATTTAAATGTTTATGTATTTATTTTGAGAGAGGAGTGGGGAGGGGCAGAGAGAGACAGAGACATAGAATCTGAAGCAGGCTCCAGGCTCTAAACTGTCAGCACAGAGCCCAATGTGGGGCTCGAACCCACCAACTGTGAGACCATGACGGGAGCCAAAGTTGGACGCTTAACTGACTGAGTGACCCAGGTGCTCTGCTGGTGATATTTTGATAGGGATTGCATTAAATGTGTAGATTGCTTTGGGTAGTGTGGACATTTTAATAATATTGTTTCCTCCAATACATGAGCATGGAATATCTTTTTCCATATCTTCAGTTTCTATCATCAGTGTTTGTAGTTTTACAAGTACAGATCTTTTGCCTAGGTTTATTCCTAGATAATTGATGGTTTTTGATGCAATTGTAAATGAGATTGATGCCTTGATTTCTCACACAAAAATAGTTCAAAATTGATTAAAGACCTAATTGTGAGACAGGAAACCATAAATTCCTGGAGGAGATACACAGTCAGGAACCTCTTTGACATCAGTTGTAGCAACTTCTTATGAGATGTGTCTCCTGAGGCAAGGGAAACAAAATCAAAAGTAAATTATTGGGGCTTCATCAAGATAAAAATTTCTGCATAGTGAAGAAAACAACAAAACGAAAAGGCAACCTATGGAATGGGAGATAATATTTGCAAATGACATATCTGATTGTGGTTAGTATCCAACACATATAAAGAACTTATAAAACTGAACACCCAAAAAACAAATAATCCTGTTAAAAAAATGAGAAGACATTTTTTGAATAGACATTTTTCCAAAGAAGATATCCAGATGGCCTACAGACACATGAAAAGATGCTCAAAATCACTTATCATCAGGAAAATACAAATCAGAACTACAATGAGATATCACTTTATACCAGTCACATTACAGCACATGAAACAATAGGTGTTGGCGAGACAGGGGAACCCTCTTACACTGTTGGTGGGAATGCAAACTGGTGTAGTCACTCTGGAAAACAATATGGATATTCCTCAAAAAGTTAAAAATAGAACTATCCAATGATCCAGGAATTGCCCTGCTAAGTGTTTATCCAAAGGGTACAGAAATACTGATTCAAAGGAATACATGCACCCAATGTTTATAGCAGCATTATCTACAATAGTCACATTATGGAATGAGCTCAACTGTTCATCGACTGATGAATGGATAAAGAAGAGATGGTGTGTGTGTGTGTGTGTGTGTGTGTGTGTGTATAAAAAAAATATAATGGAATATTACTCAGCCATCAAAAAGAACGGAATCTTGCCATTTGCAGCAACATGCATGGAGCTGCTAGATACTGATGTGCTAAGTGAAGTAAGTCAGTCAGAGAAAGGCAAATACCATATAATTTCACTCACATGTGGAATTTAAGAAACAAAACAGATGAACATAGGGAAAAAAAGAGACAAACCATAAAAGATTCTCTTAACTGTAGAGAACAAACTGGTGGTTACCAGAGGATGGGTGAGTAGGGGGATGGGGTAAATAGGTGGTGGGAATGAAGGAGGGCACTTGTTGTGATGAAGACTGGGTGTTGTATGGAAGCAATGAACCACTAAATTTTACACCTGAAGCTAATGTTGCACTTTATGTTAACTAACTGGATTCTAAATAAAAACGTGGAAAAAATGGATTAAACATTTGAATGTAGGACCTGAAACTTAAAATTCCTAGAAGAAAGCATAAGCAGTAAGCTCTTTGACATTAGTCTTAGCAATGTTTGTTTGAACCAATTTCCTCAGGCAGGGGTAACAAAAGCTAAATTGAACAAGTGGTATAATATCAAACTAAAAAGCTATTGCACAGGCAAAGATGATAACAAAACGGCCACCTAGTGAGCAGGAAGAAGATATTTTACAATTATACATCTGATGAGGGGTTAATATCCAGAATATATAAAAATTTTAAAAAATTAATATCAAAAAAGGCAAACAATTGGATTAAAAAGTGGGCAGAAGACCAGAATAAGCATTTTTTTTTCAAAGAAGACAACAGATGGCCAATAGGCACATGAAGAGATGGTCGACATCACTAATCATCAGGGAAATGAAAATCAAAACCACCAAGATAGCATCTCACACCTATCAAAATGGCTGTTACCTAAAACAAAACAAAACCAAAAATAACAAGCTTTTGTGAAGATGTGAAGAAATGGGAACCCTCATACACTGTCTTTGGGAATATAAATCAGTGTAGCCACTATGGAAAACCGTATGGAGTTTCCTCAAAAAATTAAAAATAAAAAAAACCATTTAATCCAACAATTCCACTTCTGGATATTTATCCAAAGAAAATGAAAACACCAGTTCGAAGAAATATGTGCACTCCTCTGTTCATTGCAGTATTATTATTTTTTTAAGTTTTTCTTTATTTTTGAGAGAGAAAGCACAAGCAGGAGCGAGGCAGAGAGAGAGAAGGAGACAGAGAATCCAAAGGAGGTTCCAGGCTCTGAGCCATCAGCACAGAGCCCAATGCAGGGCTCAAACCCATGAACTGTAAGATCATGACCTGAACTGAAGTCAGACACTTAACTGGACTGAGCCATCCAGGGGCCCTACAGCATTATTTACAATAGCCAAGATATGGAAGCAACCTAAGTGTCCATCAACAGAAGAATGGATAAAGAAGATGTGGTATAGATTTACAATGGAATACTACTCAGCCATAAAAAAGAATGAAATCTTGCCATTTGCAACAACATGAGTGGGTCTAGACAGCATTATTCTAAATGAAATAAGAGGAAAGAGGAGGACAATTGCTGTATCTGTTGATTACCAGAAAAGGTAGGGATTGAGGGGGGCAGGCAAAAGGTGAAGAGGATTAAGAGATACAAACTTCCAGTAATAAAATAAGTCATGGGGTGGGGCACCTTGGTGGCTCAGTCGGTTAAGCATCTGACTTAGGCTCATGTCATGATCTCATGATTCATGGGTTCAAACCCCACATCAGGCTCTGTGCTGACAGCTCAGAGCCTGCAGCCTGCTTCGATTCTGTGTCTCCCTCTCTCTGCCCCTCTCTCACTCGTGCTCTCTCTCTCTCAAAAAATAAACATTAAAAATAAATAAGTCATGGGGACATAATGTACAGCATAGGGAATATTGTCAGTAATATTGTTACAACTTTGTATGTTGACAGGTGGTAGGTAACTGGACCTATTGTGGGGATCATATCATAATATATAAAAATTATTGAATCACAGGGCATCTGGGTGCCTTAGTCGGTTGAATGTCCGACTTCAGCTTAGGTCATGATCTCACAGTTTGTGAGTTTGAGCCCCACATTGGGCTCTGTGCTGACAGCTCAGAGCCTGGAGCCTGCTTCGGATTCTGTGTCTCCCTCTCTCTTTGCCCCTCCCTCACTCGCACTCTGTCTCTGAAAAATGAATAAACATTAAAAAACTATAAAAAATATTGTCACTATGAAGTATACCCAAACTAATAGGTTATTGTACATCAATTATACGTCAATAAAAAGAGGAATGTAAGGTTACAATTTTATTCTGACCTTTTAACTTTTATTGTATTCAAAGATTTGAGATGAACATTTAATACTGTGAGGACAAATAGTATTGAGACATTTTCTGTTAGTTATCTGATTCTCATGTAGCCCATCTTAAGTGTACTGAAGTTCTATTCTACTCATATATGTTAATATTTGTATGTTATGTAGCATATTATAGTTGTAATAGGTATATTAGAATTACAGTAGAGCAACTATAATTCATGGTCTCTTGAGGTTTATATGAATAAGTCCAATGTTAGGGGTTAAATACCATCTTATTTTCTGAGAGCCTTTATTTACTCCTAAAAGATACACTTTGTGCAGGTGTCCCAAGTTGGGTTTTTCTCCAAACCTTCTCATCTCAGGAGAGAGGTTTGCATATAAGAACAAGACACTGAAGAGTCACATCAGCTTTATGAACTTTTCATTCACCATCACGGTGCTGTTAGCTTTTGTGTGGACGTGACCATGGGAAAACTCCCCTCTTCACAACTGTCTTCACTTACTTGTTTCCCAGCCTCCTGAAATGCTACCATATTTAAATATGTACTATTCAGAGAGATGGGTGCTTTATTTTAAAACATAAAATCCTTTGGCAGTGTAACAATGTCCCAAATTATTCTTGTCCGTCCAGAGCATTTATTTTATTTCAAGGGTAGGATTCCAGCTCTCCAGGGGAATAATTGTAATTAGTCATTTATTCACACTCTCCTAAGAGCTTTTGGATTTTAAAATTATAGCTTTTTGGTTATTGTTTTGATTTATATTGTTTTGTTTCTTTGAGGAGGGATAGCTCAGCTCTCTGAATCTCTGAAGCATTTGAACAGACCTCTATTACTATTGTATGATCTCTAGAGGGAAGGAATGTGAAATAATAGGAAAAGACCCATCATTTGTGACCTAAAGCCTCGCTTTGAGCCCCAGTGTAGAACTCGTGTTATGGTAAGATGGCCTTAACCATGCAAGACATTGTAGTCCTATCATTCTGGGCCTAAAATATTAATTTTTATTCTGAATGTCTTTTTCTCAGAGATTCCCTCCTACCACCTTCTATATCTGATCAAGATCAAATCCCAGGGGCACCTGGGTGGCTCAGTCAGTTAAGCATCCGACTTCGACTCAGGTCATGATCTCACAGTCTGTGAGTTCGAGCCCCACGTCGGGCATTGTGCTGACAGCTCGGAGCCTGGAGCCTGCTTCGGATTCTGTGTCTCCCTCTCTCTGACCCTCCCCCGTTCATGCTCTGTCTCTCTCTGTCTCAAAAATAAATAAACATTTTTAAAATGTTAAAAAAAAGATCAAATCCCACAAAGTCTACCTCTTAAATACTTATAACATGTGCATTATTGTTGTGCCCTGTGACACCACGCTTACCCAAGTCATTACATGCTCTCATTAGAATATTCATCAATCTCCTACCTGAAGTCCTATTGCTTCCTCTCTTGTCCCAACTTAATCCATTTTCATGGACTTCTCCTTTTAGCTTCTTATTTGGCCATCAGCTTTTTTGGTCACCGTGCTCAACCAGACCTCAGAAATGCTGTTTTCACTCTGGATCATTCCTCTTTGGTTTACCTTTCACCCAGCCTTCATCATGGATACTAGTGCCATGGAAACTTTCTCCAATATGCTCTTCTCATGTACTCTGTACCAGGCAATCCGGCTGTGGTGTATGGCAGTTTTTTCACCAGAACAGCATAGCAGTACTCAGATTGTTAGTCCTTGGATTTCTGTGTAACGAGTAAGCTCTGTAAACTCATGTCTATGTAGCTCAAATGTGCATCGTCAGTGCCTGGTGAGGCGGGGGGGGGTGGTGACTGGAAAATATACTTCATGGTGGGAAAAAGTGTTGATGAATAGTGAAGAACCCATGGAAAATTAAAAGGATAGAAAACTAATGGACAGAAATAGAAACTGCCACATTGCACGAGCTTGAACAGTCCTACTGCTAAAATTCAACCCCTGTCATATGACCCTGTTGTATTCTTGGCTTTGACACATGTCAGGATTCCTCCTTAGCTATATATCAGAAGGGGCACTTGACCTAACGTGAAAAGTTATATTTGACATTAAATTTAATTAGTAACGTTAGTGATTAAGAAGGGGGCCTCTGTAGTCAAACTAGTAGATTCATTACTGAGCTATATAAATTATGGCAGATTATTAAACCTCTGTGTGACACAGTATACTCTTCTATAACATGGACATCATAGTAGTTACCAATATATAAAATATTTAGAAGGTTAAGTGAGATGATATATACATACAAAGTACTTAGGACAGTGCTAGACAAAGAAACATTGATATGAATTTGTCAACTATGAGAATCTACATGGTGTATTGAATTACACAGACCTTGAAAGGTTAAACTGCATTTAAGTAGTAATAAAGAATAAATATTACATATATGAAAGTTAAGACATATAACAATAAATGAAATGCCCATGAATTAACCATCCAACTTACGATCTTGAAAAGTACCAATAACTTTTAAGAACTGACACTATAATTCCCTGTTTTGTGTTAAACAAAACTGAGGCACAAAGTGACAATTTTTGTCTCTTTTAATCTGAAACAGTCTATTCCTCATACTACTTGTCATTTTTTTCTTTTGTTTTTAGTTTTGCACGTCACAAACATTCTTAAAAAGTTAAAGCCCAGGGGCGCCTGGATGGCTCAGTTGGTTAAGTGTCTGACTTTGGCTCAGGTCATGATCTTGTGGTCTGTGAGTTCGAGCCCCGCATCGGGCTCTGTGCTGACAGCTCAGAGCCTGGAGCCTGTTTCAGATTCTGTGTCTCCATCTCTCTGACCCTCCCCCGTTCATGCTCGGTCTCTCTCTGTCTCAAAAATAAACATTAAAAAAAAAAAGGTAAAGCCCATTATCTTATGGTATATTTCACACTGTGCATTTACCCAGTTGTTTCTTAATAATTAGATTCAGGTTAAAAACATCTGAAAAAATACTTCATTGTTAATGTTTTGTGTATCCCGTCATATCACTCACCTCATCCTATCACTCATGCACATACTCTCAGTTTACTCCGTTCTTAGTGATGCTAACAGGAAGCCTTTGTTAAAATTATGTCTGTCACATTTCTCCATTGTAAAGGCAACTTTCTTCTTTATAATTAAAAAAATGAATCTCTTGGATGACATTTTGGAAATCAATAACATTTTAATTAACAGTTTTCTCATCCATTAATGATCTTTGTCTAACTCGAATACCATAATGGGAGTTATAAAATGGCGGTTTTAGAAGTCCTTCATTTTTGCTACATTTATTGCTTGGAGTTTTTGTGTAAACAATAACTTTCTCATTTTCTCCCTTATCTCTTTCTCTGATTTTCTCTTTGTCACTATGGGTGCATAACTTTCTTTCAACTGAAATTTATAGAAGAAATAGTATAACCACGCTTTTATTTTTAAGAAAGATTGCAGAGAGGTGGAGAGATAGACTGCAATTTGAGTCATGTATATACTAAAGAAAGGGAATACAAGAATAAATTATTAGCTAAAATCAGGCAGTAGAATTCTATGGTTATGATTAACCTGAAGTCGAAATACAATTCTTTTGATTCAGCAGTATAATAGAAAATGAGGAAACCATTATGCATTATACCACATTATTGGTGATGAAACCAACAATGACTAAGACTGCTTTTAATCGAGGTGACATTACTCTAAGAAATGAAGTAGAATAATCATGAAAAAATAAGGATAAGATTCTAGTATAGGAACTGGATAATGCTAATAATAAAGTACGAAGTTAGTATTTCGTAAATGAATCTGTTGTTCCATTTAGCTTAAGAACCATGCAAAGATTGAAACGCAAATGGAATTTTGGAAGTTCTTTTTCCAAACTACTCAGGTTGCATAACACTTTGAAGGATGTTTTCATAGGACTTAAAACTGCTAATAAAGTTCAAATTGCAGTCTTAAAGTCAAATGCCTACTGCCTGGCATTTAACATTCTACTGACAAGTACATAGTAATAGTGGCCACCAAATAGGTGTCGGGCCTGGTTAAAGAAGTTTCTGTGCATCTATTCTTTTTATTCTTACAGAAGCCTTATAAGAGTCAGAATTATTCTTATCTATAACTTACATGTGGGACATGAGAGGAGACTGGTAGCTTTGAGAGTTTATATACTGCTCTCTGGTTTTTCAGAACAAACTTCCCAACCTCATCTGCTTTTTGGATCAATTATATGAACTTTCTACCAGTCACTCCAATTCCCGTACATTCTTGGTAATTTCACTGTTTCAATCCTTAAAGAAATCGATAGTCAAGTCTCTTAAATCTATCCAAAAAAAAGTCATTTGGCTCTGTCCTTATTCCTCTTCCTTACTTGCCTGAACTATTTAAGTCAGAAGAGTTAAAAACACAAACCATGTCTGTCCACACCACCACATTTCTCATTTAAAACCTATGAAGATGTTCTGCTTATTGAATAAATTTCTGAGGTAGAATCCACAAAGCCCCAAGCACTCTGCATAAAAAATGACCTCGGCTTCATCTCACATCTTCCCTTGTGCATTTCATTCAAATTTCTTAGTGGTCCACAAATATGACATTCACAATGGTGAATTTGCTGAGTGCTGCTCCATTGAAATGGACTGTCTTTTCACTTTTATATCCTAGTGAACTCCTGTTTATCCTTCAAGACATTTTTCTTCAGGATATCAAACACAGTGGTACAACTATTTACATTCTTTTCTCCCTAGAATCTGAGCTCCAAATAGGTCAAAACTATGTATTTCAGCCATAGACTATTTTCATATTCATTTTACTCAGCACAGTAGTTGACAGAGAAATGAATGAGAAAGTATTTGTAGGGTGATTTATCGTAGGTTCCCTCTTTTCTACAAGATCTATTTTTTACTGTGTTTTTTGGGAAAAACCCACTCAACATAACTGTTAAGGTATTACCATTTCATAAAAAGCAATCATATATTCTGGCAGTAATAACATTACTTATTATTCCTCATCCTTTCCTCTTAGAGGGCTGTCACCAAGAAGTCCTCTTCTTTCTTTCAGTGTCTTTGCTGTTGGTCTTCCAGAATTACTGTGTTTTGTTCTTCCCCCGTCTCCTCAGTCAACAACAGATATAATGAATAAGTAAAAAAAAAAAAAAAAAAAAAAAAAAAGTTCTTTTAAACACATTAAACATATTTCTCCTAACATTTTATTCAATCAAGTGTACATGTTTGTCCCTAGTTGTGAGAGGTAACATGCTTTGTCTCTCTATTTTAAGGAAGGCATCAATGCCAAATGTATTTGTTTACAGCTACTTGAGAATTCAAATCAACAGCTGGGAATGTTTGACATATTTCATATTTCACAACAGAGGCTAAAACTTGTAGGTTCAGCATCTTTAGAACATGATCCTATTCATCATAAAACTTAACATTGGATTCAACCAGTTAATGAATCCTCACTGAGCATCTACCTATGGCAGACCTTGGGAAGCCATTTATCAGATTATGATGACTAAAACATGCTACCCTTAGGAACTTCAGGATACAAAGTGGTTTAAGTATCTCCTGGTGAAGCATTTTATGCTATTTTTAAGGTTTTTTTTAAAGCTTATTTATTTATTTTGAGAGAGAGAGAGAGAGAGAGTGAACCCAACCAAGTAGGAGGGGCAAGGAGAGAGGGAAAATCCCAAGCAGGCTCCCCAATGTCAGCACAGAGCCCAGCGTGGGCTCAAACCCACAAACTGTGAGATCATGACCTGAGCCTAAATCAAGAGTTGTATGCCCAACCAACTGAGCCACCCAGGCACCCTGGCATTTTATACTATTTTTCCACATTGTTCAGCTCATTCTTTTCTATTTGCAGATAAGCCTAAAAGCAGAAAGAAAAAAAAGAGGCAAATGAAATTTGCTTTAACTCATATCAAAAGCAAAGCTAGGTAGACGAGAGCACAAGTCAATGACTAAGAGTAAGGGGGTATCTAGCTTTAATTTCTGTTAAAAGTAATCAGTGTATACAAGTATAAGAGAAATGCAACATTCTTATTAAAAGAGGGAAGAAGGTAAAATATAATCTTTTGTCTATACTATCCTCATTTTGTCTTTGGTTTCTTTTACCTTACTGTTTTTAATGTGGCTGTACCATTTGCCACTTTCCACAGTGTAAATACCCCTACCTTGGCCAAATGTAAATTACCAAATGTGGAGTTGGTAAGAAATGCTAAAACTCAGCTTTCATAAGTCAGCAGAAATTGACTGCACTCACTAGTGGATCTCCTTCACAGGTCTGTGACTTGACACAGACACAGATCTTACTCTACTTCCCGCTGTCATCCATGGATATTACATCAAGTGTGACATGTTGACGTGAATTCTAGTCATTGTATTAACTCTCCCAACCAAGGACATTGGTGTTTAAATATCATTACTGAATTTGGAAAGGACAATAACACTTTACCCCCATGTAACAACTGTAGGCCTCATAAACAAGTTGGACTTATCTGGAGTTGTAAATTAATAGGCTGTTATTTTGTGCGGGTTGTAGGACTATTTGCCAAAATGGTTACACATGAGAAGACTGAGAGGTGGTTTAGAAAGATTATCATTTATATCACTTAATATTAAATCTTAACAGCTTAAAACGCATGCATCTATTTCTGATTATAAGATAGTAGGTACCACAAGCATTCCTGGTATTATTTCATGTGATTGGGAAAACATCATTATTAACTCAAAATTTAATGCTTAAATAACTGCATGAAAATATCTTTAAGGCAAAATTCATGGGGATTAAATGCATCTAAATAACAGTAAAAACAAAATATACTATGAACTAGAACTTTCTAAATGGTGAGCAACGGTATGCATTAAATTGAAAAATAGAAATTGGTTACTAATTCACCCAGCTAGAATCTGAAAGGCGATGTATAGTCATGGAGAAAAATATGTTACAATGGCTTTCACTGATTTTGCAAAATGAAAATGAAAATGCCTGTAAGTAATAGCCAGACATAAGTAAGAGAAAAATTAAATAGCTTAGTAATTGTTGGTTTTTCAAACGAATCACCTTTGTAGAGTGTAATACATTCAGCAGATTTCTGCCCTTGGCGGTTAAATTAATTGTGTATTTTAATATAAATGCTTTCTAACTGCAATTCACTTTAATCATTTAACATGTCCAATATTGAGTTCTTTCTACTGAGAAAAGCTGTGAGAAATATTTTCCGTGATATCCTTTCATATTTTGATCTTAGTTTTCCCTTTAAATAAATTTCTGACAATTTCCCTAGAAGAGTATTAAGTATTTATGTTTGTAGTGATACACAAATTATTTCATGTGTTCTACATTTTTTAATTATACAAAATTATACAAGAACACAAGAGAAAGTTGTAAGGAATTTATACTTCTGAGAGACTTACTCGTTGGATTTCTTAAATAATCTGAAATATTTTATCTCAGTGAATTGATACAGTAAAAACCTTTTGTCTCATTTACAGAAATAGCATGTTCAGGAAAAAAAATCAACAGCAAACAATATTAACTGAGATAAAATAGGAGATGTGCTCAGGTTCTGAAAATTGCATGTCCCTGTTTAAAGTATGCCTCCCAGTGATCCACGCATTCGTTTTCCTGCCATATCCTTCTATTTAATCTTTTTTTTTTCTTCTTTTACTTCCACACTGCTTGAAGATGTTCAGATGTGCAGAAACTTCATGTTTTAAACTCAGAATTTAGAATTATGAGCACGCATGTGTGTGGGAGTGAGTGTGTGGGGCTGATCTTAATCATTGGTGCTCTCTCAAGATTGACTTTAATACTAACTAAAAATCTCTCGTTGGTGAACATCCGTTTTATAATGGTTAGTAGACACTGAATTATGTACCGTGTTCTGAGATGCCCCAATTGTGTTTCTAGGATTAGTTAGACTAGGTGCATTCTAAAATAAATGCTATGATTTTCACTTTTCTCTTTTGTTTCTGTTGGGACTAGGCAAGTTTATATAGTGAGATCCCAATGTTCTTATCATTTGGAAGTAACACAAATGTTTCCTTTATCTTGCAGCTCCAGGGGGCACAGTGTTTTGCAGTAAGAAGCTGGAGCCAGACTGCTTGAGAAGAATAGACTGCCAGGTTTTTCAATAATAGAAACAATTGTCAAGTAATTGTGATTTGCATGGAATTACCAAGGATTAGGATTTTAATGTGCTTTTGTTTCATTAACATCCGGTAGAATACAGTGTTTATAATTCAATAAGAAAATACCTATGAAGAAAATCCAATGTTTTTGAATGACTGAAAATTATTCCATTATGCTAGGTGAGAAGAGTTTACAATGCAAAATATACATCAAAATATACATACTTGAAGAAGTGGCACCATTCAGTTCTTAAACCGCCTACTCACAGATTCATACATATATTTTTGCACGTATTTGTGTCATCACATAACAATAATTTAAGAAAAACAATGAATAACAGAGTGAGTCAGAATGCTTCTCAGAGACATCAGTCATACGTTGCTTTATGGTTATTTAAATTTTCTTTTATTTTCCTTTCAAATTATCCCACCAGTCAGTTAATAGACCTCTAACACAAAACAAAATGAAAACTCTACAGTAAATGTATTGCAATGCTTCATTGATAACAAAACATAAAGAGAAATCCTTTCCAGGGTTCTCTGTCATTGATTCTAAATGTTTACATTTCACTGGCTCTGAAAGACTTCTATGAAGAAAGGATGCCAGAATTAAATACATTTGGGAGGTGGAGCCTTCTGTATTCCACTTATGGAGAGTCACAACCCACAAATCAAGGGTTCTGAACATTCCTACAGTAGAAAACAAACAAACAAACAAGGAAACAAACAAACAAGACAGAAAACACTTTAGCTTTGCTTGTCCTAGTTTCTTGAAAGTGTACTTGACCAGAGAACCATGTTTCACATAACCTCTCCAAATATCCCATTGTTTTAGTATTCCACACAAAACTCTTCATGGAATGTTGTTCTGAGGTAAGCAAATACTTACCTCTATATTAACCTTCTTGTTTCAGCACAGACAGTGAAGCTAAATCTGAATCCACTCTGTAGAGTGTTTGTGTGTATGGATTGTCTCCCCAAAGCCCCATCAGCCCACAACACCTTATTACTACCAATACGTAAGGGTTGCCTATGTCCAGGGAAGAATGTTATAGAAATGTGGGGCCCAGTTTGCATGCACATAGACCAAACATCCACAGTCAGATGTGCACTTGTCCTACCAAAGACCAACACATTAGGTTTTCTGAATTTACATCTGTATGAAATACCCCAACATGCGAGTGGAGATAGTAGAACTAGTTTGTGTGCTAATTATATCTAACACCAACATATCAGAGTTCATGAAATACCAAGCTAAGTTTTCCCAGCTTGATAATAACTGTTTCTGCTGCAGAAGACTATGCAGTTCCTCTCCCCCCAGCTAACATTACAATATTGAATATCTTGTCAGAGACTCCGAAAACCCTGTACCACACTCAATCCACAGTGATTATTACAAAGCCACCATGGAAAGCAAGTGGTTTCCACATTCTTATGTCAAAGTCAACAGCAAGAACATAGAGTGGTTCTCTATGGATCTTAGACAAGATCATTGGTTTTTCTATGGGTTGTTGACATAACCCTCTGAAGTTTCCTTCTTCTTTATGTTCCTGTGTAGACCATGGTATAAATAGCTGACATCCTATAAAAAACGGATAAGAAGGGGATAACCTTTGGTGAGTTGGAATAGATATTGGGAGAAAAGATGAACCATTCCAATAAAGGAGATAACCTATCCACGTTTGGTAAAATTGTATACTTGAAGTTCAAAAGGCTAATTTTGAGGAATGTGAAGCTTATCCTTCTTATTCTGAATTCATTGTGTCATGCTATATAAAACACAAGAACAATAGACCAATTTTTTAAATTACTTTTTCGTACCTTTTTGGGTTTCTTTTCTGAGGGGCCTCCAAGTATTCTCTGACATAGAAATATGTCAAATTTTCTCATCTCGTTTTAATGTTTTAGAAGAAGGGAAAAGAGGAGAAAGGGAAAGAATCTTTAAAGCCTGTTTTCTCTTTCAGCTTTAAGTGTGGAGAGAGGAATCTATTTACATTCTTCAACAAAAAATGTTTAGTTTACACCATAAAAAGATAGGGGAACTTCACACACACACACACACACACACACACACACACACACACCAAAGAAGAAAAAGAAAGAATAGAAAAATGAAAGAGAGAAAGAAAACAAGCTATCTCAGCACCATACTATTTTCCTGCTCTTCACCTTTTATTTTGGGGCAACTGCAGTGGTCACTTGCGACTAATTTTCACCCTCCCAAGTGTTGGGTCCTGCGATCTCTCAAGGATCTCTCCATCTCTTTGGATAAAGAGTCAAAAGATGCATTATAACATAAAGGAATTTCTGCTTTGCGGGGGAGGAACTCCTTTGAATGTGGGAGTTATTTCAGGAATTTCCTTCTGTGTTACTTATGTTTAGGCTAATTTCTTGGGTGAGAAAATCCCCCCCACTAGGATGCAGCCTTGGAGGATAATCATTTCTGGCCCAATATCTGGTATGAGAAGGTGGGAAATGAAGGAAAAAATTAAATATGAAGAGTATTGCTCTAGAGAAGGAATGCAATAGAAAATTCTATTATTGTTTCTTTATTTACCACTGAGTTCACAAAGCTTGTCTCCTCACAGCTAGACAAGACAGAAAAAATTGAAAAAATAATTACAGGATAAAATCTTCATATTTATCTATGCCTATATATATATTCATTTTCCAAATAAAAATGTATAGCTGATAAATGTATGAGATCTTTTGGATGTCCATCAGATATACAGGCTTGTTCATATTATATGAACAATAATAATAGTAATAATAGTAATAAACTATGAATTGTTTATTACTTTATTGATAATAAAGCAAATTCAATCAATACCTCCTTTCATTTTTGAAGATTCTAGAGAAATATTTATCAAATAATAATATTATTTTAAATTTTGGTTGGCTATATAAAAATATATTCTCAACATTTATTGTTGGTAATTCTTCCTGAAGCAGAACAAGAAACGTGTCTAGTTGAAATCTATGATTTTGAAAAGATTTATTTGAGTTGATAACTTTAGCTTCCTCTGCATGAATTTGTTTTAAAATCATGCAAATAGCTCTTTGCTTTCCGTTTTCCATCCTTTACAGAAGATGTCAAGCTGACGTGAAATTACTGAGGAAAGGACAAAAGTTCCGCCTAAGTTACATGTTACGTAACATTGACCTTTCACATAGGTAAGAGGTAATTGTAGACCTGATAAGCTGTTAGCCATAAAGCAATGTTCATTCATAGCCCATAGATAATACAATATATGAAAGGAAAACTAAAATACTACGGCTTAGCTCTTGTCTATTAAGAGCTCAAAAATGTTCCTTTATTTGGACTGAGAGAACCGAACAGAAGCAAAATAGAACAGCCATAGTTAAAATTTTAACTCTCTAGTATTGAAAAGAGTACTGCTCAAGAGTCTTTCTATTTTATAAACTCTTTGGCTGAAGATTTACAATAGTCTTTCCTGCTCACAATATTGCCTATTTTTTTTCCACCTCCCTGTGACAGCACAAACAGAGTTCTCTTCTCTCTGTATAGCTACATTCTAAGTAGCTAAATTATGGGCGTCAGTGATCTTTGTTTCTGATGACACTAGTGATACTATTTCTTCTCCTGGTTTATCTTTACTCAACCTGCTTTTCTTCATAAATCTCTATAGAGTTCTACTTTCTCCAGATATTCTTTTTCGATAACAAGGCACAGTCTCAGTTTAGTTCTTGGAATTTTCTTTTGTAACTGATTATCATGCCTTCTATTACAAAAATAGCACTTGTTTAAAAAAAAAACAAACCTCTTTATTAAATGAGTGTGTCTACCTAGAAATAAAAAGAAGTAGGAGGGTTTTTTTTTTCTCCCCCCTTCTCAACTGCTCCAAAAAAAAAAAAAAAAAGTAGAGCATGAGGGAAGTATGGTGTTGAATTATACTGGGAGTTAATTAGGCTTTAAAAAAGTGAAAATGAAGGGAGGATTTCTATTTGGAAGTTAGGCAACATTTTAAATTTCAGAAATAGTTTTGCCCTTCCTCCTTGCACCAGTCTTTTCTCCGAAAGACACGTGCCTTCTCTTGTATCTCTCCCATGTTCCTTTCTAAGTATTTCAAAATTGAGTTGTCTCCTTGCCAGCTCTGCTTCACTCATATCTCCTTTTTATAGACACCTGCAACATAGCTTTAAAATTAGAATATTATTTCAGGCAAAAGAAACCGATTAAAGAATTGTCATAAGTAATACATATTTTTAGTGTAACTTCTTCAGCTGTGTGAATTTATTATGAGGTCAGCAAGTGTGGATAACATTGCAGAACTTGAAATGAGTTGTCTGTTTGAAACTCCCATTGAGAAAGTATGCGTGTGTGTGGATGTGTGTGTACACACATGTGTGTTTTCTTATTTCACTGTATAAATAGATAATAAACATGGATGAATCTTAGTTCAATTTCAAGATTCTTGAGTACAGATGCATACTAAGCTGTGGAAATTCAAAACAATGGTTTTGTCCTTTAAAAATAAATTTTATAATTATATATGTTTCTAGATGAAACAACATAGAATATTCTAGGAGAAATGTATGCCGATTTATATGCATGCATACATTTTTTTTTCCACTGCTCTATTTAAAACTGGAAATTTTGAACAGAACATTAAATACATTCTTGCTAGTCTGAGAGACAGGGCCATTGAAATGTTGAAAAGAATATTGGATTGAAATAAACAAACCAACAGTTTGAGTTAGAGTCGGATTTCAGAATAAGGGAGAGAATCTTTTAGGATATAAATGACTAAGTTGAAGACTTAACCTTGAACTCAGTGGATAACACAAAAATCACTGCTATCAGGTGTGTAATCTTTACAATACCTCAAATTGAACACTGGGTGGCAATGTTTACCCACTTTTTTATTTTACATTTTCAGCAATTCAAAAGCTATACTAGGACAAACTGAACTTTCTGGTGTTCAAGGTTATTTGTGGGTCCTAAGACACTGAGAAAAATCCTTTCTTTTAAAAGTGTTCTCATTTCTTTGTTTTGCACACACAAGAGAGCTCTGTAGTCTATCCCTGAAATACTGTTCTCAATCCATTAATTGATCCTAGCAAAGAGGGACACGCTATAGAGAATTAGCAGTGGATCCAGAAGAAAGAAATAAGACTTTCTAAGGAGTTAGAATAGATACGTATAATATATGGCAACATGAAAATACCTTGGAATTTTTATTCTTGTGATGTAAGTGTTGAGGGGTGACAACAAATCATTCCTGAATCCGAGTCAGTATGGTGAGCTTCTCTTTCTGATTTTGATTGATGTTCAGAACTACTTAATAGAGCAAGTCAGATTAAAAATTAAAAACACATTGATCATGACAGTCAAGACCAAATAAGTTCTTCAAGTTTCTTCCAACTAAATTTCCTCTACCAGTCGTTCCATTCAGATCCAGCTGGCCCAGGGAAGGAAGTTAGGCTTCAGCAACTTCCCACTTCCTTTTCAGGGCTCTCTTCCCACGTTACACAGGAAACAGAAAGGGCTGCTGTTGCTTTGCTGGAAGGTACTGGGAAACTTCAGGAGAACAGTTGTTTTGGCTTTCTGGTGAGTACTTCCTGCCAGTGGCATCAAAAGTATTGAATGGCAAGGACCCAGGAGTTCCTAACTCTCCAGTAGAACTCCAAAATCATTGCCCCATGAGAATTCCAGTTGGAAAGATTCCAATCTGGTTGTCATACATAGGATTTGTTTTCACATTATTAGTAGTTAACTTTAGACAGAGTCAGGTTGAATATTGTATCATTTCCTACCCTAGAAATAGACATTTAATAAGTTACTTGCCTTCAGTGTTTCTCTGCATTTTTTTTAAATTTTTTTTTTCAACGTTTATTTATTTTGGGGACAGAGAGAGACAGAGCATGAACGGGGGAGGGGCAGAGAGAGAGGGAGACACAGAATCGGAAGCAGGCTCCAGGCTCTGACCCATCAGCCCAGAGCCTGACGCGGGGCTCGAACTCACGGACCGCGAGATCGTGACCTGGCTGAAGTCGGACGCTTAACCAACTGAGCCACCCAGGCGCCCCTGCATTTATTTTTTAATGTAACCATTACTACCTTATTGTAGCTACCTTGTGCCCTTTGAAATGGGGAGAAAAGATGACAATAAGAAAAGAAAGGAGCCTCCAAACTTCTCTATCTGAATTATGGCAAAAATGTTAACGTGAAAAAATAGAGGAAAACATTTTCATCCTGGCTAGTTTAAGAGAATTGATGACTTCAAGAAGTATGCACATACTATAGCTCACTGGAAGCAAGAAAGAGAGGAATCTTGTACAGCACATTGCAGTTGTTCTTCCCTAAGATAGAATGCATTACAAAAAGAAGGAAGGAAGGAAAGAAGGGTGGACAGAAGGGAGGAAGGAGAACTCAGCTGAGTCAGAGCTCATTCTCTATAGTTAACATAGATATAGTTTTCAAAAATAATAAAGATACAAACAATAGAATTAGTCATGTTGAAATTGGAAACTTTTCTAATTATAACCTTTGGAAAACATCATTAATAAAAAAACTACCTGAAGATGAAGATTAGGAATAAATATGCAGACTTCCACTTCCAGCACTTGATGAAACCACCTCACCATAAACAGGTAGAAAAGAGACATTTGTGGAAAGAAAACAAGGAATAGAACCTGGAATCTTCCAGGATGACTCTCCCTTGCATCTGTTTCACTTGCCCACTAAAGTTGATCCCTCACTTACATTTTAGGCTCATCACTCATTTGTTTTATTATAATTTTATCCCTTATGTATGTAGCACGTGTAAACAGTGTATTAGTTTTCCCTTGTTTTAAACTACTTAAAGTAAACATGGAATCATGTACTCATTTTTAACTTACATATACATTATGTTTTTGAACTTGCATTGATTGTGTATTTAGTTTTTCTTTGATATGTATACTTCACAACTTATTAAGCTATTCATCTCTTGATGAACAGCAAAATCCAAACACAAAATAACTTTCTTTTGGGTTGACTTATTTCAGGCATGTGGCTTAATAGGTGTTTTTGCAAGACCCTCTGTGATATTTTGTTAAAAAAAATCAGTCACACATCTCTTTTACTACTTTTTTGAAGGAAGAGTTTTTCTGAAGACCTTTTACAAATTTAGAATGTGTCCCATTAGTTAGTATTGATTTATTAAACAAGGTCAAGTTCAGTAGCCTTTAAACTGTGTCCACTTAACCATGCATATATTAGTGTATTTGTCTCTGAATTTGATTTCTGCTGAAGGAAAAGAACATGGGCACAAGAAATTCATATCCTCAATAATGAGCATGTGCTCTCATCCTTTATCTATAGCCTTTTCCCCTTTTCCTTTTCTTGTGGTAAAACACAGGGAGACAAAGATAATCATTGATAGGCGTTGTGATAATGACACACAAGTACTTGAACTGTCTCTCCTCAAACAAATCCATAGGATTCTTGGCATTGTCTGTCCCCTAGCGACATCTGTCTTCTTTGATAGTAAAACAAGCAGAGAAATATCCTTGCCTTTTTCCATAAGGCTAGCTCAGCGGTGAGGAAAAAATATATATCAATCTAATTATTATTTCTCAAGTTAGAGAATCTATTTAAAATTAATTATAATCTAATGTCTTAGCATCACATCATTTGATTGATTTTTGGTATCCTGAAAGTCTAGAATTTCAGCACCTCAAAGTATTCCTCGTCCTTTAAACAGTAAGGCTATTTAAAGTTTTAAATCTGTTTTATTGAGGTATAACTTAGAGTATCTCCTTAAGTTAAAGGGAACAGCTTGGTGAGTTCTGACAAATACATAAAATTGCATAACCACCAGAGAAATCATGATACAGAATATCTTTATCAATTTCACCAGTTCTTCCATTAATATCCTTTTGTTGTTATTGTTCAAGTATCCAACAGAGGTGTATTAGTCTCTTGGGCAGCCATAGAAAATAACATAAACTGGAGTGGCTTAAATAACAGCAATGTATTCCTCACATTTCTTTAAGAGAGAAGTTCAAGATCAAGGTGCCAGCCAATCAAATTTCATCCCAACGATTTTGCTCTTGGGTAGTAGATGACTGCCTTCTTGCTGTGTGCTCACATGACCTTTTCTTTGTGTGTATGTGGAGATAGACATCTCTCTCTTCCCCTTGTTATAAGGCCATCAATCTGGTTGGATTTGACCCCAGTCTTATAACCTTCCTTAATTTTAATGATCTCTTCAAGGTCCTATCCCCAAATATAGTCCCTTTGAGGGTTAGGGTTTCAACATATAAATTTGGGGTATACAATTCAGCCCATAGCACTAGGTTATCACACCGAATTTATTTGTCATATCTCTCCAGTCCCTTCTGGTCTGTGATATTTTTCAAATTTGTTTTTGATTGTGGTATAAGGTGAGGTTTGAATCTTTTTTCTTGTTTCTTTTTTATGTGTGAGTATGATTTGGTTTAACTGGTTTGTTGCAAAGACTATTCATTCCCTATTAAATTACCTTGTACACAAATGAATATATACCTGTGGGTCTATTTCTGGATTTTATATCCTGTTCCATTTACTAACTGTCTGCCCTTATGCCAAGACCACACTACCTGATTTCAGTAGCTTTATAGAAAATGTTAATATCAAATATTTGAAACATCCAACTTCGTTATTCCTTTGAACTATTGTTTTCATTATTTCATTTTTTTCGAAGTTTTATTAAAATTATCTTCTTAATATCTACAAAATACGATTACTTAGGTTTTAAATGTAATTGCATTGACTCCATATATCAGGGCAGAATTGACATTTTAACCATATTGAGTTTTCCAATCCCTAAACACGGTATCTCTTTCTAACAAGATGCCATCTTTATTCTTTCTCTAGAATGTTTTGTAGTTTTCTTTGTACTCTTTTGCACATATTTTTAAAAGGTTTCTTAAGTATTTTTTTTAATTTTTTTAAATATTTTATTTATTTTTGAGACAGAGAGAGAGCATGAACGGGGCAGGGGCAGAGAGAGAGGGAGACACAGAATCGGAAGCAGGCTCCAGGCTCTGAGCCATCAGCCCAGAGCCTGACGCGGGGCTCGAGCTCAGGGACCGCGAGATCATGACCTGAGCTGAAGTTGGACGCTTTAACTGACTGAGCCACCCAGGCGCCCCAGAGGTTTCCTAAGTATTTTGATACATGTATAGTTGATAGTTTTAACTTCAAAGTTTAATTGTTCGTGATAGCATACAGAAACTATGTATAAACCTTGTGTTCTATAACCTTACTCACTTGCTAATTCTAGTAGCTCTTTTGAAGATTCCTCAGGATTTTCTACATAGAAAATCATATTGTCAATACATAAAGATAATTTTATCTATTTTTTTCTAACAATGCTTTTATTTCTTTTTGTTGTCCTGCTGCACTGGCTAAGTAAGACTTCCAGTGAAATGTTGAATAGAAGTGGTAAGAGTGGATATCCTGGCCTTGAGATCCTTGCTGTAATGTTATCTGGAGATTTTTCAGAAAGAACCTTTATCAGATTGAGTGAGTACCTTTAAATCCCTGGTTTGCTGAGAGTGCTTATATCAAAATTGTCTTTAACTTTGCAAAGGCTTTTTTCTGGATACAATAAGATGATCACATGTATTTTGTTTTATAGTCTATTATTATAGTGAGTTGCATTGATATTCATATGTCAATGAACCACATTTCTTGGATAAAACCCACTTGATCATAAATGTATGGTCCTTTACATATTTAGGATCTGTTTGCTAAAATTTTGTTAAGGATTTTTGCATTTATATTTATGGTTTTCTTTTCATATAATGCCGTTGTCTGGTTTTGGTTTCAGGGTATTCTGGGCTATAAAATGAGATAAAAATGTTTCCTCTTCTCTTCTGTGAACATGTTGAGAGTTTGTGTAGAATTCTTATGATTTCTGTCTTTATCAATTTGGTAAAATTTACCACTGAAGCTGTCTTGACTCTGGAGTTTTTTCTTTGTCAGAGGCATTGTTATAATGATAAATTCAATTTATTAAATATATATAAAGAGAGTGCTTTGGGTGAGCTATATTTTCTTGAATGAGTTTTGATAGTTTTTATTTTTTTAAGAAATACATTCCTTTGATCTAGTTGACCAAATTTAGTGGAATAGAATTATTTATGATATTCCAGTTTATCCTTTCAAAATTTACAGGATTTGCCATTTGTGCCCTTATATTCCTGATGTTGTTACTGTGTATCTTCTCACTTTTTTTTTTAACTGGCCAGTCTGGCTAGAAATATATTACTTTTAAAAAATATATTCAAATAACTTACTGAAAAGCTGAAAGCAGCTTAGATGATTGATTTGAGAGATTTCTTCTTTTTCTTTCTAAGCGCTCATTTAGTAGCATCCCATAAATTTTATGTTGTGATTAATTTCCGTGCATTCACATTAAGTGGGAAAAATATATACAACATATAATACATAATTTTTCTTATGATTGCTTCCCTAAAGTATGGGTTATTTAAATTGTGTTACTTAATTCCTGAATATTTGATATTTTCCATATATGTGTCTGTTTTTGATTTGCAGTTCAGTTTCTTTTTGGTCATAGAACATAATATGTATGATTCCAATAACCTTGTGTTTACTGAGCTGTGTTTTATCACCCAGAAAATATTCTACCTTGGTGAATAGTCTATGTACATTTAAAAAAAATGTGTATTTTGCTATTGTTAAGTAGAGAATTCAGTAAGTATCTACAAAGACCAGTTTTTTATTAGTGTTGTTCCAGGTTTTCAGAGCCCTACTTATTTTTGTCTCTATTTGTTCATCAATTATTCAGAGAGGAGTGTTAAAATCTCCTACAGTAATTGTGGATTTATATATTTCTCCTTGTATTTCTCTCACTGTGTTTCAGTTATTCTAAACCTCCATTATTGGATGCAGATACACCTTTAGGATTGTTATGCCTTCCCAATATTTTGATTCCTTTATTATTATGAAATATGCTTCCTTATCCTTGGCAGTATTCATTGTTCTGAAGTCTATTTTCTCTGACATTAGAATGGCTGCTACAGCTTTTTTATGCACATGTTAATAGTATTTTTCCATCCTTTTGTTCTTATCTGATTTTTGTCTTTATATTTAAAATGATTTTCATGTAGCTGCATATAGCTGGTTGTAGTTTTTAACTCGATTTTTTGTTCTGTTTATTTATTCATTCTGGTTTCAAGTTTTATATTTAAATTGTGGTTAGTTAACACACAGTGTACCACTAGCTTCAGGTGTAGAATTCAGTGCTTCATCACTTCCGTGCAGCACCCAGTGCTCATCACAAGTGCCCTCCTGAATACCCGTCATCCATTTGGTCCATGTCCTACCTACCTCCCATCCAGCAGTCCTCTGTTTGTTCTCTATAGTTAAAAGTCTCTTACTGTCTGATTCTCTCTTTTTTTCCCCTATGTTCATCTGTTTTATTTCTTAATTTCTACATGAGTGAAATTTGATGATTTATGTGTTTATTGAAACTTAAGACCATTTATATCTAGTTCAATTACCAACATCTTTAATGCTGGTTTAAATCTACCCGCTAGTAATTGTCACAGGTGTTCTCAATCCCTTTCTTATTTTTTCCAGTGTATTATTATTATTATACTTTTAAGTATTTAACTTCCATCATTGCATTTTATTTTTTAAATTTTGTTCATGACAGTTTTTTAATTTTTTTTTCAATTCTAGTATATTTTTATTTTTTAATTGCTGCTTTAGGATTTGCCATATACATTTTTAGCATGCCACAGTCTACCTTCAAATAATACTATACCACTTCGTGTATATTTCTGTAATCTTGTAACTGCAAACTTCCATTTTTCCCTGTTCTCTATTTTGTAATGGTTATCACATATACTATTTTTATTTACAATATAATTTCACAATATACTAGTATTACTACTTTTCTTTAGGCAATTCTTTGTCTTTTAAGGAAATTAAGATATGAGAAAACTACGCATTATCCATAACTGTATCTGCCCTTCCAGGCCTTTATCATTCTTTTTATTGATTTATATTTCCATATTGTGTCATCTCTCATGCCTAAAATATCTCTTTAACATTTTTGTGTATTTCTTGATAGTGTATATCTCATGGCAATAAATTCTCAGTTTTTGTTTTTGGAATATATTTTACTGAGTATAAAATTATAAATTGACTTTCTTTTTCAGTGCTCCAAATATGTCATTTCATTGTCTTTTTATCTGCCAATTTCCTGAGGAGATTAGATTTTATTCCTTTATTCATATATTCCTTGGTCTGTAATATGGCTTATCTTTCCCACTCCACAATTTTCTTAAGATTTTATATTTGTCACTGTTTTTCAGTAATTTGACTATAGTGTGCCTTGTGATTTATTTCTCTTTTATTCTTCAGTGATCTTCTGGGATCTGCAAGATTAGCGATTCCTTAAATTTAGATAATATTTATTAAATTTATTAAATATATACATTCTTTTTTCCTTCTCACACCTTTCCTTCAGGGATTCCAGTGTGACATATATTAGAAAATTTGACATTTTTTCCCCCATGGATCATTTATGCTTTGTTCATTTTTCATCAGTTTTTTTTTCTCTTCTGTGCTTCATTTTGGATAGTTGCTCTTTGCTATGTCTTTAAATTTAATGAAGTTTTCTTCACCAGTGTCTCACCCACTGTTAGTCTCATCCAAAGTATATTTCATATCAGATATTGATTTTTTAACTCTACTAGTCTTACTTGTGTGTGATTTTTTTCCTTATATCTTCTATTTTTTTCTCACATTGCTTCTCTCTTCCTTTGCTATTTTGGCCATATAGAGCATTTTTATATTGATGTTTTAATATACTTGTGTTCAAAACTGTGAAAGGAATAAGATTTTACCACACTAATAAGTTGGAAGCTAATAAGTAGGTCTGTCACAGTTTTATGGATGGTTACAGAAGACATGATACTTACGAGGCATAAACAATGGACAGGTTAGCACTCACAAAGATATCATTGACCACAGCATCAGCATTTTCATACTGGTTCTTTAAACCCCAGTGCCTACAGGTGGTGCAAACAGGATTGGATGACCCCTGCACACAGTATGTTTTCTATGACAGATGAGGAACCCTGAATTAGGGAACCTGAGCCTCTTCCAATGGACTGTACACGTTCCTTTCCTTTGCTCTAGGGGAAGAAGTTTTCTTTCTTATTTTGGGCATTGAGGATGGCTGTGCTTTGCTGTGGAGGGAGGCACCATCTTTGTCTTTCAAGGCTGTGAGAAAACCTACCATTTGCTCAGAAGAGAAAAAAATGTCTCTGTCATGAAAGCTGTTATCTTTACAGACATCACTGAAAACATAGTCAAGAACAAAAAGCAATCAGTGCATCTTACAAGACATGCAGAATATAAGGAAACAATCGAGAAGATAATTATCTCTCAATATTGCCATTAATTCCGTTTTCCTGTAATTGATACAACTATATGGTGATTTTTCTCCTGTCTGTAGATCATATTTTCCTGATTTCTTGAATGTCAGAAAAATTTTTTATGTTTATTTTTGAAGACAGAGAGACACAGTGCGAGTGGGGGGTGGGGCAGAGAGAGAGAGAGAGAGAGAGAGAGAGAAACACAGAACCTGAAGCAGGTTCCAGGCTCTTGAGCTGTCAGCACAGAGCCCAACGTGGGGTTCAAACCTACCAACTGAGATCATGACCTGAGCTGAAGTCAGCCACTTAACTGACTAAGCCACCTAGGTGCCCCAAATGTCAAACAATTTTTGATTGCATGTGAGATATTGTTAATGTAAGTTTAAGATACTTTATTTCATTGTATTTTTTTAACAAAGTGTTGACTTCAAGTAAGCACACAGTTAAGTTTCTTGGAATCAATTTGACCCATTAGAAACTCACTTACCCACTTTGTTAGACAAGCCTCAGAGCAGTCTACTCCCGTTCCAGATGAGTCAAACTACTGAGGCAATGCTCTTCTCAAGATTCTTCCCAATGCCCTACATATTGAGAGACTTTTTCATTCCAACTGATGGGAACATGAGCTATGGGCTGCTTTGTTTTAACTCCGGAAACTGTTTAGATTACTGCTTTCTTTTCTTTTCTATCTTAATTTTTTAGAGATAGAGAGGGTGAGTAGGGGAGAGGCACAGAGGGAGAGAAAGGAAGAATCTTAAACTGGCTCCGCACTCAGCACAGAGCCCAACATGGGGCTCAATCCACAACCCTGGGATCATGATGTGAGCCGAAATCAAGAGTCTGATGCTAAATGACTGAGCCATATTACTGCTTTAAGATGGTTATTTTCTGGCTTCAAATAAGTTTCCTCTCATGCATGCACAAATTGGAACACAGCCAAAGAAGCTACTTTTTTTTTAGTATAGCTACCTCCTATTCAGTACTCTTCCCCACAAATTCTAAGTGCCTTCACCTTCATGAACACTGATCTCTATCTCCTTAGTGCAGATTTTGTTTGGTCTTTTTTCTCTCTGTGTGGTGACCTGGAAAACTGTCTGCAGGCAGTAAGCTGATGCAATTTTAGAGCTTACCACATTTGTTTTTCTTCTCTCCATGAGCACTGTTCTTTGCTGTGTGTTTTCAATATGTGACAACTTTTATTTCATTTTGTTTATTTTCTAATTGTTTAAGGGAGGAAAGTAAATCTGCTTTTTGTGACTAGATCATGGCCTGAAGCAAAATAATCAGAAAGGTTTTGTCTCTTATATTTTCGCTAACACCCATATTTTGGAACAGGGTGATTTGCGTTCACTCCAGTATCTATTTGCAAGCCTTTAAGTTCACATTTTTAAAGTTTATTTATTTATTCTGAGAAAGAGAGAGGGGGAGAGACATGGAGAACAAGTGGGGAAGGGGCAGAGAGAGAGGGAAAGAGAGAGAATCCCCAACAGGCTCCATGCTGTCAGCGCAGTCCGATGTGGGGCTCGAATTCATGAACCCTGAGATCACGACCTAAGCAGAGCCCAAGTCTGGTGCTTAACCAGCTAAGCCACCAAAGTGCCCTTAAGTTCACACTTTTACTATGACTTACTCAGACTTAAAAGGTAAATCCATGAGCCTAGTAATCTATAAAACATATTTCTAGACATGGGTGATATTTATTATTTTTACCCAGCTTCATTGATATACAATCAACAAATATAATTATAAGATATTTACTGATTTCATATGCAAATTCATGGTGAAAAGATCCCCCCCATTGATTTAAACAACTTATCCATCACCTCATACATTTACCTTTCTTTTTCTTTTTTCAGTGACAACATTTAAGTTCTACTCTCTCCGCAAATGTCAATTATACGATACAGTGTTATCAACTGGAGCCACCATGCTTTACATTACATCCTCAAACCTCTTTTATGGTATAATTGAAAGTTTGTAACCTTTTTCCAACCATATTTTCCCCTCTCCCAGCTCCTGGCAACTACTTCACTATGCTCGGTTTCTGTGAGTCACCTTTTTTTTTTTTTTTTGCCTTTTTAGATTCCACATATAAGTTGTACCATGCAGTATTTGTCTTGGTTATTTCATTAGCATAAGGGGATATTTGAAATATACCACAGTAATTAGAATAGCATGAACACTGAATAATCAGAAAGATATCAACCATAAACAGACAACAGGGTTATACTGGTGTGTTCCTGAAAGCATGATTTTTAATACACATTCACGCACACACACAGCTGCACATACTTTTTTATTGCAGACTTATTTTCTACATTTGAAGTAAGAAGAAAAACATCTAATATTCTAGTACATTTAAGTACGTATTAACATATTGCTGTTTAACTTGTTTTTACATATATACCAAACACAAATATTGACTTTGCAGAAACTATCAAATCACTTTTTTTTCATTGCTTAAAAAGTCATTTTCCTGGTTATGTGTTCACTGGAAAGGCAATTGTTTCTGTTTTTCATATTGTGTTTTTAAAGTTATAAACCCTGAGGGGCACTTGGGTGGCTCATTTGAGCGTCCGATTTCGGCTCAGGTCATGATCTCACAGCTCGTGAGTTGGAGCCCCACGTGGGGCTCTGTGCGGACAGCTCAGACCCTGGAGACTGCTTTGGATTCTGTGTCTCCCTCTCTCTCTGCCCCTAACCCACTCACTTTCTGTCTCTGTCTCTGTCAAAAATAAATAAACATTAAAAAAATTTGTTTTAAATAAATAAATAAATAAATAAATAAATAAACTTATAAACCCTGAGATGACCAGATTGGGACACCTGGGTGGTGCATCCATTAAGCATCTGACTCTTGATTTTGACTCAGGTCATGATCTTGTGGTTGTGAAGTAGAGCCCCACATAGAGCTCTGTGCTGGGCAAGGAGCCCAGTTAAGATCCTCTCTTTCCCCCTGCCTCTCCCCCACTCATGCTCTCTCTGCCCCCCCCTTCAAAGAGAAAACCACCAGAGAATACCAGAGATCCTACCTTTCAACAACCTAAGAGTAATTACGAATATCAAGATAAAACAAATATGATTCATTCAGCAAAGGAGCTAAGAATGCACATAGGCTCTGGAATGACAAGGGCCAAAGATATTTTTTATCTTAAGGTGAAATACAAAATAGTTTATTTCAACAAAATTGTTTACCTGCATGTTTTTCTTTTATTTTTCGCCAATTCCTTTTTCACTTTCATGTGTTTTCATGTATGCAGCCACATCAGTGTCCACACATTAGATATAGTTATTCCTCACTTGAAAGGAAGATGATATTTATACTAATAACAAATAGAACTGTAATTTCATAATAGCTAAATTTGTAAAAAGCAATATTTTTATTCGGTAAAATAATAAAATATATTGGTCAATGTGAAACAAAGTGACCTATTTATAAAATGATGCTTATTGTTTCCATAGAAAATCCTACCATCTCCATAAGTTCACTTTTTTTTTGGTAAGTGGAAGTTAAGATTTATGGAATAAAGAAAGCAAATGTCACCAAACTAAGACCTATTGGCTGGCTTCCAGAAGGTCAACGGGGTACCATTTCCTTGATGATTTTACCACAGTCAAGAAAGTACATCTAAGACTAGCAGGCTCAAAACATAATTTCATTAGGATACATGGAATGCATCCATCTCTCCAGAGTCATCTTAATTTAATTGCATTCACAAAACCGATCCATAAAATGAGAATTGCTTTTTTGGCAATATAGTCATTCCAGCTGTAATCCAATATATGCAATCCTAAAATATCTGTAAAGCATTAACAAAAGCAATAGTTTGTACTATCGGAGCTAGCTTGGGCTGTCTGAACAGGCACTTCAGCTTGGGTGGAGATTGTCATAATGAATGTTTAAAATGAACAACAACAACAACAAAAATGGAGTGGAAATGCTTACGTCACTGTAGTTACTACATTGCTGGTAGATACTGAGACAATGAAGATGGAAGAGAAATTATTTGCCTGTAGGATTGCGTTTGGAGAGAGAGAGTTGTAGGCTACCCTCTCAAAGACTGTTCAGGCTGAAGATGCTCTACTCAGGAGCTGATGCTTGGTTTTAATTTTCTGAGACACGGTTGAAAAAACTCCCACTGCCAAGGCTAGCAGGAAGCTGTGGTTTGTGTTTTGTTTTGTTTCCCCTCTATTCTCAATAATCTTGCGTAAGAAAATTATCAACATATGAATAAGACAACTACATATTATACTGGTATCTTTCTCCATTTATGAACCATGTATATATATATATATATTGTGTTACATGCACATGCTGTGAAAGAAAGGACTGAATAAAAATAAATACAATGTCAACCTGGTAGGAATTTTCTCATTGAAAGGGCCAGCTCCATTCTATATCAGTTAGAAAATAATAATAAAAAAAAAAACTGATGAAGTAAATTTATGCTTGGTGTATTATAATGAGAAACATGTAAAATTCATTGTTTCCTAGCATCAAGCTAAAATAATGCTTTGTTCTCTACAGTAGGCATTTCTTGTCATTGGGGTATTATACACAATTTCATTGGTTAAAACTTCATTCTGAAGTTTTATATCAGTGCTATTAAGTCTTCCCCTGTGACATCTTTTTCTGCGATTTCAGGGCTCAAGAGCACCTGATTATGTTGATGCTTTATTTATTATATCCTAATACTGCCACCCAAGTTATTCTTAAGATCCACTTACCTGAACATATTTATATTATTTAATTGAATTTGAGTATTTCAGCTTTTATACATGTATTGACTGAAATTTTAATTCTATATCAGGGTTTCTCACCATTGACATTTTGGGCAATCATTCCTTGTTGTAGAGTCTGTCCTGTGCATAAGATGTTTAGCTAAATCCCTGGCTTCTACCCATTAGATTCAGATAGCGTGTATAAGGCTCTGGGAATATCTCGTCTCCACTTACGACATTTAAAATTATCTCCAGATATTATCAAACTTTCTTGAGGGTTAAAACCCCCACAAGTTGAGACACTGTCCTAAATGGCAATACTAATAGTGAAATAGTGAATTAGGGAGTTGATTTTAACTCCTACTTTGTTCCACATCTATCTTATAGCATCCAGGAATAAGAAGGACTAGAAAGCAGAGCCATTGCCCCCCTTCAATGCCACATCTTATAAAAGAAGGAAGAAACTTGAAAATAAGTGGATGTAAGTTTGGGTTAGTGATTTTTTTTATAAATTCCTATGGCTGCATCCCTAGAATGTCAGTTGCTGCTTCTGTATTCAAGGGTTTAGTTACACTGATGTATATGTTCATGGGTTTTCTGTTCCTCTTTTAGAATATATTTTGCTATATATTCAATTTGCTATAACAATACCATCAAAGAGAATTTATCTTACAAGATTGAAAAAATAGATATTATGGGGTACAAATCAGACATTCACAAAGATCAGTTTTTACAAAATGTTTTTATCCAATATATTATTTTTCTGCTAGATGTAATATAACTTTCACAAAAAGATAAAATAGTTATATTGAATGCTATCTCATCTGGAAGAATCTAAATACATATTAAAATAATAAAAGTTATACTTCCATAAAGAATACTGTTCAACAGTGCTAAATTAATATTTTTCAATGTCATTTCAAGTATTAAAATTTCTATATATAATCTTTATCATTCAAAACTGATAAGAAATGTTTCTTCTAAAAATGTTCCCTAGTTCCAACTTAATATTTTCCTCTACTTTGTGTGAGGATAGACAATGTTCATAATTTGAAACAAAACTGATGTGAAGGTAAAACTTTATAGAATCTAGTTCATCTACAAGTTGAGTCTTTTCACACTTAACTGGTTTACAAGATTTCTTTGTTTCACTGTGTACCGTGTGTGGTACACAAATACCCGACTGTTAACATAGGGATTCCAAATTATTAGCGTTTCTTTTGCCGAAAGGTTTTTTTTTTTTTTTAACTTTCTCTGTCCAATTCTTTGTCTTTGAAGTGAATATAAAAAGAACTTCTTACATGCATGTATGAATGACTCAAAATTTACCTGATCTACAATAGGTAGAGAACAATAATGAATTTTATTAGCATATAGACCAGTCAAATGCAATGTCTGCTGATTACTGTGTGTGTGTGTGTGCAAGCATCACTTATCGATTTTAATATTAGTCACTTCATTCTTCAGAGCAGGTGTATAATGATTCTGCAAATGTGTTATAAAGAAATATTTCAGATTATATATGTGAGATTGCTAATGTACTTTCTCATTTTTCCCCATTTCTTTTCATCCTGTGAATGTGTGTTGAGTGCCTAGTATATGCTAGGCATTGGTTAGAGCACTTGGTAAAATCAGAGAACAAAGAACAAAACTCTATCTTTATAGATCTTAATCCATAATTCTCCATGGATGGCAGCCGCTAGCTCTGACAAAGTGACTAAAACCAGTGAGTACATATTTATATGAAGATTGAGCTTAGCAGCCAGCCTTTGGGAGAGTTAGATGTATGGAAAGGAAACTCTATTTCATGATAGGCAGAGCATCCTTCATATTTGCTATAGGAGTAACAATAAATAAATTACTTAACATCCATGAATGTTGTTTTTTTTAAATTTTTTATTTATTTATCTTTCAGAGAGACAGAGAGAGAGAGAGAGAGAGAGAGGGAATGAGTGGGGGAGGGGCAGAGAGAGAGGGAGACACAGAATCAGAAGCAGGCTCCAGGCTCTGAGCTGTCAGCACAGAGCCCGATGCGGGGCTCAAACTCACCAACCGCGAGATCATGACCTGAGCGGAAGTCAGATACTCAACTGACTCAGCCACCCAGGCGCCCCTTTTTACTTCTAAAATTGGGGTAGCAATATTTATTTTGAAGATTGCTCTGGTACCTGCAGTAATGGATTTATGGCATTCAGCACACCAGGCAGTGAAAAAAATACTAAGTTTCCCTTCAAACCACAAGAGACTCTTAATGAGAACAAACTGACTGTTGATGGAGGTAGGTGGGGGATGGGCTAGATGGGTGATGGTTATTAGGGCACTTGTTATAAAAAAAAAAAGGAAAGACAAGAAAACATAAGAAAAGAAAAGGAAAGAAAATACAATACTAGTTCCCCTTAAACACCCCTAGTTCTCAAACTTTAGCGTGTAAGTCACCTGAAGGCTTTTTACAAAACAGATTTCTGAGCTCCACTTCCAGCATTTCTGAGTCAGTAGGTCTTGGATGGGAACTGAGAATTTGTATTTCTGACAAGTTTCCAGGTGAGCTATGATACTGGTACCCGTGGTTTTCAGAACTATTGGTGCTGGACCAAGCACTTTTGCAGGGAAATTTGTGTCATCCACACATATCCACACATATCAGATTCAAATACACAACTTGTATCCTCATCTGTGAAACAAACAAACAAACAAACAAAAAACAAGCAAATAAATATGTTCCTTATAGTATCTTCTACTTAATTGTCATTCTAATGTATTAGTTGTACGATGTCTCCTGGAATCTGCTTGGTGGCAAAATTAATATACTACTTCATTTACATATTTCAGAAAGGCCTACGCCATTATAATTCTAGTGGTCTTCTGTTTAGGACAAATATAAAATCTGAAACAAAAGGTAACAAATAAAATTATAAATTATATACTTAGGCTTTACTTTTATACTTTATATTCAGCATTTTTTTATTTCTTCTTATAATTTTCTTTTAAAATCTGTTTCCTTTGCAGGCTTCACTGGTAAAATAGTATTTGATAATATAGTTATAATTTCAATTTGAACCTATAATAAAGTTAGTGTAGTTTAGATTTAAGGCTGGACTACAGGAAAACCAACTACCTGCTTACACATAAAGTAAATTTCGTTTTTCCTTTTTGGTTTTGCTGAATGAAGGACACAGAAGTATTTTGTCCTGGGACATCTCCCCGTGAATTTCTATGTCCATAACCTTTTGGTTAGGACTAATCCAATTCTGCTCAGAATCTTTTAGATTGTCTGATAATCTAAAGGAAAATCCCATTAATATGTGTTATCTGCAATTTCTGTAATATGATTAAACTATGTAGGATGCCAATTTTTTTCTTTTATTACATCTTTTAATTCCCTTGCATACTTTTTAAAAATCGGATCATATTCAAATAGATATATACACACAATCTCGTTAGAGTTTGGATTTAATTTTAGCCCCATGATTTTGAAAATGTATTTGATTCTACTTCAGAGCAGATAAATAATTTCTATCTTTCGTAGAAAATTAGTTTTCCATTGTTGCACCAATATTGCTTTCATGCATATACATTTGCAAGAAAAATAATTATCATCGAGTGTGATTCAGAGTTCCATAACCAGAAGATCAGCAGCAAAGGGCACTTCTGGAGTAACTGTGGGAAATAAAACCAATACTACATTCTTTTATTTAGCTCTGCCTATATTCTGTGTGACTGAAAAGGGAAGTAAAATTACAGATTTCTTTTACTTAAAAGAAGAAAAATGTTATAATCAAATCAAAGTAACTTCTAGTAAAAAAAAAAACCATTGTACGAATAACATGCTTTTCATTACTTCTTTACTGTTGAATTCTGGACAAAGCCTCTTTTCTAGCTGTGAAGTTAGTTTCATGTAGTGGTCAGCTACCTTGTTGATTCATACAGCCAATGTATGCCAACGATACCCAATGTTTATTTTACCATGAGCACTCTCCCCTTCTCCTGAAAGACTAGAGAAACATACATACCCGTTTAATATAATATTTCAATAGTAAACATTTAATCCATGTGTTCATAAAATAGAATAAAAACAGAACTAGCAAAATGTTGTCTCATAAATGATATGCAAAGCCCTAAATATAATTTTTTAAATGCCAATTTTGAGTTTTCTGACACATTTTTGAGACCTGCCCTGACTTGGTCAATATATTTGATTTATCTCTGAAAATAAATTAAAAATAAATACAATGATAACAATGAAAATAAAAACAGGCCACAAGCTGAGTGCCTCAAAGAGTACTAAATTTTAAGAGAATTGTATTTCAAACTAATGCGGTAAGAATAATTAAAACCTGGCTGATTATTAGGGTCTTTAAAGGATGTTGTGCAACGCATTTCTCTGCGTCTTTGTGACACAAAACCAAGAATGTATTTTCCTCCCAAAGTCCTCATACTTTTCATTAGCATCTTTCTCTTAATTCTTGAGTTGTCCTCAGAAGGCTCCTTAGGTTGGTCTTTTCTGGAATACTAACCCCAATGCTGACAACTCTTTTGAAATGAAATATAAGCTGTGCTTTTCATATTTTGTGATCTATTTGCTGCCTTTCCGTAATGATAATTTTTTAAATGGTTTGAATGTCAATGATTAAGTGTTTTTTGGCAATGCAAATTTGGGGTCATGTAATAATTGTAAATATTCATGCAGATATGACATGTGATGCATTTGACATTTAAAATAAAATGTAAACTTGGGGAAAAAATAAGCAGTATAAACTCAAAATCTTCCACAAATTTAAGCAGTTAGAATTTTAAAATAACTATATTGTGTTTTCATATGTCCTCAAATTTCATGAGAAAAAATATAGCAGGCATGAAAAAATGATGGCAACTTCACGAAAAAATTCCAGGGTTTATATAAAGTTGGTACAGATCTAATTTAACTCTTGCACCTACATCTAGAGTTCCCTATAGTCATTGATTTTCTCCAAAACTTGCCTTCATAGTTTATTGCCTTCATTTATTCACTCATTTTTTTTTCTGCAATAGCTAAGCCCTGTCATTTCTACCTATTGAAATCCTATTTACCTGTCAAGCTTCAGCTAACATGTCACCTGCAAAGAAGCATTTTGCAATCCCCATCCTCCAGTAGTGAGCAAGGATTGTTCCATTCTCTGAACTCCCATTGTATTTTTTATGCCACTCATACAATGGGTTACCATGCGTTATAGCATTTGCAACCCCTAAAGATTATATGCTTCTTGAGTAAAGATATTATTTATTTTCAGCCCCAGGGTACATTGAACAGCTTTTGGTAATCTATAAATACTTAACGAAGAAGTATAGGAAAGAATATGAGGCATTCCATGGCTCCTACGCAATTCAAGAAAGAATAAATTTCACTCATTTGTTAAACATATGTAATTTCTTTACACATACTGAATCACTTAATGTTCTTTGTGATAGATTGATTTCACTGATGGCTCTAATTCTTCACCCATCCCTGCATCCTAAACTTTCTCTATCACTCTTGACTTGGTGGCTTCTGCCATCGAGATTGGGTGACTTGGCTCTACTCCACATGTCTATCATCTCTCATCAGATATCCAGGCATGCCTTAGGCTAGGAAGCATAGAAAAGCCGATAGCCAACTATCCACACCCCAACATATGAGGAATCCAGCCGAGATCAACAAAACCATTTGACAAACATTCCAGGTGTATTAGCAGTAAATACTTCTGAATGTTTACCACTGTTTTTCTCTGACACTTCTCTGAAAGCTTTTCCAATCAGTCACAGGCATGAGTGTATGTCTTGGTCAAAAGTACTATACCATGTATTTTGGTTACAGGCATCTACGCATCATCTATATGTTAAGAAATCACTTAAACAACTTTAAGACCATATTAGTTGGACTGATTTAGGTTTTCCAGAACAGTAACCTAGAAGCAAATAGGTTCATGGGACTGCTAAGCCAAGATGAAACAGAACAAGAAGTCATTATATAGGACTGAATGAACTGATTGTGGGTTTTATATGAAATATTAGTGATCTTTTAATGTTACATTTTCTGTATATAAAAGGAAGTATTTTCTTTTTTTCCTTAAGCTATCTATAAATTATAATAATTTAGTAGACAGAAGTTAAACATTTTTTAAATCATATGTTTTCCTCCTTGTCTGATCCCTGCAGGATATGGGAACTATTACTAAGTTTTATACATAGCAATATGCTTGTTTTCATAGGCTCAGTGTGAATCTATCCTGGTATCTGACTTAAAGTACTCATGGACTTATATGTTCTGAGTCTTATAGATAAAGAAGGCCACTTCTTGGTAACCCCAGGAATCAAGATATTTTAAGGACTTCTACAAGAGAGGTTTTCATCCATAATTATAGGTAATATAGGTAAAATGTCATGGTGAGCACATGAATTGTTTTCTTGGCTTCAGGAGGCTTTTAAAAGTCCGATCTGAGATTTCTTATGAAAACTTCCCACATAGAAAACTGGAAAAGGACAACTTGGGAAATTACCATTCTTGCTACACCTATGTAAATAATCAGGCCAAATATGATAAGTTTTATTTTATGATCAAGAATACATTTCTTTGAAGTTTTTTTTTAAATAAAAATGTGGGGTAATGACTGTAGAGAGAAATTTTATGTTTCAGTAGAAAACCATGCATAATCTAAAACACACTCTTCTTGGGAGAGGAAGATTTTGAGATTGTCCTATAAATTAGACTGGATACTGTTTCTGTGTCTGAATTATTTTAGTTCCTTTACAAATTTTCAGTTCTTTCATTTTCCTCCAAATTGATGTTTCCAATTTTTCCTGATAGGCCTCACCAAGAACTAAAATCCAACTACCCAGATCCCTTTTAGGACTGGATGTTACTTTACAGGTGGACTTTTCTGCCACAATCTGAGGAAGTCTTGGAAGCTCAAGACCAACTCTATGAAGGACTCATCACCAGCAGACCAGGCATGGGCCAGATTACCTCCTGAATAAGCCTTTACCTAGGCCACTGTGGAAATCCTGCAAAATGCTACAGTAGTATCGGTCCTTATCAAAAGATAAGTAATAAATTTCTGATATTAATGGAATGATATAAAAAGATATACTTTTAATATATTTATGTAATAGCATTTTTTAAAAGTTTTGTTCAACATTTCTCAAACATGTTTCAGAAAGCATGTATATGTGTCTAACCAGTACATCTAATTTTCATAATCTTCAAATAGGTCTAAGCATTTTGCCATTACACGTGATTCAGCACGACTTAAAAACAATAAAGTTTTAAGTTTTGTCTATGTGCCATTAATACATCAGTTCTGGGAATACCTGGCCAGTTGCTATTATAAAACTATGGATGTGATTTCTTATTTCTTAAGAAGAAAAAAATTTCCAGCAAAATAATTTAGAAATAGAGCATCAGTTAACAGGTTAAGCTCTAAAGACAGGAGGAACTACATTTATATCCTATCTTTGTCACTTGCTTGCTTTATGAGGTTGAAGAAGTTATTTATCCTCTCTAATCCTCATTTCCTTATCAATAAAATTAGCATGTTTTGATTAATTTGCAATTAGTATAAGGATACAGTGTACTAATGGAGTGTTTCCCAAGTTTCTATTGTTATATGCTGCTTTAACAAATTGTGTCTTTTCTTCATGCCATCCTCAATATTTATTCTTTAATATTTAAAAAATGTACTTATATAATTAAGTGAATATAATTATAAGTGAATTTTATATTAAAATTATTCAGGAAAATCCATTGCTATTACCAGGAATGCAAGCAAACATAAAAATTCATAAGAGCAGTGATATATAAAAATTATATTTACTCCTTTTCCTAACGAAGGCCCTAGTCAAGGGACTTTACTTTATATAACAACAATAATGAGAGGAATTTAGCAAGTGTTATAATTTGCCATTGAAAACTGAATCAAAAGACATGTAAAATTATGGGAAATGAAGTAACTTTTCACTATGCAATCCTTATTATGAAATATATCAATGGAAACACTTTCCATTTTGATCCATGAGGCCAGCAAAATTGTAAACATTACAAAGGACAGGAAGAGAAAACTGACTGATACCTCTCATGAATATATATATACATATACATATATACATGTATATGTATACACATATATTCACCCAAATATTGTAAAGTTGAATTCTTTTTACAAGTAACAATACAGTTTGAAAAAGGGGAATGAACTCTAGAAATGTGAGATTTATTTAATATTTGAAAATCAATTAATGTAATTTGTAATATTGGTAGATTAAACATAATAGCTTAAAGGACAAAGACTTATGATCTTCTTAAACGTTCAGAGAAATAATATAACACAATGTCACCTATTAATGATATAAATTAAACTCTCATAAAACTAAGGAAACACTATAATTTACTCAACCTGGCAAAGAGCATCTGTGAAAACACAATAGCCACCCCACCATTCTATTTAATAATGAAATAATGGACATTTTTCCTTAAAATCAGAAGCAACTATTAGAACTTAGATATGAATTTAGGAAGATCATGGGATGCAAGGCCAACCTACACAAAAAAATCAATTGCATTCGTATATTTTAGTAGGAAGCAGTTAGAAAATACAGATTTTAAATATGCTAGAGACTTCTGCTTCTGACCAAAAGGATATAAAAAATATATCCATGTGAGGCAATAAGTCAGACAAAATACATGAACCAACATTTTTCAAGACACTGAACATGAGACAATGAAGGACAATGATCTCTGACAGACAAAAACACAAATAATGTGAGTCCTTCTGTTGCCAAAACTTACTACCTCAAGAGAGTTTCCAAGCTGTGGTGCAGGGATGGATAATTCAGATGAGGTCCATTGAGCTCCCTGGGCTGAGAAGATTGCCTGGATGGTCAAGGACAGTGAAGTGACATGAGCACTGAACATCATACCAGAGGGGAGAGACTTGGGTGGAGAGGGAGTTCTGGAAATCTACAAAGCGTCATTTCCAAATATGCAGAAGAATAGTGCCCAGAAAACATGGGTAAGGTACTAACAACCTGATGCTTGGAAAGAATGTCCAGAATATATTAGAGAGAACAGTATTCAGTATTCACATAAGAGTGAAAATCGTGCCTCTTCCCACCAACGATCCTGGAAAACCTTGATTCACTGAGCATCAGATTGGGCATTCAGAAGGGTTAGAAGCATTTTGTTTCAGAAGTAGAGAATGATTGGCTATGGACAAAACACTGCTATTGTGATTCCTAGCAAGTTTTAAAAACAAGACCAGAAAGGATCAAATAGTTTTAGAATGATTTAATAACATCTCAGTACAAAGTTTAATATGTTTAAAAGAATTAAAAATGCCTATCATCCAATAAGGTGAAATTTCCAATCCTTTCTCATTCGAATAAAAATATATTTAAAAAATAATTCCAGGACTAGAAACCTCACTTGCTAAATGTCTATATTTTATTTTCTTCTCTACAGTGAAAAACTGCATTTATATCCCCTAAATGTTGAAATGATTGTTTTCTCTTTGCCCTTTCTAACATTCAATCATACTCAAACTGGTGCATCCCACTATCATGTTTAAAACACCCTCTGAAAATACAGTTAGCAAGATCCAGTACAGAATAGATATCAGATATGCCATTCAGTGGAATGCTCTATTTATCTGTGGCTAATGTGCTTTCCCTAAATGCACTACCTCTTATTTCTCTGTAACCAATACAAACCTATATAAAATATTAATTCCCATAAGTTAAGTTTTAGGAAAATAGAACCATAAAATCGATTACCTTCTACAGACTATTGACTTGGATGAAAGGGGGGGCGGCAGCCTGATGCAGAAACAGTGACAGAAAATAACAACAAAGAACTTTTCTTAATGTCATGGCAAATGAAGCTTTTATTTTATCACCTGTCAAATGAGAACTCATTTGTTTTAGACAGAGAAGTACCAGACATTGTAAAATGAGACATTGAAGAAAAAAATGTCCACATCAGTGTAGATATTTATATAGTCATAGAAATTTAGAGACTTGGTGCATGAAAACATTATTTACAAATATGTAGGGTGCGTTAACAGTTTGGGTTGAAGCTCGAACTAACCTGTCACAAAACATTAATTGCCAGTCATTCTGGTTCTAAATATTTGTGTTACTGTTAAACAAACAAAAATATTAGAGAATAGCTTATATAGTTTGCCATCTATTTAGAATTTTTTGACCCCACTTCATGTAATTTGCACATGACAGTAAAAGTATGTGTACTGTTTATCTTTTAATTGCATTATACATAGATTATTCATCTTTCATTGCCTTGCTGGTAAGTCCTGGGGAAGGAACTCTGTGGGCTATGTCATCTCTCCATTGCCCCTGGCCTTTCTGTTTTATTTAGAATATGGAAGTTACTGACAGGAGACCAGTGGTGGGGGGGTGGGGCAGGGGAGGGGAGCCATTTCTTTCCTATTCTCATTTTTGCACACAATCTCCAGAAGTAGTTTTTTTTTTTTTTTTGCTGCCAGGAATATAGCTCTTCAATGTCTACCCCTTAGTACATTCTTGTAACAATGTTTTCTCCTCTCAACACTATAGACTTGGATGTAGAATAGCATCCCATGGTTGCTTTTTTCTGGATACCTCATGATGCCTTTAGTCTTCTTCTAACCCTGACAATAAATCTGTAAGTGGTCCCTTCTGTTGGTCCATCTGGGGGAATTCAGTAATCCAGTAATGCTGACTGATAAAATGTATTACTAAAAAGTTTGGGTGACAGGACTGGATTTTTCATAAATATCAAGATTTTTGGTATGAAGTAGCAAATATCTTTAATGTGAACCTGAAATAATACCTGAAACTTATTGAATTTTTAAAATCTAATAGGTAATATTATGAGCAACATATATATATTGTGTTTCAGTTCTCACAACAGTGTTATGAGCTACCGTTAGAAACAAAACAGAGTCAATCTAGTGATGGTTCACAATTGTCAAGTTATTTGGGTAAATAATAGTGTCTTGTAGTGGTAGGCTATACAGAGGTATTTCCCAATTTCACCAACATGCAGAATGTTATAATAAAAGCAAGTCTTGGATCAAATTCTGTCATTAATGCATTATACCTGTTTTTAGTAAGTTTAGTGAAAGCCAACACTATATCCAGAGGAAGAAATCAGGTCAGGAGACAGTGTCCTTTGTGAAGTAGAAGATAGCCAGTACTAACAGGATTTAGAGTCTGATCCCTGCCAAAGAGATAGTAGAATGCTCTGTTTTCCAGTTTCTTATAGCTGATTCATACAACAAGAATGAGTCCTACAAAACCGATACTCTTAAAAACAAGAACAGTGAATCCCAACCACTTTTTTGAACCATTTATTTCACCAGTGAAAACTTATTTCTAATAGCTCAGAGTAATTGGCATACTCTGTGGTACAGATTTCAATAATGATATTTGATTTGCTCAGGAAACAAGTCTGTTATGCTGATTCTACTAATGTATTTCAAATGGTAACTATGCCAAGGCATAGATTACAGGTAACATAATTATATACTACAATACTTAGATGTATGTTTGATCAATTTATTTTTTGTATAAGAAAAAAAAAGGCGAGCTCCTAAATAGAAATAAAGCTTTTCTTATAATTAATAAGGGATAAAGAGGACTATTCCTGAAGAGTCACTATAGCAGATGTGGTAATGGATTATATGCACTGTCTCATAAAGCCTGTGTCTACTCTATTTCACCTTCTAATCATTAAACAGCATTTCCCTCTCCTTCCCTCATTCTCTCACTCTCTAATCCTCTCCCTCCCCCCCCCTCACTCTTCTTGTCTCTGGTTTTGGGTCTTACATGTGCGCACACACACACACACACACACACACACTGCCATTTCACCAAACCATTAGGTAGTTGTATATTATTCAATATTTTGCCTCTAAAGACTTAAAGTACCTTTTAATAACAAGGGCATTGTCCTACATAGTCATAATACAATTAACAAACTCAGAAAAGTTCATGCTAATACTACTAAAGCAAAAATTATACCAGTCAAAAGTAAACAGAGTAAGAAAAAAATTATTCAATGTTGTTGCAATAGTAGAGAACAACCAGAACACGGAATTCAACTCCACTGGAAAACAAAACAAAAACAAAAACTGGAGTTTTTAAGAGCTGAGGGAGGCCTTCTCTGTTTGCTAATTGGCCTTACCAAAAGGAAAAGTAAACTCTCTTATCTTCATGACAGGACATGGTTTTATAGCTTGAAGCAAGACACCCACCAAAGTTAGGTGCCTACTCTCCCACAGAGACTGGGAGATAGGGTCTCTACCTTCCTTGATGATTACATTTCAAAGGGATGGTCCCAAGGTCCTTGAGAAAGTCTTCCTTTATAAAACTGACAAGAGGCTTTAAAAAGATTTACATCTCAAAGAAGCAGAAAAAGAATTTGCAATTACAAGTTTTCTAAAGAAAATCCTCTAAAGAAAGGGAGAGAAGGGATCTCTTTGGTTAGGGCTTCTAGATTCTCTCAGGGGCTGGAGTATGAGGTAGGTCAGAGGCCTAGAGGCAGGAAGAAGCCTCCTTATAAACTTTAGTCAAACAGGGAAATGTAACTATCATCTTGGTTAATACAATATTAATCATTAAACATTAATTATTTTCTCATAGAAAATCAATATTAACATTTCCTCAGTTCTCAAAGTATCCTTTTTAACTGTTTAAAAAAATCTAGGATAGAAGAAAAGAACATGAAATGTGTTAAGTTTTCATGGGTCTTTAGCTTTCCTTAAATCTAGAAAAAATGCTTCAGCTATGATTTCTTTGTTGACATTGACATTTGTGAAGAGTCAGCACTAGTTGTTTTATAGAAGTAAAAGTTGTTTTATAGAAGTAAAACCAAGTAGGTTTTATTCCCTCCCTTCTTCTTACATGAAGAAACTAAAAGGGAGGTTAATTCTATTGACTCAAATTACGTAGTTTCTAAGTAACTAGCAGGGCCAGGATCTAATATAAATAGTAAGATTTATCAATTTTAATCCTAATAATGCATTGTAATAATGTATAAAATACCCAAAATATGATTTTTTCTTGTTCTGTGATTATTCATCAGCAAATGTGTGGTCATAATTTATGTTATTTATGTATTACATACATATATACATGTGTGTGTATACACACACACACACACACACACACACACAGTGTGTTCCTTTATCTGGTAGGCTTTGTTCTCAGGCCTAGTATACAGAGACACTTACAATCAAATCACTGCCCTGAAGTAATATTGACACTGAAATATTTAAAAATTGTCAATCTGAATCTTAGGCAATGGACACACAATTAGGCGAAACACTATATTCTTTCTATTGGAGCAGTTTAATACAGAAATGAAAATCTGGAAAGATTTCTTAAAGGAGAAGAAAATTATCTTTTTTACCTTTTTCCCTGATAGTTGAGCTTGCAAACTCCTAACAATAAATTGGTTTACTTTTTTGTAAGTTTTTAAGATTTATGCATTTTTGAGAGATAGAGAGAGACATAGTACCATAGGGGGAGGGGCAGAGAGAGAGGAAGACACAGAATCCAAAGCAGGCTCCAGGCTCCGAGCTGTGACCATGGAGTTAGACGTAGGGGCTCAAATTCACGAACTGCAAGATCGTGACCTGAGCTGAAGTCAGACACTCAACGGACTGAGCCACCCTGAGACCCCTAAATTGGTTTACTTTTAATCATTATATAAACTAAGACCATTTTGTAGTTACATTAACAACTCATTTTAACTTTCACAATTTTTAAATCTTCACACAATTATGAAGAATAAGTTGAAAGTTCAAACATAAGGTCTTCCTGTTCATGAAATGGTGATTTAGCATGAACTAACTGTTGAGTGCTTCCCTCGATAGCAGTCCTAACTAAACTACAGAAGTGAGAGAGGCACGGATCTGAGTAGTAAATGTAAACCTGAGTACCTGCAAAGTTGATCAAGGACTGCCCAGAACCTGTATGCAGTGATGGCAGCTGGTGACAGAGCACCCCCAGATCAGCAGTGGAGATGGAGTTTGGAGAAGAACTTTTAAGTTCTGTTCTTACATCTTTCCCATAAGTTCAAACACTCATTTTCATGTTGGTATGAAAATATCAGGGCTGAATAAAGGACTGCTGAAGAAGGAACTAACTTCTACTCAGAGCTGATGAATTACAGTGTAATAATACTTCCAGGTTTGTTTTTTGTTTTTTCCGTAAGTGCTTTATGACTGAGACTTTGTTCAGAGACATTGCCAGTTGAAAGTCAGCAGACAGAGATGGTTGACTATAGTTCTGGAGTGCCTGAGGCTCTTAGCCCTAGGGTTCATTGCTATTCCTCTTTTTTTTTTTTTTAAGATTTTATCTTTAAGTAATCTCTACATCCAATGTGGGCCTCAAATTTACAACTCTGAGATCAAGAGTCACATGTTCTACCGTATGAACCAGCCAGACCAAACAGTCCCATTGCCACTCATTGACAGAGAAGAAAGATTAAACCAGGGAACAAATAAGACCATTAAAAAAGACTGACGAAAGATCAAATTACAGAACTCAGTTGTGTTTGTCAAAACGGTAATATCCAAGTAGAACATGCAAATAACACATGAGTCACAAAAATTAAATTAGGAATTAACTTGAATACATACGATGTAATAATAATAAATAAATGTTGTAATTATATTAAGAGTTACACAGAGGCACCTGGGTGACTCAGTTAAGCGTCCAGACACTTGGTTTTGGCTCAGGTCAGGATCTCGCTGTTCATGAGATTGAATCCTGTGTCAGGCCCTGCACTGACAGCAAGGAGCCTGCTTGGGATTCTGTCTCCCATCTCTCTCTGCCCCTCCTCTGCTCATGCTCTCTCTTAAAATAAATGAACTTAAAAAAAAGAAAAAAAGAGTTGCACAAAAAGTAATGGAGAAGACTTGAAAGTATTTCCCATTTTATTGGTTTGGTTGAGTTAATAACATGAATATATTATTTTTTCTGAGATAAATTTATAAATTCAATGCAATTTCAATCCAAATTTCAGCTGGAAATAAAGAATTCTGTAAAATTAATATTTATCTGATAAACAGTTCATAAACATCCAAGTTAAACTCTTTTGAAATGTGATTTCTTAAACAAGGCCCTGAGGGTACAAACCATGAAGAATAAAATTTATAGATGGTTAAATTAAAATTAAGGATTTCTGTTCAATGATGCCAAGATAGAATTAATTGACACATGACATATTTAGAGAAGATATTTGCAATACCTAAAACCAATAAGGGCTAATATCTAGATTATATAAAAACTCCTAAATCCTATAAGGAAAATGAAGAACCAACAGAGAATAAGTAAAAACAAAGACAAAAACAGAACCTAATTCATAAAAAAATGAAGGTGAAGTGTAAAACAAAAATAGAGCTTAAACCCATTCCATTAATTAATGTATTAAAACAACATTGCTCTATTCTTTGAATTTTTCAGATTGGTAAAGTTATGGAGTTGGATAATGCCATGTATTGTCAGGGTGTGGAATGTAGAAGCTTCATGCACTGCTGGCAATGAAAAAGGCTAATGCAATCATTCTGGAAAGCCATCTGGCAGTATTTGGTCAAATTAAGCATGTGAACACTATGATCCAGGAATCTTATTTTTTGGAACTTACCCAGAGAAATTCTTACACATAGTAATAAGAGTGTATATACTATTATAGATTGCGGTAGTGAGGCATGAGAGAAAATCTAGTTGCCCATCCCAAGGGCAATGGATAAGGACAATTTAATGAAGCATATGGTTGAACACTGTTGATATTCGTAAGCAATATGGGTAGATATTTTAAAATTCATTTAAGTATAAAAGCAAATAAAATTATGGGATCTATTACACAGTGCAATTAAACTAAAACTCCTAAACAATGTTTAAAGAACAAATAAAAGTATCTTTATAAAATGCAATAGAATAGTTGACTATGAAGGGAAAATAAAAGGACATTAGGATAGGGAACAAATAGCAAATAAATGTGACTATTGACTAGTGAGGTACAAAAAAATTAAAAGATCCTTTTCCTAAGTGACTTTCCTGTCTCACAAATTTGGATCTCAGACTCTAAATCCAAAACGTATTCCAGTGTAGCAAATGGGGATCTTAGGAATCTACATCTGATTATTACCTACCAGAACTGATGAGATTGTGTCCTCCAATAACCAGTAAGAAAGCTCCATGTGGTGTAAAATTGGAGATTTTTTCTTTCTTTTCATTTTTCCTTCCCTCCCTTTCTCTGTCTTTCTCCTCCCTGTCTCATTCTTATTTTATTTATTCCTTTATTTTACAATTTAATATTTTGTGGTGGTGTAGATCGGTTACAGCAGTGGGAAGTTTTTTTAGACCCATGCAGGTTGGAAAAACATGATACTTTGATTCCAGAATATCTGCTTATGCATCCCTGCAGAGCTTAGATGTGGGCAAATACAACGAATTATTTAGACAATAGGCCTGGGAATTGGTTAAAGTATGAAATAAGCACCAAATAAAGTGGGGAAATAACTAGACTATTCCTAACTGTAGTGATAGTGCTGGTAAACTAAAACAAAAACAGCTAAAGTGGAATAAAGATGGAAACTAAAACAAAGGAAAGTAAATAGTATGGCTTCTTCCACTTAGTGGAAAACCTTCTGATGCTTTTATTGTTGCTACTTGAGCAGAAGTGATATTTATTCATATGACAAGTTGCAACTCTCCATAACCCGAAAGACTACAGGTAGACAGGGATCATAACCGGGTAAACAAAATAGTTTGTATTCTGTTAAAGAGTTGGGGCAATTTAAAGAGGAGTACTAGCAGACCAGTGCATTATTGCTAATGTGAATTCTCAGAATAAATGATCAGTAGAGTACATCGCTTATCTTAGATTCTTCCTAAATGGAAGGAATTATTGTATTCCCAATGTGGCTACAAACTCTTGTGAGTAGACACTTCTAGACTGCATTACAATTAACTTGTAATGCAGTGGGTGAAGGTGGAAATCTAGCAAATTTACCCTGGGACAGTCAAACTTCTCTATTCCCTCTCCAGCTAAAAAAAATAACATGTTCTTTCCACAACAGTAGGAATGTTAAGGACAGAGACAGAACTATACCAACAATGTGATAATAAGAGATAGACCTTAATTTGGTACTAATGATACAAACCATGCATCCCCAAATTTCTGTTACTTTATGTAACTTGGCTTTGGGAGTGGCAAGAAAATGCACAGGAGTAGCCAGCATACATGTTTTAGATGATCAGTAAAAATTGGTACTATCTGCACTTCAACAACCTCCTTCTTAAAAGGGGAACATTAAAGCGAAAATAAAGAAAAGAAGGAGGGACTAAACCAGGTGAAATTATTTAAGTGGCTATTAGAAAATGAAATTAAAAATGAAAGAAAATTGACAGTGTTGTTATTAAGAAACGGTGGCATATCATCAATGGTTGAGTGGTTGAAACAAACTTCAACTCTAGTCATAAGATTTGCTTCATTTATCCTACTTCGGATTCATTAAAATTTCATTATGAGAATCACAAATTAGACAAAACAGTTGATGAGGGGCTAAATCCCCCCCCCCACCGTTTTTAAAAAGAAAACCATCTGAGAACAATTAACTGAAGGCAGGGATCTAGCAAAACACCTGAGAGGAGGAGTCAAGGTCTTAGACGATGGCATATGAAAAATGTTTATGAGGAATATGCAAAACTTGTGGAGATGACTGGATATAGGCATTTAACGTGAAGTACCCATTGGGAATAGACAGAAAAAAGACCCAAAGGTAAAATGTGCAGAGTACAGATGTTCTCTAGTGGATAATTGAAACATATGACAGGATATATTTTGTGTTATGTCACCATTACATTAGAGTATAATTGAGACCATGTGTGCAAATGGAGAGATCCAAATGTACTATTTTTAAATTGGAGGTGAGCCAAATTTACCCTTGACCTGATTAAAATTGGACATTTGGAAACCTTCGGCATTTCCCTATCTTCTCTAATAAATATTAACTGATATAGAATTCTGGGAAGGCAACAACAGATTATTCCTCCAATTAAGAAAGGGACTGAAGTGGGAGTATTGATTTCCACTAACTAACTTTTTAACAACTCCATCTTGTAGATACATAAGGCAGTTGTTTCATAGAGACAGACAATAAGGCTCTTGGGATCAAACAAAACAATTTCCCTGAGGGATTTGTCTGGAACAGATATGGTAAAACCTATATAACAAGAAATGCAACAAGACAAGGATTATTGATATGTTGTAATAGAGGTGAGTAGGCCCTTTGTACCCATTCTTTTTTTTTTTTTTTGTAATATAGTAAAACATTACCCACATTTATGTGGAGTGGACTTCAGTACACTTTCACAGTTTCCCCAAAGGTACATTTAATTCACTGGCATACTGTCATAAAGAAGTACATCAGCACTTAGACTTTAAAGTCATTAGAATCAATTGATGCACTGAGTTGAAAACATAATGATAACATACAGGAAAGATAGAAGGACAGTAGTGACATCACCCATGTGACAAACACTGGCTGATTTAAGTAGACAAAATCTAAGATCTAGAGAGTCGGTGAAATGTTGGACAATTATAATGAGCTTGGAGTATCTCTCCAAACATGAGAAATTGATCACTATTGTTTACAACCATATAAGAAGTACAGACAGAGACTTATGGGACCATTTGTGTTCTGGTGAATCACATCTCTCATTTAGTGATAATGCTGGACCCTATGCAAAAAGTCCTGAGACTTTTATTTAATGAAATCTGTATTTGAATGGGGCCTGAAAATAAATATCTATTAAAAGATTTAAAAGGATCATGGCTCAAACATTGCTTGTACGACCTTGTGATCCAAACACTCAATTAATTTTAAAAGTTTCTGCAATTAAAAAGAGTAAAGAATGGAGCCTTTGGCAGAAATTGAAAGCTATACCTCAGTAAAGATTGAATTTTGGATTTGAAATATGCCCGTTGTAGCCACTCAATACAGTTGTTTTGAAAGAATTGGTAGCTGTTACTGGGCACACAAAGAGACTACTTTAACCTAAAAGGACATCAGAAAACCCTGAGAATAGGAAAACAGACAGCAGTTCAAGATCCAAGATCATCTGATAAGAAATGTTCATGTCCTTTATGAAAAGCCTGCTTCAATGATGGAGATCCCAAGATCTTCCTTCTCATATTGCTACATGGTTTGAACCACATTTTCCCTCATAACCAAGGAAAAGAGGCTTGTTGATTATGAGAGTCCCTGGATTGAAGGTCATGCTTTTGCTTAGAAATCAATGAAAATAAGCCCTGTAGTTTGTCAAGTTTTGGTGAAGGAAGGTGGGAGTAATTGTAAACTTATACCATAGGTACAGCTGGGTGCCTCAGTGTTGAGCACTGTAGGTATATATTCTCAGAAAAGTGTTAAAATATTTACAGATTTTTTTAGACTAGATACAAATGACTTGATATGCGCTCTAGCAAATGGACCATAGATGATTGGACACTACCAGTGCGGGGTATTCAGTTATGGAAGTTCTTATGGAAATGTAGAGGTAGAATTAAGACTCAGTACTTGGCACAGAAGGAGACTTTAGGTGATCTGATTTTATATTCGTATGATATATGATTTTATATACATATAAAAAGTAACAAACACCTGTGTTAGTGAAATAAGGTGGCACAATGGTGTTCAAGCAATCCAAAAGTAGGCCAGGTAATGAAATATTCCTGTCTAATTCAGTGAACCATTATTGTGTTAAAAGATTATACTTAGTATCATCAGCAAATAAAGTGCCCAAAGATGGCTTAAAGAAGAATTCCTTGAGGTCAAAGACCTGCATAGGATGACAGGTGAATTATGTCCAACCTCACTGCCCAAAGGACAATTTCATAAGGCAATTTTTAATTTGGGGTGCATTGTTTATTTTCAAATTGCACACATTCCCTAAATTCCCAGTGACAAAAATATATATGATAGTTTAATTAGCCCTAGCTCCAACAGGCCAAGCAGTAGCGTTAGGAACAGAATACAGAATTCTGAATTACACCCAAATTAAAATACTAGAAGCCTGTCATCATGCTGAAAAAGGTTTGCTAATCTTTTTTTTTTTTTAATTTTTTTTTTCAACGTTTATTTATTTTTGGGACAGAGAGAGACAGAGCATGAACGGGGGAGGGGCAGAGACAGAGGGAGGCACAGAATCGGAAACAGGCTCCAGGCTCTGAGCCATCAGCCCAGAGCCTGACGCGGGGCTCAAACTCACAGACCGCGAGATCGTGACCTGGCTGAAGTCGGACGTTTAACCGACTGTGCCACCCAGGCACCCCGGTTTGCTAATCTTAATATGTACATTAATGGGGGCTCTCTTCCAAGATTGGTTATGTCTGGTTGTCAGTATGGAAATAAAATAAAACAGGGGTACCTGGGTGACTCAGTCAGCTAAGCGTCCAACTTCAACTCAGGTCATGATCTCTTGGTCTGTGAGTTTGGGCCCTGCACCCAGCTCTGTGATGGCAGCCTGAAGCCTGCTTCAAATTCTGTGTCTCCCTCTCTGCCCCTCCCCCGCTCTCTCTCGCTCTCACTCTCTCTCAAAAATAAACATTGAAAAAAATTTTAAAACCTTAAAAAAATTATTAAAAATATAAAACAGTTTTTGATGTATAAACTTGTTGATAGGACACCACAGATACCAACAATGCTGCGAGAGGGTATGGACCCTCACTAAAAGAACTAATAACTATTTTAACCTTTATGAAATCTATATTTATTTTATTTCTTTTTAACTTTTTAAATGTTTGTTTACTTTTTGGAGAGACAGATAGCATGAGTGGGGGAGGGGCAGAGAGAGAGGAAGACAAAGAATCTGAAACAGGCCCCAGGCTCTGAGCTGTCAGCACAGAGCCCTACACAGGGCTCAAACAGGGAGATCATGACCTAGGCCGGAGTCGGACGTTTAACAAACTGAGCCACCCAGGCACCCCTCAAATCTATATTTTGAAGATCAATGGCCAGAAATGCTAGAGATCTGAATGGTAGGTTGTTCATTTACAAAATGTGAATACCATGCTGAAATTAGAGCAGAACATTACTTAGGAGTGAGGTCTATAAATTGTTTTCTATGAACTCAGGTACTATAAATATAGGAGAACTTATATTTTTCATGGTTTAATTTCATTCATTTCAGGAATGAAGGGCCAATGCTATGTCTTTCCTTTGGGGCTAAGTGAGGCGTGTTGCTTAATTAACGGTAACTGGAAGCCTGAGTTGGAAAGAGCTTAATTTATCATATCTGACATATGACTATCTCTAGAAATAGAATCCAGAATTTAGTGAAAACTGGCTTCTAGGTATAACTGCAGGCATTAGACATGTAGTTTCTGTGGAGAAAGAATAGAAAATGATACTGTATCATGCATGAGTGTTAGGCTTTTAAAACTCTTTCTGCCATACCTGTAGTATAGAATGAAATTTGGTTAATTCTAATTGACTAAATGAAAATAGAAACTATGTAGATTATGATCTCAATTATTAGACAATATTTGGGGGGGGTCTATTTTGAAAACCTTGAATGTTACAATACCTATGAAAAATGGCCAGGAAAAAAAAAGTATATTTGGTCTCAGAAGATTACAAATTAAACCAATCATCTATACATATAAAAAGTTTCAAGTAACTGTGGATTATAGCAAAAAGAGAATATTCTCATAAAAGTAATCTAAATAAGGGTTATGGTCACAATTAAAAAGATTTATGTAAAGAATTTACACTCATTGGTTACTGATAAATGTCGGGTTAAGAGTATATTGATTCCTTTGTAATGTTCTCTTTGTTAGCAATCGATTTGTCTAGGGTTTAATCAGCTTAAGAATCTCCAGTTATGTTTAATAATTTGTTGTTTCCTAAGTATGTCATGTGTGCCCTTACTTCCAGGTCTCTTTATCACTATATTTCCTAGAAAGATTCTGATCTTTTTGCCTCACCATGTCTGAAGCATTCTTCAAATTAACTCCTCATGGAAGCTTTACCTCTCCCTGAGTTTGGGTTATGTGTGGTTTTTATTTGCTTCTCTACAACTATAATCAATTCTAGTCCAAATCCCCATTTACTTCTTCATCTTGATTTTTGGACCAGAGTGCCGTGTAATTCACAGACTACAGCATCAAAATCACATGGGAGGTAATTTAAAAAAAAAATATGTCCTTGGATCTCACCTTAGACTTATTAAATCAGAAACTCTAGAGCCTGGGAATTGGCTCTGGTGATTCTTAAAAGCACTAATATTTGAAAAACCTTTGCTCTACTCTATGCTCTCCTAAGCAGCCTATGGATGAAGCTTTCTGACATAAAGTTCGGTAAGACTATAGAACTTCAACACTTCAACCAATTAGTTTCCTGTTGGATCAGACTTCGCAAATATCGGTGTTTCATAATTCCTTTAATAGGAATAATAATAACAATAATAAAGTAGCATAGCTGCAGTGTTTATTATATCATGTGCTGTGTTTCTTTTTTTTTTTAATTTTTTTTCAACGTTTTTTATTTATTTTTGGGACAGAGAGAGACAGAGCATGAACAGGGGAGGGGCAGAGAGAGAGGGAGACACAGAATCGGAAACAGGCTCCAGGCTCTGAGCCATCAGCCCAGAGCCTGACGCGGGGCTCGAACTCACGGACCGCGAGATCGTGACCTGGCTGAAGTCGGACGCCTAACCGACTGCGCCACCCAGGCGCCCCTCATGTGCTGTGTTTTAAGCACACACATCTAGGAATGAAGTTACTGTGATTTACGTTTTTTGTTACTATAAATCAAAGAAAATTTAATACATATAAGCAAAAATGGAAAAACAAATATTAAAATTAGCAATATTAATTCAATGGAATAAATCTACTTCATTAGCATGAAATTGCTGAATGCAAAATACATCTGATAAAATTGACAGTTGGGCACAACTTCTTTTGAGCTTATCATGATTAATGCCGAGGCTTATGATGGTTCTCAGTCTTACTCAATTTTTAAAATATAAAATACCATGAAACCTTCATTTGGATAGAAAAACACAATAGATTTTGGTCTTCCTTGGCCAGAATACTAACTTATTTGCCAAATATTTTTTTTTATTAAATTAAAACTATTTAAAAATTTTAATTATAAAGTTTTTTTGTTTGTTTAGAGGAACTGCCATTTTATTGGAAGCCCCGTTGTGGGTCTGGAAGCCTGTCTTTCACTGTGAGCCCTACTAAGGAACAGATTTGGGGGGTACACCTGCTGAGAAGGGTCTGGAGTTCCACATTATGAAAAAATTTTTAAATGTTTTTATTTATTTTTGAGACGTAGAGAGACAGAGCATGAGAAGGGGAGGGGCAGAGAGAGAGGGAGACACAGAATCTGAAGCAGGCTCCAGGCTCCGAGCTGTCAGCACAGAGCCCGATGCAGGGCTCGAACTCACGGACTGTGAGATCATGACGGGAGCTGAAGTCGGACGCTTAACCGACTGAGCCACCCAGGCGCCCCAAAGGCCCACATTATAGCCTCACCATCCGGAGCAGGCAGGTCACCTTGGCAGTCCTAGTCCCCATCCGGCTCCCAGGCCCGGGAAAAGCAGAGCAGAGCCATGGAGGGGGCCTAGAACCAAAAGCGCAAGGCTCAAGCACCGCTCGAATGTCCAACCAAACCCCAAGCCTGTGCTGCTCCTTTTAAGGAAGGGCCGCAGAAAGGAGTCTGCCAGACATGGACTGGCCTATAGCTGGAGGGAATGCAGGACTAGGGGTGGAAGAAGAAGAGGCTGTCAGGAAAGGAGCCACAGAAACAAAGATAAAGCCAGGAGAGCACAGGAGAGTTCCCAGCAGGAGGCGGGGATGGTGAAGGGGCGGGCCCGGCCACGTTTGAGTAGCTCCAAGCAGGATGGAACCAGTTCTGCAGATGCTGCCCACTGTTCCGTGCCTGGGGCTCACCTCCAAGGAGTAACGCCCAATCTTCTCACACACAGGTGAGCAGGGAGCGGCAGTAAAAGGGAGGGGGTGGCAGGGTCCCTGGAAGGGCGACAGTTCTTCCCCCAACTCCAGTCCCACCCGCCAGCCAGCCAGTTGGCTTTGAGAGTGTAAATTGTGCGCCATTTTTTCTCATTACTGCCAACAATTTTCCTGGCAGACGTTTGCTCTCCCTGCCCACTGCGGTCCACCTGCTCGGTCCAGGGTCCCAGGTTCACTCGCAGAAGCAGATGGCTTGGATGGCATGGTGCTTCTGACAGCGCGGAGTCACCAATCCTCAGTGAATCAAACTAAAGTTTAGAGCAGGGACACACCGGGGTGGGCTTCCCAGTTTGTTAGGACGCAGCAGGCTTTCGGGGTGACCTGCATGTCACCCTGAGTTGATAAGAGGAGAGTGTGCAGATCAAGGCAGCTAGAGTTTTAGAGCTGCATACTCTAAGGTAAACTATACATGAAAAGAGCCTCGGAGATAGGGGGAGAATCCCTCTCAAGTATGCAGCGGAGTACTAATTCACACGCATTTGAGGAAAATACCTGAGGCTGGGAAAAGAACCACCTGATACACGTTTAGAGAAAACAATCTCCAGAGCTCAAATAGAGCAACGAGTAGTTTGTGTTTCACGGAGGTGTAAAAATGTTATAAATCTTGGGCCATTGAGTAGAGTACTAAGAAAGATATTGCCTCAGTAGTGAAATAAAATTAGCCAAGACTAAAGACTTGCTCTGGCCTTATGTGAGGTTCAAACTACTTCCAAGTAACCCAACTGGATTGAAATGAAACCTCAAGAATAATTTAGGTATGTAAAAATATTCGGTGCTCAAAAAGGTAAAATTCAGTGTGTCTGGCATTCAATCAAAAATTACCAGTCAAGCAAAGAAGGATGAAAGTATGACCAAAATGAGGAGAAATTAGAGACCAGAAATGAGATACCAAAATTAACTATGGGCTGAATATCATTAACATATCTCTCTATCTCTGTCTATCTCTATCTCTATCTCTATCTCTATCTCTATCTATCTCTATCTCTATCCAAATCTATCTATAGATAGATAGACAGATATCTCTGCCAAACCATATCTATGATACCGTTGTATTTATTGTTTACGTAAGTTATTGCCACAACAACATGTAGGCAGTTTAAATGTCTTTTTGAATAATCAGGTTTCATATGTTCAATCTATTAAAAATCTATTTAGGGGTACGTGGGTGCCTCATTCAGTTAAGCCAGCTACTTTTGATTTCAGCTCATGTCATGATCTGACAGTTGGTGGGATTGAGCCCCGTGTTGGGCTCTGTGCTGACAGTATGGAGACTGTTTGGGATTCTCTCTCCCTCTTTGTCTGCCCATCCCCTGCTCACTCACGTGCATACTCTCTCTCAAAGTAAATAAATAAACATTAAAAAAACCCAAACTACCATTTAAGAATATGCACATTGGGAGGGTGGGTGGGCAAGGATCACCAGTGATGACCCCAGGCAAAGCTGGTGCTCCTGCCCCAGTGCCCAACTGGTTGGACCTGCTTAGGCATGATCTAGGCAACCCTCATCTTCAACACCATGGGAAGCCAAGGCTTTCCAAGTTCTACAAGCCCTACAGAGAAGATACACAACAGCCAGTCATCAGGGAGACATTCTATTTAGTATCTAAGAGAGATGAAAATGTAATTTCTTAGAAGGAGAATTGTTAATTGGAGGATCTGACAACAAACTGATTTATAGACATTATGCAACATTATACTTTGTCTACTATGTGGATTCTTCACAAAGTGAACTTGGCATTTTAAATCCAATTCAATCACCCAGGAAGCCCAAGATTCATGGATCTCTTACCATGTGTATACAGATCTGACCCCCAAACCCACCAATCCCTGCTTCCTGAAAATCTTTCATAATGTCCTTAGAACTCAAAGTATTTGTGGAAACATTAGACAAGCGTTTTGAAAATGTCTGTGAACTGGATTTAATTTACAATGTAGGCAAGGTTCACAATATTCTTGCAGAAATGGTGATGGAGTGAATGGTATTGGAAACAAAAATGAATGAGATTGTTACACAAATTCATGCACAAAATAAACTGGAGAAATCTGAGGCTGGCTTTGCAGGATCTCTAGCCTGTGCTGTATCAGCTGTAAAAAATATGAATCTTCCTGAGATACCAAGAAATATTGACACTGCTGATATCAGTATAAAAAAGAAATTTTGATATTGCTGATACCAAACCTGCCCTTTATTTAAAATAAAAAATTAAAAAGGCCACTCCCAGAAAAAATCCAGGGGAAAAGTCATTTAAGTTTACCATGCAGTTGTTTACCAAAAATAGAAGAGGAGAGTCTTAACTTTTGCTCTTGGATTGAAGTCCAGATACTGTATAGAAGTTGTGTGAAATCAGTATGGAAGCTGAATGTTGCTTTTTTTGCTCAGTGATTTTGAAGAAACTGAGTAGTACCCCTGTGATATTTCTCTTTCTTTTCTGAACTACATTCCCATATCCACCTAAGGCATGCCTCTATGGACTGACTACTACAGTATTTCAAAAAGTGTTTGAGACAGTTCTTTAAATTATGTCCTTTAAACAATCCAAATGTGGTTTTTTGTATGGTTCACAAGAGCAGCATTCCACAATTCTTTCTGTCATTTGTTACAATTGTTATTTAAAAAACCAAGTATGTATTGCGTGAAAACATTATGACCTTTGTCTCTCTTTTTAAGTTTATTTTTCAATTAAAAAGGACCATTTTATTGATAGTAAGTACCGTTCACCTTAGAAAAAAGAGCTTTGGAAAAAGGCTGATTTACTACATGGCCTCAGCATGAAGCCTAGGGAGGGCCTTCTATATCATAGCAAATCTAGATAGTACTATCAACAGACTCAAATTTCATGGGAGAAAACAGTGGTAATTGGGTAAATCAAAACACCCATTTCTTGTACGAGCTGCCTCTTCGAGAGATGTGCAAAGGTGATATATCACACTCCATTCTGGCCACTGCTGAGGTCATTCTAGGTAGTCAGTCTGTTTTCTGGATACTAGCCTTGGTAGTCCCATCTTGTTGTCCTGGATTTCTGATGCCCATTGAAGGGAGCCTCAGCACACCAGAACAATAATTAAGTCATGATTCTGTCTACCGCCTGAAGTGGCTATGCATAACAAAGCAGGAAACCATCTTCCAATATCTGTATGCCGACTTCTCCCCTCTGTGGGGGTTTGTCCTTGAACTTTACCTATGTCCTCTCCTCTCAGTGAGTTTCTTTTTGTTTTTTAAAGGGTGACTTTGATCTTTTACCTTCCTGTATTTTCTGTGAAAAATGTGTCATTATTGGTCATTATTTTTATTATTTATTTATTTATTTATTGTCAAGTTAGCTAACATAGAGTATAGCCTTCGCTTCAGGAGTAGATTCCCATGATTCATCAGTTATATACAACACCCAATGCTCAGCCCAACAAGTGCCCTCCTCAATGCTCATCACCCATTTTTCCCACCCCCTAACCCCCCACCCCCATCATATATCAATTTGTTCTCTGTATTTAAGAGTTTCTTATGGTTTGCCTGCCTCTCTGTATCTTATTTTCCTTCCCTTTCCCTATGATCTTCTGTTAACTTTCTCAAATTCCACATGTGAGTGAAATCACATGATGTCTGTCTTTCTCTGACTTATTTCACTTAGTATAATACCCTCCTGTTCAATCCACATTGTCGCAAATGTAAAGATTTCAAGCTTTTCCATCACCGAGTAGTATTCCATTGTGTGTGTGTGTGTGTGTGTGTGTGTGTGTGCGTGTGCATGTATACACATACATGCCACCTCTTCTTATTTATTTATTTATTTATTTATTTTTTAATATATGAAATTTATTGTCAAATTGGTTTCCATACAACACACAGTGCTCATCCCAAAAGGTGCCCTCCTCAATACCCATCACCCACCCTCCCCTCCCTCCCACCCCCCATCAACCCTCAGTTCTCAGTTTTTAAGAGTCTCTTATGCTTTTGCTCTCTCCCACTCTAACCTCTTTTTTTTCCCTTCCCCTCCCCCATGGGTTCCTGTTAAGTTTCTCAGGATCCACATAAGAGTGAACACATATGGTATCTGTCTTTCTCTGTATGGCTTATTTCACTCAGCGTAACACTCTCCAGTTCCATCCACATTGCTACAAAGGGCCATATTTCATTCTTTCTTATTGCCACGTAGTACTCCATTGTGTATATAAATCACAATTTCTTTATCCGTTCATCAGTTAATGGACATTTAGGTTCTTTCCATAATTTGGCTATTGTTGAGAGTGCTGTTATAAACATTGGGGTGCATGTGGCCCTAAGAATCGGCACTCCTCTGTCCTTTGGATAAATTCCTAGTAGTGCAATTTCTGGGTCATAGGGCAATTCTATTTTTAATTTTGTAAGGAACCTCTACAGTGCTTTCGAAAGTGGGTGCACCATTTTGCATTTGCACCAACAGTGCAAGAGGGTTCCCCTGCCTTCACATCCTCGCCAACATCTGTTATAGCCTGAGTTGTTAATTTTAGACACTCTGACCAGTGGGAGATGATATCTCAATGTGTTTTTTATTTGTATTTCCCTGATGATGAGTAATGTTGAGCATCTTTTCATGTGTCTGTTTCCCATCTGGATGTCTTCTTTGGAAAAATGTCTATTCATGTTTTCTACCCATTTTTTCACTGGATTATTTGTTTTGGGGGTGTTGAGCTTGACAAGTTCTTTATAGATTTGGATACTATCCCCTTATCTGATAGGTCATTTGTAAATATCTTTTCCCATTCCATCAGTTGCCTTTTAATGTTGTTGATTGTTTCCTTTGCTGTGAAGAAGGTTTTTATCTTGATGAGGTCCCAATAGTTTATTTTTGCTTTTGTTTCCCTTGCCTTTGGAGACATGTCAAGTAAGAAGTTGCTGCAGCTGAAGTCAAAGAGTTTGCTGCCTATTTTCTGCTATAGGATTTTGATGGTTTCTTGGCTCACATTTAGGTCTTTTATCCATTTTGACTTTATTTTTGTGTATGGTGTAACAAGGTGGTCCAGTTTTATTTTTCTGCATGTGGTTGTCCAGTTCTCCCAGAACCATTTGCTGAAGGGACTGTCTTTTTTTTCCATTGGATACTCTTTCCCATTTTGTCAAAGTTTAGTTGACCATATATTTGTTGGTCCATGTCTTGGCTCTCTATTCTATTCCATTGGTCTATGTGTCTTGTTTTGTGCCAGTACTATACTGTCTTGATTAATACACCTTAGTAATACAGGCATAAGTCCAAGATTGTGATGCCCCAGCTTTGGATTTCCTTTTCAACATTATGTTGGCTCTTTGGGGTCATCTGTGGTTCCATACAAATTTTAGGGTTGTTTGTTCTATGTCTGTGAAGAATGCTGGTGCTATTTTGATTGGGATTGCATTGAATGTGTAGATTGCTTTGGGTAGTATCGACATTTTAACAATACTTGTTCTAATCCATGAGCATGGAATGTTTTTCCATTTCTTTGTGTCTCCTTCAATTTCTTTCATAAACTTTCAGCATACAGAAATTTTCCCTCTTTGGTTAGGTTTATTCCTAGGGATCTTATGGTTCTTGGTGCAATTATAGCTGAGAATCTCCCTAATCTGGGGAAGGAAATAGGCATCCAAATCTAGATGCATATAGAACTCCCTTCAAAATTAAAACAAACAAGCAAACAAACAAACAAACACAAAAAAAAACAGCTCAACCCCATGACACATCATAATTAAACTGGCAAAATACAAAGATAAAGAGAGAATTCTGAAAGCAGCTAGGGACAAACAAGCCTTAACCTACAAGGGTAGACACATAAGGGTAGTAGCAGACCTGTCCACTGAAACTTGGCAGGCAAGAAGGGAGTGACAGGAGATAATGTGCTGAATGGGAAAAATATGCAGCTAAGAATCCTTTATCTAGCAAGGCTGTCACTCATAATAGAAGGAGAGACAAAGGCTTTCCCAGACAAACAAAACTAAAGGAGTTCATGACCACTAAGCCAGCCTTGCAGGAAATCCTGAGGGGGACTCTGTGAGTGGAAAGCAGCCAGCATTACAAAGGACCAGGGACATCACGACAAGCATGAAACCCACAGATAACACAGTGACACTAAATCCATATATTTCAATAATCACTATGAATGTAAGTATACTGAATGCCCCAATCAAAAGACATAGGATATCAGAATGGATAAAGAAACAAGATCCATCTATATGCTGCCTACAAACAACTCATTTTAGGCCTGAGGACACCTGCAGATTGAAAGTGAGGGGATGGAGAACCATCTATCACTCTACTGGGTATCAAAAGAAAGCCCCAGTAACCATACTTATATCAGACAAACTAGATTTTAAAACAAAGACTATAACAAGAGATGAAAAAGGGCATCATATCAATTAAGGGTTCTGTCCATCAATAAGAGCTAACAATTATAAATGTTTATGCCCCCAACAGGAAACACCCAAATATACAAATCAATTAGTCACAAACATAAAGAAATGTATAGATAATAATACCATGATTGTAGTGGACTTGAATACTCCACTTACATCAATGGACAGGTCATATAGGAATAAAATCAATAAGGAAACAATGGCTCTGAATGACCCATTGGACCAGATGGACTTACCAGATATATTCAGAACGTTTCATCTCAAAGCAGCAGAACATACATTCTGCTCAAGTGCACATGGAACATTCTGCAAAATAGATCACATACTGGGTCACAAAATAGGCCTCAACAAATATAAAAGGATTGAGAACATACCATTCATTTTTTCAGATCACAATGCTATGAAACTTGAAGTCAACTACAGAAAAAAATTTGTAAAGCCCCCAAATACATGGAGTTTAAAGACTATCCTACTAAAGAATGAATGGGTAAACCAGGAAATTAAAGAAGAAATTAAAAAAATATATATGGAAGCAAATGAAAATGCTTTTATTTGCAGTCCAAACCCTTTGGGATACGGCAAAGGCAGTCATAAGAGGAAAATACATTGCAATCCAGGCATATCTCAAGAACCAAGAAAGTTCCCAAATACATAACCTAACCTCATACCTAAAGGACCTAGACAGGCAGCACCAAAGAAAGCCCAAAGCCAGCAGAAGAGAAATAATAAAGATTAGAGCAGAAATAAACAATATAGAATCCAAAACCCAGTAGAAGAGACCAATGAATCTAAGAGATGGGTATTTTTTTAGAGAATAAACAAAATTGGTAAGCCCCTAGCCAGACATCTCAAAAAGAAGAGAGAGGACCCAAATAGATAAAATCATGAATGAAAGAGGAAAGATTGCACCAACACCCCAGAAATACAATTATTAGAGAATACTATGAAAAATTATATGCCAACAAACTGGAAAATATGGAAGAAATAGACAAATTCCTAGATACCCACATACTACCAAAACTGAAAAAGGAAGAAATAGAAAATTTGAGCAGCAAAGAAATTAAATCGGTTATCAAAAATCTCCCAACAAATAAGAGTCATGGGCCAGATGGCTTCCCAGGGAAATTCTATGAGACATTTAAAGCAGAGTTTATACCTATTCTTCTCAAGCCTTTCCAAAAAAAAAAAAAAAAAAAAAGACAGAAATGGAAGGAAAGCTTCCAGACTCATTCTATGAAGCCAGTATTACCTTGCTTCCCAAACTAGACAAAGATCCTACTAAAAAGGAGAACTACAGGCCAATATCCCTGATGAACATGGATGCAAAAGTTCTCAACAAAATACTAGCAAATCTAATTCAATGGTATATTAAAAGAATTATTCACCATGATCAAATAGGATTCGTTCCTGGGCTGCAGGGCTGGTTCAATATTCACAAATCAATGAACATGATGCGTCACATTAGTAGAAGAAAGGATAAGGACATCTGATCCTGTCAATAGATGCAGAAAAAGCATTTGACAAAATATAGCATCCTTTCTTAATAGACACCCCCAAGAAGGTCAGGATAGGCTTACCTGAGTGGCTCAGTTCATTAAGCATCAACTTCATGAGTTCCAGCTGCGCATCTGCTGATAGCAGAGGGCCCACTTTGTATCTTCTGTCAGCCTCTCTCTCTGCCCCCTCCACTTCCTCTCTCTCTCTCTCTCTCTCTCTCTTTCTCAATAATAAACATTATAAAAAAGCCAGTATTGAAGGAATATAACTTATCATTATAAAAACCATACATGAAAGGTCCACAGTTAATATCATCCTCAATGGGGAAAAACTGAGAGCTTTCCCCCTGAGATCAGGAACGTGACAGGGATGTCCAATCTCACCACTATCGTTTAACATAGCCTCAGAAATCAGATAGCAAAATGAAATAAAAGGCATCTAAATTGGCAAAGAAGAAGTCAAACTTTCACTCTTTGTAGATGACATGATACTCTATATGGAAAACCTGAAGGACTCCACCAAAAAACTGCTAGAACTGAATTTAACAAAGTTGCAGGATATAAAATTGATGTACTGAAATTGGTTGCATTTCTATACACCAATAATGAAGCAACCGAAGGATATATCATGTAATCAATCTCATTTACAATTTCACAAAGAAATACCCACTAATAAGTCTCTTTAAGTAAACTCCAAGGTAACTGGACTTCTAAAGAAAAAAGAAATAGAGAGAGAGAGAGAAAGTCATGTGTTGTTTTGGAAATTTTCATAGTTTTATTTGTTATTACATTTTTAGTTTTATAATTATCCCTTATTCGTATAATTTTTAGTTATTCTTATTTGATGGATGTGCCGTGGTTAACTGTATACTTAAGAAACAATAGTGATGATTGAGGTTTTACTTTTGATATTTTATCTCATTACAATCCATTTGGGAAATGGCAAGTTGTTGTTTTTATTTTCCTAATCCAGTACATTTCTTCTGCTACACATTAATAAATGGCTCCTTTAAACTATTGATTGCCACTATCGGCAACCTACATTTATCACAGCTGTATTGCTTTTTTCTATTGCATAGTAATTTGCTCCTCATTTATTTCACTTTGTAACACACAAAAGCTAAAAATCACAAATACCTTGTAATAGGGGACCATATAGGGTGCATATTTAACATGATATTGTTTTTTATGACCATTATATTCAAAACATAAATGAATTTAAAATATAGATATCATTAACAGAAGAACAAAATTTTCAAAAATAGGGTTAAGTGACTGAAAATTAAATGTTCCAAGGTGTTACCACTGGTTATAAAAAGCAAACTAATAATATTTCTCCATTTTAACATATTTTATAATATGCTGTCAAATATATTGAGGTTTGTAGGGCTGCCCTTGTTCCACTTATTTCTAACTCCTTATTCCATGGCTTTTTTCCTTTGGATAATTGAGTTAGCCCCATCTTTCCAATTTTGCTCGAGTTAGCCAAGGATGTGTCCTGATGATTGCAGCCAAAGAAATCTTCACACACAGGGTTTTCAGACCATCAGCATTCAATAATTACTTTATGTGTTTTACGCTAACTAAACACTTTGTTAATTTTTATGTTGTACTCAAAAATAGACCATACATTTTAAGGAACTTAAGATATAGTAGAGATTTTAAGGATAAGTTTGTATAATGAACATCTAAATAACACTTCGGACAAAATTCTAAAAGATTTTTTACAAAATTCCTAAACTACTGCTCATAATGCATGTCAATGAACAAAAGGTTCATAATGAAAATTTAAGCATATACTTTGTTATATTCAATAACTTACCTTCTAACTTATTTTCCAAAGCAAAACTAAGGAAAAGGGGAAAATAAAATGGATTAAAGTTCATCATTAAGTATCACCAAATTAGATTTGCTTAGATACAGTAAGTTACTGGATTATATGACCTTTCTGTTCTAAACTGTTATCAAAGCCCATTATCTTAGTGTCATTATTGTTCTACAAGTCATGAATTATTCTAAGCAAAATTAATATCCAGAATTACTACATTATTGAAATATGTGGGAAGTCAGATAATTTGTTGAAATAGGAATGAAAATGTACAGTTAGGTATGAGTAGCTTAAATAGCTAGACTGAGCATTCAATAAACACCCTCATAACATGCAAGATAAAATATTCATCCTTAAAAATCCACAAACTGGATTTTTCAACTACTTGGATTTTTCAAAGTCTCAACCCAAAATTAAGCTGATGTTAACTAAACTCACAAGAGATTGATAAATAAATCAAATTTCCAATATATTAATTTGCTCTAGTGATCACATTTCTACCTAGAGCAGCTTACTTCCTAGTATTTGAACTATATAAGAAGATTAATTATTGATCAAAAGCTTGCCTGATGACCATGGTATGAAAGAATAGAGAAGCAGATAGCCTCAAGAGATATCTCATCTGTTTCACGAAGAAGCCTAGTAAATTATTCCTATCTCACCCAGCAGAGAACAGTATCAAGGGGCCAAATTTTTCATATTCCCCCAAATTATTTCTTATTTCTGAGCAGTGATGAATCCATGCTGCTGAATTTTGCTTCTCTGAAATCTATTTTCTTATTCTATCCATTTCTCTGTTGGCAGTTTAATTCTTTTGATGTGTTATTATCACTGAGCATGCTGTTTATAGGAGAGTTGTTTATGTAAACAGAACAAATTGAATATTTTGCTTCCTTTTTTTTTTTTTTTTAGTGGTTAGCTTTCAGAGGGTTACTTGAACTTTGAATTATTGAAAGGAATCTCAGTCTTCCCCAATTGACTATTTTATCTTTCTTCAATGTCAAATCTTCCATTTCAAACTATGTATGAAAATTGATAATCTGTTCATAATTTATGTTGTCACGCCCAGGATAAAGCCACCATCATCTTCCTGGAAATATAGGCCAAAAATGTGAGATAACTTTCACTGTTTTCTCTGTCTTTGTATCTTCTATTCACAGAATCATCAATTCTTTTTGTGCAATATTTTGTGTTCCCTCTTTTCCATTCTAATTCTTGCCTCCGTGATTCAGAATATTTTTAGGTTTGCCTTAACTGTTGTAGACTCTGGGTCTAAAGTTCTCTCTTGTCTAGCAAGATGGCGGGACGCAGGATGAAAAGTGAGAGATGGCTAATGTCTGGGAAAAGACAAGAGTCCTGAATAAGGGTCCTTGCCCTGTTTTTATTACGATCATAAGGCTTACAAACATGTCAATGGACATGCACAAAGAGACAATGAATCTGTGAGCATTAACTTGCAGATGTGAGGGAAAGGGGGTCTTGAAGATATTCAGGGTTAGGGGTTTGGGTTAATACAAAACAAAATCCTGGTGCTGGGAACTCGGTAGGAAGGTTGTTTACAGAGGACATGAGGCACCACCCTGGTTTATCTTAGCTAGCTTAGGGGATGAGACAGGTAGGGGATATAACCACAGAGTTAACAAGGCACCTTTTCTTTTATTAATCATCTCGTCTCTGGGCTTCTTCAACTGCAGCGCATCAGTCTATAGCCCAATTTACCTGTTTACCTAACTTGGTCCGTCCTTCCTGTGAAAGCAGCTTTCTGCTATAGTACTAAATTGGGGGGGGGGGCGCTTCCACCCTGAATACCTAATCTTGTTTATTTCATATAGCTATGTTTATATTGGTGCCTTTGCACCTCCGTATTCAGGGGCCTTTGCCCCTCCCTCTCTATTCTGGGAGCTCTGTCTCCGCTTTATTCTAGAGGCCTAAGCCCCCCTTCTCTATCCTTATTCACCTAACCTTGTTTACCCAAACTCGGGTGTGAACATCCTATGGCTTTGTACCTCTTTATGCCTTGTTAACCCATTGGTGTAAGCCCAGGGAATTTCTAAACTTATTCCCATACTTGACTATACTACTTATTTATTCATTCATTCTTTCAGTCATTCAACAGATATTTTCTTTAGTTCCTACTGTGTACCAGTTAGCAGTCTGAAGACATAGCAGGAGACAGACATAAAGGAATCTGACCTCATAGGATTATATTCTACTGGAGGAACACAATAAACTATAACTAGTAAATAAATAAATATATTGTGCTATAAATATTAAGATAAAAACAAAATAATAGGAACATGATTAGAAAGAAGCACTGTGATATAGTGCTTCTATATGCAAAATGATGAATTATTTTAGATGAGTAATCAGGGAAGACCTTTCTGAAGTGACATTTAAGCAGAGAACTAGGTGACTGAAGGAGCAGAGCAATGGGGAAATACTAGTGAACGAATAGCCTTTCAAACATTGGGGAATATAAGGGGGGAAATGTTGGGAAGGTTGAAAAATAATACAAAAGGCAGTGTTGCTGAAGTGGACTATAATACAGAGAAAACTAGAAATGAGGCTCAAGAGATAGGCAGGAGCCAGGTGATGGAGGGCCTTGTAGGTTGTAGTAACAATTTGGGTTTTATTCTATAGGTACGGGGAATCATTGGAGTGCTGTGAGTCCTAAAAGAACATTGTCAACTGAACATTTTCACTCTTGTCCAAAGCACACCGTTGTGCTTTCTGAAAAAAAGCAAAAATGGAAGCAATGATTGGATTTAGGATAACTTCGGGAGGTAGAGTCAGTGGGACTTGTTAATAAAACGGAACATGAGATAAAAATAAAAGACACTGAGGTATTTAGTCTGAGAAACTGGAGCAGTATATTGCCATTTATTGAGGTGAGAAAGATTGAAGAAATCATGGAATAATAGAGACCATAAATTTGATTTAGAAAAATTATGCAGGTATGTTTTGCAGATTTTCATTCCGTAATGTAAATACAGCAAAGACATTCTAATCTATTGTCTTCAGTTAGTGTTGTCAATTTTTAATTTCAGGGTTTAGCTACAAAATCAGAAACCATGGACTAAGAAGCAGTTAGAAATGCACCAGGCAAACTGTGCTTGAACATTCCAATTGAATCAGAAGCTGGAATTCAAATTCTAAGTAGAAATGCTGGAGGAATATATCTTCTGTAACTCTCTAATTTTGCCCCATGAAAGAACAATAGTAAATGCAATGAAAGAGCATCATTATATATTTTATAAATGCTGCAATGGTGACATTGTGAATGATGGTCATATTGAAATGGGCTGACTTCAGGGAGAATGTTGGAGTTTGGGGTTTACACAGGCCTAGAATCAATATTTTATTGCCCCAAACAAAGAGAGTAAGCCTCCTTGATATCCAGCAGAGGCTGGAAAAGGTAATGAAAAACATTTTGCTTGGGAGGATTCTTTGGTGGGGGCTAATAGATTATATTAGGGCAAAAACATAAGACTAGGTTTCTAAATTCCTGAATAGGAGTTTGTATAACAGAAGTTCCAAATCTTTCCTGACTTGATCTATAAGGTATACCAAATAAACTTGTGAACAGAGCTTCCTATCATGAAATTAATACAAACTGACTACTATGCCCTGAAGTTGGGCACAATCAGCCACATTAGTTAATCATGTAGAAGTAGCATATTCCAGGGGCGCCTGGGTGGCTCGGTTGGTCAAGTGTCCGACTTCAGCTCAAGTCACCATCCGAAGATGGTTCATGAGTTCGAACCCCATGTGAGTTCTCCTGACTGCCCAGAGCCTGGAGCCTGCTTCAGATTCTGTGTCTCCCTCCCTCTCTCTCTGCCCTCCCCCATCACACTCTGTCTCCTTCTCTCTCTCAAAATATGAATAAATTAAAAAAAAAAAAAACTTAAAAAAAAGAAAGTGGCATATTCCAAAATAGGGTTTCCACTGTTCTGAAAACATTAAAAAAGTTCTGTAAGCAAATGATTCAAAATTCCACTGGCCTACTTCTGTATAATGCTATTCCTTATATGGCAACATGGGTTCTCTGTGTGAGATGACCAGGGAGGGGAAAATATTATAGCGAATGACTCTCTAATATACTAATACAAGTCAGTATTGAATTCCCCCGGAGTTACTGAGCCAGACTCAGAAGTGTTCCTGAAAGCCTATCGAGAAGACAAATTCTCCCAGTGGGCAGAATATCAATCAGTGTATCTTGTGGTCACTTTGCATTAAAAAAAGACAACATGAAGTTAAGTTCTACTTTGATATATGGAAAGTGGCCATCAGTATTATCAGCTAGTATGCTACTTAAAAAGATCAGGGTTGAAGGATCTGTGATAATAAAGGTTGAGGGAAATGGATATTAGACAATTCAGAATGAGAAATGAGAGCAGGGTGTGAAAATACCAGTGCCTCTCTGCTGGCTCCCTGAAAGACCCTACCACGGAGGAGTGAACTACAGACACATTCTACATGAATGGCAAGCTCTTTCCCTAGTCTTTCCCTAGTCTCCCCAATAGTTGTTCAGTGTGATTACTAAATTAATGGTAGTTTGCTGAGTGAAGGATGGGCTTAAAACTTTTTATTGGGGGGTGCCTGGGTGGCTTAGTTAAGCATTCATCCTCAGCTCAGGTCATGATCTCTCACAATTTGTGGGTTCCAGCCCTGCGTAGGACTCAGTGCTGACAGCTCAGAGCCTGGAGCCTACTTCAGATTCTGTGTCTCCCTTTCTCTCTGCCCCTCCCCTGCGTGTGCTCTCTCTCTTTCTCTTTCTCTCTCTCTCCCTCTCTCTCTCAAAAACAAATAAACATTAAAAAATTAAAAAAAAAAAACTTTTCATTGGTTTCCAGATAGTGTAAATAATGATAGGCAATAGACATGAACTAAGTAAAATCTTATATTTTCGTGGGGAACATAGGTGTTGAATACACAGTTTCACACTTATAAAATTACAAATCAAGAAAAGTGTTGCAAAAAAATGGTAGGATTCTAAGGGTCAATTTTAATTTAGCTCTCAGCATCTCCTTCTCTGTAAACCATCATTCACCATTTCTTAACTCTTGCTATAATAACCACATCCACTGCCCCCCACCCCACCAACACACATGTTCACACACATAGTGTTAACCAGCCCTTTCCTCTCTGTTCGCTTAACATCATATTGTGCATCATGATTCATTTCATTAGAGTATAATTGCTGATTTATCTGTTCTAACTCTCACAGAGGACAGGGATTATGTTTAAACTTTGAACCCCATTTCCAGTGTGTGCTGCATAGTCAAGTACTCAGGATGCGGTTATCCAGTATTGAGTTTGTTGAAGATTCAGTTCAAGTGTCAGTTAATCCTAAAGACTTTAATGATCTTTGTGAATCTCTTTGAAATGTCACATCGTACACTAAAAAAATCTATGGTTGCCTTGTCTGACTTTTCATATTTGTTTTCATATTACTTTTATCTCACTATTCACTATGTTTTACATTTTACATGTGTTTCTTTTCTCATACAGAAGCAACCACATGCCAGTATTCCAGTTGTCTATACATTTACTGGGTCAGGGATAATGAGAAGTACCTTTCACGGAATGTCTATTAGGAGAAAACAAAGACCCAAAAGTTAATTAAATCCTGAATCTCAAAGTCAGGGAGAGGCAGAGCCAATATTCAAGTCTAAGTCTGTCTGACTTCAAAGCCAAACTCTTTACTATATAATACTGTCTTATTTTGAGCTGCAAAATGCCTAAAAAGTAAGGCCTAAAAATTACTTGTAGATTCATTGTTCACTCACTTTTAACTCTCAGAATGACTCAGAGGACTCATTGTAATGCAAGGAACAGGGGAACAGCAGGCAACGTTTTCTTAGGAGGCCAGATCCTGTCCCTAGATAGCTATGCCTCCTTGGCCAAATCAAAAGCTCTTTGGGTGCTTAAGTTACCAGATGATTTTAGGCTAAAAAAATGGGAAGACTTGTGAAAAGAGTTAATATTTGTTTTAAGGAAAATATATTTTTAATGTATGCATTTTATATGTTGCTATTCAGTTTAATCAAGGATTCTTTTCACTTTCAGAAACTTTCCAACATAAAAAATCAGTACTTTAATATAAAGACGCTTTTTACTGATTTAGATCACTGTCTGCTATGTTCATTTTATTATAGACTACTTATGACACTAAAATATCTTTCCACACCAACAACTGAAAAAAGGAAATTAAAAACAATAATTGAATATATTTTAAGAAATTTTGAGCAGCAGGCTCTTTTTGAAAGGAAAATAATTTTCCAAAGATGTATTTTTCTCTAAAGAAAAGAGAACATTGTTTCCAAAGTGCCAATTTCCTTGTAAAACAATTTGGAGGAAGCTGTTTTTACCATGGTGACAAAATCGAGATGCAGATTACTTCATCAGAAGAAGGCAATTTTCCACAATCAGCTGAGCTCAGAACACTGAGTGTGTTACATTGAATTTTTGATACAAAACTGCTTTTGAAGATATTAGGGAGTGTTTGTCTTCTTACTCAAGGCTCCAGAAGGACAAGAACTAGCTAAACTGTTGAATAATCTTTAGGCAAAACAAATGTAACTTTCATAAAAAGAAAGTTATTATATATTTTTTAGAATTTTTTGAACTAAGATTAATTACGCAGTGTAGTGGCTTTGTAAAAACAAGTGCTGACAATATTAAAAGTGGTAATATGCAGATGGGAAGTTGCTTTCCGTAATCTGTATGGCCTTGCCTCACTGCTGCTTTCTGGTGACACCACATCCCACAGCCAAGTGTGACCTCCCCGTTCCTAACTGCTCCTGCCTTTAGATTAAGACAATTTCATACTGTTTTGCTCATTCATAATAAATAGGCATACAATTGTATTAAAGCATAAAAATAGCCTAAAATCATTAAAGACATCCAGAACCACGTAGCAACCAACGTTTCCTACTTTATTTAATTACAGTTTTATACATTTCCCCCCCTGCTGTCTTCTGCTGCTAGGAAAGAGGTATGGTTAACTTTTTCTTCTGGCTTGCCTTGTATTTCTATCCAGTCTCTTTCATCTTGCCTACTCAGGATCAAAATGTTGAAAAGACGGAGAATGGGAAATCTAGCAGAAATGTACTTGATTGATCAGAGCTGTGAATTGTGGTCTTATGCTCTTTAAGCTTGACGTATGTTTATTGTGATGTGTGTGTTGGGAGAGGGAGGAATCTCTCAACTACGTGTCGGTGACCAAGGTAGTTTATTTTCCTTGGACATGCCGCTTTCCCCTTGGTCTGTTAGTTTTCAGGGGCCTACTGCCTATGGGTTCTTTCTCCAATGGCCCCATTGCCCTTCTGGCTGCCCTAATGATTTTAATGGACTTTGGTTCCGTTCTCTTGAATGTATCTGCCTGAAGGCAAAGAATCACTCTGTCTCCAAGCTCTCTGATATAAACTGATCCTAATACAGCAGGAAACTCTCCTTTGCTCCATAACCAAAACAGAAAGTAAAGTCAACTCTGCTTTTATCTTTCCCATGTTGAAATTAGACATCAACTGCCTAACTCTTGAGGACATATGTCGGGCTTGCTTAGCCATCCTGTTGAAGGTTGGTTCTTTTATTAGTTACAAGGTTGGCTCAGGTACTCCTTACCCAAAATGGAGGTACTCACAGAAGAGTGCTTTTGAAATCCCTGATCCTGTTCTCTCTTGATGCTTAAGGTTTTAACCATTTTATATCTTCAATAAGGTGAAGGATTTTTAGATTTGTGAAATTAGTTTGTAAACTTTGGAATGAAAGTTTGCTTTTTGTCCATGTAATATCTGTTGTATCTTAGTGACTCAGTCCAAACTTCCAATTTTGCTTTCATACTGAAGGATATCACATTCTGTTAAGTGTTTTCATTATAGTATTGTGATAACTCTTCAAAAAATTTTATAGTACTTTAGCTACCAGATTTTAACTTCTTGAGAGGGATAATATGACTAATAATAACAAAAATTAAGGGGCGCCTGGGTGGCGCAGTCGGTTGAGCGTCCGACTTCAGCCAGGTCACGATCTCGCGGTCCATGAGTTCGAGCCCCGCGTCAGGCTCTGGGCTGATGGCTCAGAGCCTGGAGCCTGCTTCCGTTTCTGTGTCTCCCTCTGTCTCTGCCCCTCCCCCGTTCATAAAGGGGCGACTGGGTGGCGCAGTCGGTTAAGCGTCCGACTTCAGCCAGGTCACGATCTCGCGGTCCGGGAGTTCGAGCCCCGCGTCGGGCTCTGGGCTGATGGCTCAGAGCCTGGAGCCTGTTTCCGATTCTGTGTCTCCCTCTCTCTCTGCCCCTCCCCCATTCATGCTCTGTCTCTGTCCCAAAAATAAATAAACGTTGAAAAAAAAAATTAAAAAAAAAAAAAAAAGAGTTATGTTACCTGTAGACCATGTATGGAGTCAGTGTGGTAGTTCTGAATTTCTTCTCCACCCTTCCTTTTCAATCTATACATTCCAAAAGTGGTAAGAAAAGTCATCTTTTCCATCAGCATGATTAGAAGCAACCATGAACTGACCGTGGAATATTAACCTCAGTATATGAAACTTCACTAATCATAAGGGAAATGCAAATCAAAAACATAATAAAACATCACCTCACACTTGTAAGAATTGCTATTATCAGAAAATGAAAGCTAAATAGTTTGGCAAAGATATGGACAAAAGGAAACCCTGTACACTGTTGATGGGAATGTAAATTGGTATAGTCATTATGGAAAAGAATATGAAGATTTCCTCAAACAATTAAAAATAGAACTATTATATGATCCAGAAAACCCATTTCTGGGTCTATATCCAAAGGAAATTAAATAGACATCTCAAAGAGATCTGAACTTACGTGTTCATTTCCCAATTATTTATAATACCCGAGATGTGAAATGTTATACATATTATTACTATATATATACATAATTTTCTCTTTATGTACATCTTATTTTTCTTTACATACAATGTATATATACACATATATTATGTATATATGTATAATATATGTATATACACATACACACAATAGAATATTATTCAATCTTGAAAAAGAATGAAATCATGCTGTTGGGACAACATGCATAAAACTGGAGGGCATTATGCTAAGTGAAATTAAGCCATATGCATAAAGACAAATACTCCATCATCTCACGTATATGTAGAATCAAAAAATGTCAAATGCATAGCATCAGAGAGTAGCATGGTGTTTTCCAGAGGCTGAAGAATGGGAGAAATGGGGAGATGTTGGTCAAAGGGGTACAGAGTTTCAGTTGTGCAAGATAAATAAGTTCTGGAGATCTAATGTACAACAGTGTGACTATAATTAATAATATTGTATTGTATACTTGAAATTGGCTGACAGCAGATCTTAAATGATCTTAAAAATCTACCCTCCCCCCCCCCAAAAAAGTGAACTATGTGACGTGATGGTATGCTAATTACCTTGAGTGTGGTGAACATTTCACAATGTATATAAGTATAAAAACAAGTTGTACATCTTAAATACATTCAGTTTTTGATTGTCAATTATACCTAAATAGAGTTGAAACAAAACTAACCTCTATTCCCTGCTCTGGACGGGTTGGAAAATTGAAGTGCATTGTGCTCAGAGTAGCCAAAGGATCCCATTATTTGAATTTATTACATGATCGTGCTTATGATACTACTGTGCAGTGTTTTGGCACATACCGCTTTGTTGTTAATTATCTCCATCTTTGCTCTTTAAAATATTATAGTATTCATTAATTATCTCTAAATACTCCCTTTAAAAACTGTTCACAAAAAAAACCCCAAAAACAAAAAACCCAAAACAGCAGTTTCCAATGGTGAGAGCTATTTGGCAGAGCAGTCTTGGCTGTTTCTATTTATTTCAAAGAGAATTAAAAAGCTTAGACAAAACAAATGACAAAGTGTATGTGGGACTCTGAGGGTGTTTCTGAAAAATTTATAAACTGGCTTCATTTATTTAGTGGTCTTTAGAGTAACTACAATTCAATTCATTTTAAGAATGTGTGGGGAAATATGTCCAAAATTGCAATTTGAAAACTCATTCCCAGAAAATGTATCTGGAACAATTTTCATACAACTAAAAAAAAAAAAAGAAAGAAAGAAAGAAAGGAAACCACACAAATAGTGCTTGATTTCACTCTTTAGTGGTTTTTATCTCATAATTCTAGAAATCTAGATAAAACTAAATATTTTACCAGTAATTGTCAGGTATTTTGGGAGAAGCCATTGGATATTTTATATCTCAGCAATGAGATATTTTAAAAGATTGCTTTTTTATTTTTTTTTATGTTTTTACCGTTTATTTATTTTTGAGAGAGGGAAAGACTGAGCATGAGCAGGAGAGGGGTAGAGAGAGAGGGAGACACAGATCTGAAGCAGGCTCCAAGCTCTGAGCTGTCAGCACAGAACCTGATGCAGGGCTCCAGCCCACGAACCAAGAGATCATGACCTGAGCCAAGGTCAAACGCTTAACCGACAGCCATCCAGGCGCCTCAAAAGATTGCTTTTTAATTTAAGAAGAAAGTAGTTGAATATTTGTATGGATGCCAATATACAATGATTATGCTCTTTAACTGCTGTCAATAAATTGAAACCCATCTTTGCCTTAAAAGAACAAAGCCTAGAAAATTAGCTAGATGTCTCAGAAAATACCCCCTATTTCAGTAACAATCATCAGATAAGAAAACCCCAAACCAAGAAAAATAAATCAGCCATTTCTATTGTGCTATTTGAAAATTCAAATTATTATAAAATTATGTTATTATTTTATGCAAAAATGTTAGCACTGAAGTAGAAGACACCTGGATAATTTTCATATAATTTGTGATGAAATCCAGTGGCTTTATCAAATAAAATTAAAGACTATACTTCTTATATTTGTTTATAATTTAGTATTTCGTCCTTAAAAATATTATTTATTGCTATATGAAAGTAAGGGAATAGAACCTATAAACAAGTCAACTATTAACCAATGAAAGAAAACGTAGTTTTGGTAATATTATTAAATTAATTGTTAAAATTATGTAGTAAGGAGCAAATAGATATGTAACTACATCATAAGGAGAAATGGGCTCTGAAAAAAAAAGATTAAAGTGGGGTGGCTGAGTGGTTCCGTTAGTTAGCACCAACTCTGGATTTCACTCAGGTCATGATCTCACTGTCTGATTGGTGAGATCAAGCTCTGCCTAGGGGTCTGCACTGACAGCATGGAGATTCTGTCTCTCTCTCTCTCTCTGCCCCTTCCTGGCTCTCTCTCTCTCTCTCTCTTTCAAAATAAATAAGTAAACTTAAAAAAAAAAGATTAAAATTATTACTGTTTAAAAGTTCACAACTTTAGTGAAGTAATTATATGCATGGAAATCAAAACTTTAGAATTATAGAAATATAGGAGCATGTTTTATAAGTTAACATCTTTGATTTTGCATACATTTCTGAGCCTGTTTAGTAGCCTTTAGTAATGCATGTGGCAATGGAATTTCAACATGTATCAGAACTTTTATCTTCTCTAAAGTTCTTAGAATATTAACATCTAATCAAGTAAATATGTATATTAGTGGAAACATTGGATTTTAAAATCTTATGTGAAATAGAAGCCTTATACAATTATTAACCATTTTTTGGTGATGATTCTATGCATATAAACTCCTTGTCGTATTTGTACTTTTCTTGTCTATTTCCAGAAAAAAAATTTCATATGTTTAGAGCCCAATAATTCTTCTTGTTTCCCACCTTTAGGATTTCTTCCACCAACTTGTTGAAGAAATTTGCAATTAACCTGAAATTTATTCTATATCCTCCCTTTTACATTCATGTTACAAATTGGTAATCATGCCTTGGAGATTTGCCTTGCTTGATGTCTCCTTTTTGTATTTCTTTTTTTAATTTTAATTAAATTATAATTAACATACAGTGTCATATTAGTTTTAGGTGGACAATATAGTGTTTTAACAATTCTATACATGTACTCAGTGATCATCATCATGATCAGTGCACTTGTAATCCATTTATCTATCTCACCCATCACCCCTGCCCCCAATGAGCTTCCCTCTGGTAATCATCAGTTTGTTCTCTATAGTTAAGAGTTTGGAGGGGGGGGGTTGCCTATTTTTTTCTTTCTTCATTTGTTTTGTTTCTTAAATTCCATATAGGAGTGAAATAACATGATATATGTCTTCTGTTATTGACTCATTTTGCTTAGCATTATACTCTAGATTAATCCATGTTGTTGCAGATGGCAAGATTTCATTCTTTTTCATGGCTGAGTAATATTCCATTGTGTATATATTGCTTCTTTATCCATTCATCTATCCATGGACACTTGGGCTGCTTCCATAATTTGGCTGTTATAAATAATTCTGCAATAAACCTAAGGGTGTACATATATTCTCAACTTAGTGTTTTTGTATTCTTTGTATAAATACCCACTATGGAATTACTGGATCATACAATAATTCTATTTTTAATATTTTGAAGAACCTCCATATTGTTTTCCACAGTGGCTACAATCAGTTTGCATTCCCAAAAACAGTGCATGAGGGTTTCTTTTTCCCTACATCCTTACCAACTCTTCTTGTTTCTTCGTTTTTTTTTTTTAATTTTTATTTTTTTGTGTTTGTTTGTTTATTTTGAGAGAAGGAGCGTGCAAGCAAGGGAGGGGTAGAGAGAGAGGGAGAGAGAAATCCCAGGTAGGCTCTGTAATGTCAGTGCAGAGCCTGATGCGGGGCTCAAACTCATGAACTATGAGATCATGACCTGAACTGAAACCAAGAGCAAGATGCTTAACATACCAAGTAGCCCAGGCATGCCTCCTGTGTTTTTATTTTAGCCATTCTGACAGATGTGAATTGATATTGTGATTTTGATTTCTGTTTGCCTGATGAGGAGTGATGTTGATCATCTTTTCATGTGTCTGTTGGCCATCTGGATGTCTTCTTTGGAGAAATTTCTGTTCATATCTTCTACACATTTTTGATTGGATTATTTATTTTTGTGGTGTTGAGTTGTATCAGTTGTTTATATGTTTTGGATACTAGCCCTTTGTCAGATATGTCATTGGCAAATATTTCCTCCCATTCACTAGGTTGTCTTTTACTTTGGTGGTGGATTCTATTGCTATGCTTTTAATTTTGTTGTAGCCCCAATAGTTTATAGTGTCTCTATCTGGTTTGGGTATCAGGGTAATGCTGTCCTCAGAATGAATTTGGAAGCTTTTCTTCCTTTTCTTCTTCTTCTTCTTCTTCTTCTTCTTCTTCTTCTTCTTCTTCTT
>NW_024412405.1:45248276-45414069 GCF_014898765.1 Herpailurus yagouaroundi | reverse complement strand
TTCTTCTTCTTCTTCTTCTTCTTCTTCTTCTTCTTCTTCTTCTTCTTCTTCTTTTTGGAATAGTTTGAAAAGAATCAGTATTAACTCTTTTTTAAATGTTTGGTGGAATTCACGTGTGAAGCTTTCTGGCCCTGGACTTTTTTTGCTGGGAGTTTTTTTTGTTTTTTTTTTTTTAATGCTTGTTTATCTTTGAGAGAGAGACACACACACACAGAGTGAGCAGGGGAAGGGCAGAGAGAGAGAGGGAGACACAGAATCTGAAGCAGGCTCCAGTTTCTGAGATGTGGGCACAGAGCCCAACGCGGGGCTCAAACCCATGAGCCGTGAGATCATGACTTGAGTCGGATGTTGAAACAACTGAGCCACCCAGGCTCCCTTTTGTTGGGATTTTTTTGATTACTGATTCAATTTCATTGCTTGTAGTTAGTCTTTTCAAGTTTTCTTCTTCTCCTCCACCTCCTCCTGTTCCTCCTCCTCTTCCTTCTCTTTCATTTCCTCCTCATTTTTCTGCTTCTGCCCTGCTTCTCAGCTTATCTTTCCTCTTCCTCTTCCTCTTTTTTTTTTTTTTTTACAATCTGGCTAAAGGATTATCGATTTTGTGGATCTTTTCAAAGAACCAGATCCTGATTTTATTGATCTGTTCTATAGTTATTTTAGTTTCTATTTCATGTATTTCTGCTCTAATCTTCATTGCTTTTTTCCTTGTCCTGGTTTGTGTTTTTGCTGTTCTTTTTCTAGCTCTTGTAGGTGTAAGGTTAAGTCGTTTTTTGATATTTTTCTCGCATCTTGATGTAGACCTGTATTGCTATAAACTTCCCTCTGAGAATAGCTATTGCTGTTAGCCCAAAGCTTTTGGACCATTGTGTTTCCATTTTCATTTGTTTCTGTGTATATTTTTATTTCTTCTTTCATTTCAGAGCTTCCTCTGCCTCCTCATTTTGTCTAACTCTCTGTGTCTGTTTCTGTGTGTTAGGAAAGTCAGCTCTGTTTCCTGCTCTTGAAAGTAGTGGCCTTATGAAGAACAGGCCCTGCAGTGCCCTGTGGTGCCATGTCCCGTGTTCACCAGAACCTGGAACTTGAGGGATGTCTCCTGTGTGTGTTGTGTGTGCCCGACTGCTGTGGCTGAGGCATGTTTGCCTTCAGTCCTGTCGTCTGGAGTGGTTCTCTTTGCCTGGTGTGGGTAGGGTTTGTCCATGGGTTGTTAGTGGGCCAGTCTGGGGCCACCTTAGGCTTGAATTGAGCCAGACCAGGCATTTGCCAGAGATGTAATAGTAGCGAACTACATGGCTCTTTCCCTGTGTTGTGCCTTGAGAAACTTTGGTTGGTGGGAGGGGCCTGAAATCAGACCACAGTTCTGCCCTCCGCTCCCTGCAGGGGCCACAGTTGGACTGGCATATGTGGTTATCTTCCCCTTTAATTGGGGCAGGAGTCACTTTGGAGTGGTGCTGACTCCTGTCAGGGCTAACTGCAGACTGCCATGCTTGTGGCACCACTTTGTTTGGGCTTTGGCCAAGGGCTTATTGGAGGGGACAGTTCTGTAGGAGAACATGGGGGTGGGGCAATCAGAGTTAGAAAGTCTGATCAGTCTGCTATGGGAGAGGACATGGAACCACTTGGAAAACTCCTATCACGGTGTTGACGTGGGGGGTAGGACCACAGGAGAATGTGATTCTATGCTGGTCCACTGTAGGAGGGGGCCTGCAGCTACTCAAAACTCCTGCCTAGGCCCACTGGGTTGGAGGGAGATGATCTGCAGAAGTGTGCAGGAGTAGGGCACCAGTGTTAGCAAGTTAGGTGGAGAATGTGCTGTTTGCTGGTTCCCACCGGTGTCTGCATCTGTGCTGGGGTGAAGGAGAGAAATGGCGCAGCCAGCTTTTTTGTTCTTGGAGAAGTCTTCTATAGATTCTTGCTCTTCCAGCACATGCTCTGAGATTAATAAACAAATCCCCCTCCTGTATACCCTAGGCTTCAAACTATTGCCTCTATGCTTTATCTCCTGGGGGCTCTTTGTTGTGCTGTCTCTTTAGGGGAAACTCAGTTTTCACTCACCCTCCAGGTTCTCCCAGAGCTGAGCCCGCTTGTTTTTAAAGTTCCAGAAGGTGTTAAACCACACTCATTGTAAAAACTCAAGAAATTAGCCTCTCTGGTTTTCAAAGCCATGTGTTACAGGGATTTGTCTTCCCAGTGCAGGGCCCCATGCCTTGGGTTCCAGATGTGATTTTTGTTTCTTTTCCCTTTCTATGCCCGCTGTGTCCCTCCCTCCCTAAGACAGTTCTGAGGGTCTATTTAGCTACCAACCTTGTCTCTGCCCTTCCTACCCTCTTTGATGTGGCCTCTTCTCCACATTTAGCTGTGGAGAGTCTGCTCTGCCAGTCTCTGGGTCATTTTGGATTATTTATACTGGGTGTTATCTAGTTGTAGCCATGGAATGAGGTATGCTTAGGATCCTTCTATTCTGCCATTTTCCCAGGAAATCTCCTTTTTACATTTCTTATTTTCCCTTCTCATCATAATTTTATGGAGGCTATACTAAGCTTCTTTACTGGATTATTGCAATATTCCCTTCCCTTTTATTCCCTTTACTGACACCACTTCATATTTTCCAAAGCACGAATTGCACAGCCAATGTTGTCATGCTTAGAATACCTCAGTGGCAATGTATAGTTTTCAAAATAATGGTTATAATCACGGCTTAAAATCCTATGCTTGGACCTCTTGAACTCTACCTTTTTATCTTAATTCTCACCAGAAGCTTAACTAGAACATCTTTAGTCTGTGCCTAAATGCAGAATTGCTTCAAATGCAAATTCTGGAAGTAGAGTGAGACCTAATACTCATGGAAAAAGAAGGAGGTCAGAATGACTAGAGTAGATGGAGTAAAAGAGACATCCAAGTGTGATGAGTAGTCACTGGAGGGCTTGAACTAACCTATGAAAATGATGACTTCCATTTAAATGAGGTTCACTCATGGCTGGTGTATGAAGAGACTGTGAAGGACAAAAGTGGAAGCAGGGAGACCACTTAGGATGTTGTTACAATGGTCTGGGCAAAGATCATAGTGGTTTGGACTGAGGTGCTGGTCCTGAGAACTGTCAGATTCTCTCTTCATTTAGAAGGCACAGTCAACATGGTGGAATGATGGATTTGATGTGGAGTGTGAGGACAAGTAAAGAGTCCAAGTCATTCCAGGGCTTGAGGCCTCAGCAACTGGATGATGCTGGTGTCGTTTACTGAAATGTAGGTCACTGTAGGAAAAGCAAATTTAGGGATGTAGAACGTGAGAGCTCAGCACCCTATGAGGGCCCCCATCTCCTATCACCTTCATGCTCTATAGCTACTCACCCAGGTGTACCCAGACTGCCACAGCCTAAAGGTCACGTCACCACCCCAGAGAACACCACTATGTTCTCTGACCCAGTGCATAGTCATTCTTTCCTAATGATCTCCTTATGGACCTTCTCAGAAGTCACCAAAATGGCCAAGTTAAGAAGGAACTGATAGTCTATTTTGATCTAAGATCTACAAATTATTCAGCCATGTGATTCTTACCTTTTAAAAAAAGTTTTTCTCATGGATTTATTAAAGATTTCTAATTTAATTGTCTTACAGTCAAGAGATACAGTCTGATGATATCTATTCATTAAAATTTGAAATTTGCTTAATATCTTAATACACAGTCATCTCTTGTAAAAATAAAATGTGAAATTAGTAAGTAAAAATGAATATTTCTGTAAAAATCAGTCAAGGAACTCACACAAAGAAAAAAGGATATAAAATATAATAACATATACCCAAAATATGGAGAGGAGAGGAGAAAATAATGGATTCAAACTTGCATGGCCATCAATTTAATATAGACTGCTATTTGTAGAAGAGGTTATATACAAACCTAATGGTAACCACAGATCAAAAACTGCTAATAAACATGCAAAGAATAAAGAGAATGAAATCCAAATATATCACTAAAGAAAATCAGCAAAATATGAGAGAAAGACAAGAAAGGATCAGAGAAAATCTCCAGAAGGAACCACAAAACAAGTAATAAAATGGCAATAAATACATATCTATTAATAATCCTTTTGCATGTAAATGGAATAAACACTCCAATCAGAAATACAAGATGTCATAATGGATTAAAAAAAAAAAAAAAAACAAGACCTGCTGCGTATAAGAGACACATTTTAGACCTGAAGTCACCTGCAGATTAAAAATGAGGGGATGGAGAAACATTTATCATGGAAATGGATGTCAAAAGGAACCAAGAATAGCAAAACTTATATCAGACAAACTAGATTTGAAAACAAAGACTGTAACAAGAGACAAAAAAGGGCACTATATAATCTTAAAGGGGATAATCCAACAAGAATATACAACAATTGTAAATATTTTTGCTCCCAATATGGAGGTGCCCAAATATTAAAAACAATTAATAACAAACATAAGAGAACTAATTAATAATACAATAATAGTAGGGGACTTTAACACCCCACTTACATCAATGGGCAGATCATCTAACCAGAAAATCAACAAGTAAACAATGGCTTTGAATGGCACACTGGTGCAAATGAACTTAACAGATATACTGAGAACATTTCATCCTAAAACAGCAGAATACACTTTCTTTTCAAGTGCACATAGAACATTCTCTAGAATAGATTACATATTAGGTCACAAAACAGACCTCAACAAATACAAAAAAATTGAAATTATACCATGCACTTTTTCTGACCTCAACACTATGAAACTAGAAATCAACCACAAGAAAAAGTCTGTAAAGACTACAACTACATGGAGTTTAAAGAACATGCTGCGAAATAATGAACGGATCAACCAGAGGAAGCAAAACAAACAAACAAACAAACAAACAAAAACAAAACAAAAAACAAAAACATGGAAACAAATGAAAATAAAAACACAATGGTCTAAAGCCTTTGGGATGCAGCAAAAGCAGTCCTACAAGGGAAGTATATAGAAATATAGGCTTATGTTAAGAAGAAAGAAAAATCTCAAATAACTTAACCTTGCATCTAAAGAAGCTAGGAAAAGAACAACAAAAGAAGCCTAAAGCCTACATAAGGAAGGAAATAGTAAAATTTAGAGCGGAAATAAATGAAATAGAAATGCAAAATAACGATGGAACAGATCAATGAAACCAGGAGCTGGTACTTTGAAAACATTAATAAAACTGATAAACCTCTAGCCAGACTTATCAAAAAGAGAAAGTATCAAAATAAATAAAATAACAAATGAGAGAGGAGCAACAAAAATGAACACCACAGAAATACAAACAAATATAAGATAATGTTATGCAGAAGTATATGTTAACAATTTGGACAACCCCGATGAGATAGATAAATTCATAGAAACATATAAACTACCAAAACTGAAACAAGAAATAGAAAACTTGAACAGACTGATAAACAGCAAAGGAACTGCATCAGTATCAAAAAACTCCCAACAAACCAAAGTCCAGGACCAGATGGCTTCACAGGCAAAATCTAAGAAACATTTTATTTATTTATTTTTTTCAACGTTTATTTATTTTTGGGACAGAGAGAGACAGAGCATGAACGGGGGAAGGGCAGAGAGAGAGGGAGACACAGAATCGGAAACAGGCTCCAGGCTCTGAGCCATCAGCCCAGAGCCCGACGCGGGGCTCGAACTCACGGAGCGCGAGATCGTGACCTGGCTGAAGTCGGACGCTTAACCGACTGCGCCACCCAGGCGCCCCCTAAGAAACATTTTAAAGAAGCGTTAATACCTATTCTCAAACCATATCAAACATAGAAAAGAAAGGAAAACTTCTAAATTTTTTCTAGGAGACCAATATTACCCTCCTATCAAAACCAGTTAAAGACACCACTAAAACAACAGAACTATAGGCAAATATCTCTGATGAACATAGATGCAAAAATTCTCAATAAAATACAAGCAAACCAAATCCAATAGTATTTTAACAAAAATTGATCATCACAATCAAGTAGGATTTATTTCTGTTATGCAAGGGTAGTTCAATATTCACAAATCAAATCAATATAACACACGACATTAATAAAAGAATAGATAAAAACCGTATGATCATTTCACTAGATGCAGGAAAAGCATTTGACAAAGAACAGCATCCATTCATGATAAAAACCCTCAATAAAGTCTGTTTCTAGGGAACACACTTCAGTTTCATAAAGGCCATCTATGAAAAACCCACAGCTAATACCATCTTCAATGGGGAAAAACTGAGAGTTTTTCCTTTAACACTCAAACCAAACAGGGATGTTCACTCTCACCACTTTTATTCAATATAGTACTGGAAGTCCTAGCCACAGAAATCAGACAAAAAAAAGAAATAAGAGGTGTCCAAGTTGGCAAGTAAGAAATTGTAAAAGTCTGTATTTTCTAATTCAAGCTAAATTTTTACATTTTATCTGTTGATAATTTTGAATGATGAATTTAAATCTACATTAACCGGGGAATTAAAATTTTCCCTGTGGTTCCATTAGATGTGCTTTTATATTTTTATACATTTCTAGATTATCATATTGGATACATGCAAATTTAGAATTTTTGTTGTATTAAAACTTTTGATGTTTTGAAGGGCATCATTTTCCTAATAATACTTTTTTTTAAAGTCACTGTTATTTTTTTATATATGCATTTTACACACGTATTTCCTCACTCTTACTTTTAATAAGTCTGGCTGGGTCCTTTGGCTTTAATAGTGTGTCTTTTAAACTGCAAATGGAGTTTTTGTTGTTACCGGTCTCTGTGTTTGAAAAATGACTTCATTCACTTTACATATAATTATAATTAATACATTTGCACTTATTTGCAGTCTCTTAATTTGTGCCTTCTGTTTGTACTCTTATTTCTATTATTTTTTATTCTTGCATTGTTCTTCATTTTCAATATTACACTCTCTCTACTAATTTGCAGTAATTATTGCATTTTCTTTTTAATGATTCGCTTTTTTATTTTACCTTGTAGGTTTAACAAAGTCTGAAATCAATTAATATTTTAATGCTTTCCTGAATATACAGGAAGGGAGAATTGTAAAAACTGCATCCTAATTTGCATATCTACTTCCATACTTGCTGAAAGTGGAAATAATAAGGAAATATATGTTAGTAAAATACTTTCAAAAAGTATAAAATTGCTTCAAAATAAAATGCACTGTTAATAAAATGCATGCCTTTCAATTTACATATTAATTTACACATTTTTGTTTTTGTCCAACTTATATATCATATCTCTTTTAACCCTATTGATAATATATTTTATGCATACAGATCTTTTAGAATTGTTTACATGCTTATCCATTTTCTTTGCTCATAATTTTTCTTTTATGTAAAAAGTATTTCTTGGTTCATTTTTTTCTTCCAGAAGTACATCTTCTAGAAATTCACTTAGTAAATGACTCTTTCTAAAAACAATTTTTTTTAATGTTTATTTATTTTTGAGAGAGAGAGAGAGAGAGAAAGAGACAGAGTGTGAGCTGGGGAGGAGCAGAGAGAGGGAGACACAGAATCTGAAGCAGGCTCCAGGCTCTGAGCCGTCAGCACAGAGCCGGACGAGGGGTTCAAACCCACGAACCGTGAGATCATGACCCGAGCTGAAGTCGGATGCTTAACCGACTGAGCCACCCAGGCACCCCTAGTAAATGACTCTTAATGATCATTTATTTCGTATTTGTACATAAATGTCTTTATTTCACACACAAATGTCTAAGTAAACAGAAAGTTCTGGATTCTGGATTGTCTATCATTTCTTTCATCAATGTAAGGGTACTGTTATTCTCTCTTCTTGTTTCCATTGTTACTTTTGAGAATTCTATTCATAGATTAAATTATTACTAATTTGTAGGCCTTTTGTTTTAATCTTTGTCTTCTGGAAAGAACTTATTTTTGTCTGCAAAGCACCCAAGATTTACCGTAATAATCTATTTGCAGATTTATTTATATTTCATGTTCTACATATTGTGCCTTCCATATTTATTTATGAATTTTTGTCTTCATCAGTTATGGAAAATTTTCAGTTATTTTTCTACAAATGTTGCCTTTTCTACAGTTTCTTTAGTTCTAGGCATGGGAGACTTACGGAACTATACTATATATTGTTATGATCTTCATGTTTTTGACCTTTATACCAAATTTTCCTCTAGGATAATTTCCTCAAATCTACTTTCTGCTTTACTAATATCCTTTTGGCAGAGTCTAGTCTGCTGTTTAGACTACCTATTGAGTATAATTTTAACAAATTTATTCTTCATTAAAACATTGCTATTTGTATCTTTCCCTAAGTTTGGCAATTTTGATTTCTTTTTTTCTTGCTCATTTTTTTCCACATTTATTTCTTTAAACATTTCAAACAGTTGTTTTCTGGATCTCTTATTGCCGATATTAGAGTTATTTGATTCCTGTTGTTGATTTTGACTTTGTGTATTCTAATCATATGATTTGGTTTCTTGTATTTCTTGTATTGTGTTTCTTGTTTTGTAATATTTTACTGAAATACCATATTTTGTTGAGATAAAACTTTCAATACTTGGAAAGTTTCAATTGGAGAAGCTTTCCTCCAGGGCTAATTTCCATTAGATTTTGCCAGTTGCCAAAGACTACTGCTGACCTGAGACCATTTTATTCCCATCCAAACATCCACGATTTAATTTGGGTGCAGAAGTCCATGTCCTTCAACTTTGCAGCAGTTTAAACTCCAGAGGTGTCAACACTTATACTATCATTTGCTTTTTAGGTTATCTTTTGCATTTATACTATTTATTGTTTTATATTCTAGTTTTAAGTCATTGCACCTTTCTAGAAGTCATTTTTAGAAATTTCCCTTAGTTTTGGGGGAAAAAAGTGAAGGATCTCATTGCATTTTAAGAGTGTATAGTGTAACATATGGCCAAAGCATAGGCCCTAGGTCATGTTTTCTGTTGGCATGTTTAACATTTTTCTTTTTAACATGTTTATATCATTTATTTTAATATGGGATGCTGGCATATTTAGAGTTTTATCTCCTAGTAATTTTAACATTCTCATTTCCTTATTTTTATAATGATTTTCATCTATACTGTCTTGTTTTGGATTGGTTTCACTTTATTTTTAAATATAATTTCATATCCTTCTACTGTTTGGAATGTCTATATCTATATATACCTATATATTCAATATCTCTTATTATGGTTATTGTCTTTAAAATGCTAGGATGCCTACTTATTAATGTTTAAAGTTAATTAATGTCTGTACCCCCTTCCCAATTAATTAATTAATTTACTTTGGATCTTTATAACTCTGATGAGTTTATCCTATGTCAACAGGTTATTTTTATCTAGAACATGAATATCGGATATTTCTTGTTTTGGCAAGTTGCTTTTTGTGATGGCTTTTTGTTTCCTCGTGTATGCAGTAATTTGGGATTTTGAGTTAGTGTTTTCAGAGTTTTTACCTATAGAAATTCTTGGGTTTTAATCTAAGTTCTTTCCCACTAAGAGAATATTCATATTTCAACTTAGTTTATTGCTCTCTACCATTCCAGAACCGCATAGTGTTATGCTTCCAAATTAGGATATCTCAGACTGTGTAGGCAGATTAGCTTTAAAGTACAAACCTATGTCAGTTTCAGGCCTATGTTTCTGCACGTGTGGGTGTGTACGGGGGTGTATCTATATCTATTGTATATATTCATGCAAGTCTTTATTTTTCTTTAAGTGAAGACCTGGGAAAGGCAGACAAGCTTGATTTTTGTCTCCCTTTGTCATTTATTGAGATATTTTCTTCTTCTTTTTTTTTTTTAATATTTTTTTTCAACGTTTATTTATTTTGGGGACAGAGAGAGACAGAGCATGAACGGGGGAGGGGCAGAGAGAGAGGGAGACACAGAATCGGAAACAGGCTCCAGGCTCCGAGCCATCAGCCCAGAGCCTGACGCGGGGCTTGAACTCATGGACCGCGAGATCGTGACCTGGCTGAAGTCAGACGCCCAACCGACTGCGCCACCCAGGCGCCCCGAGATATTTTCTTCTATATAATTTTCTGAAATACAGTTTTTCAGAGATCCAGGTTATTGCTTTAGATAGAGTCTCAGGTCTAACATCTGCCATTTGTCCAAGGCTTGATCTCTTCTTTCATCTTGACTGTAAACTTTCAGCCTCTTAAGCTATTGAAATCAGCAAACATTTCCATGAAGGACCATACATGAAACATCATCTGTACATTCTTAGTATCTGTCATTCTCTCTCTCCCTCCCTACTTTCTCCTCTCCCTCCCTGGCACTTGGACTTTTAGAAAACAATTATTTCAATATAAACTGTGCACTAAAAATGCTTATTTAATTTGTGCTATTGTTCTTGGTGTGAGTGTTGAAAGATTTTCAACATAGTATGTACACAATATTGCTAATATTAAGGTTTTTTTTGTTTAAACTATTAGAGTTTTGTTTTATCATCTATGGCTCTGAGGCTCTAAATACTGAAAAGCTTCCTTTACATAACTGTTACTGGTAATTGAATTTACTCACAGTATGATTGTTAATAGGAGTTCAATTTGTTAGAATGTTTGTTGTAGGCAATTCAATTAATTACCAGTTTCAGTAAACAAACTGGTGTAGTGATAATTAACTTACTACCTGAGATTTCATTAAGTGTTTTTAGGGTAACTGAATTCTATATAACTGGCCCAACCTCATATTGTAAAAAAAAAATTAATGTTTATTTATTTTTAAGAGAGAGAGAGATGGACAGACAGACAGATTGCCAGTGGGGGAAGGACAGGGAAAGGGAGACCCAGAATCTGAAGCAGGTTCCAGGCTCTGAGCTGTTAGCACGGAGCCCCATGCGGGGCTAGAACCCATGGAGTATGAGATTATGACCTGAGCCAAAGTCAGACACTTAACTGACTGAGCCACTCAGGTGCCCCACCAACCTCATATTTTAAGAAGATAAATTGAGAAATTTTATCTTTGTTTTTTTTTGTCCTCATATTTTTGTAAAAAAATAAAATCTGCTGATTCACTTCTAACCTAAGGAAAAGTATTCAACAAATTTATGGCATAAAGATTGTGAGATATTCTTTAACCAGCTCTAACACTTTTTTCTTGCATTAAGCTGAAGTGGTCAATTAGGGTAGTGTGCACCTTACAACATTTTGAAGAAAGGGTCATTTGAACTGATATAAAATAGAGAAGAGCGTTATTTCAAGAAAGAAAGCAGCCAAATCAGTAATTCCTTTTTAGTCTTTACCTACTGGCTCCCACAAAAGCACTTATTATAATTCATCACTTCATTCTTCTAAAAACTTTTTTCTTTTCTTTTCTTTTCTTTTTTTTTTTTTTTTTTTTTTTTTTAGATCCTGTGCTTCCCTTTGGCTTCCTTCCTAACTCGTGTCAACTGCTGACTCCTTTCCAACAAAACCACGTGATGTTCAAGGGACTGCCCAGTTTGATCTTTGAGTTTCTGACCTTAACTGTAACCCTTTCCTCAATTAATTAGTAAAGAGCTATGGACACAAATGCCATGTATGTGGTTTTTCAAATATCAGTTTCAAAAATGACTGGAGTGATCTTCGGGGTCTGTTAAACCCCACACTCAACCTTTAACTCCTCTAGTTGTGTCCCTAACTGTGAGTGAATTGTACAACCACTGTCCAATATTTCAAGCCAAGAATCTCGGCTTCCTCCCTTCCATTTTCCATCTCTTGCAGTCCTAAAGCAATTTCTTCTGACGGCACATCCAACCTACATCTATAATGTGTTCACTTCCTCACCCTCTCCCCTACCATCATCCTAATTCAAGCCACTAGTATTTCCCACTTGGAAAACTCTCTAATCGATTTTTGCTGCTCTTTCTACTTATATTGATATCATGCTACGATCCTCTCTTCCCTCATCCCTCCCTCCCCTTTTTTTTTTTTTTTTTTTTTTTAGCTGCTAGAATAATCTTTCTGAAAACTTAAGTCGTATTAGGTCACTCTCCAAGACTTTTCTTTGTTCTCGGCATAAAAGCAAGCTGCCTTTACTGTGCCACATAAGGCTTTTCATAAGCCAGTCCCTACATGTACTTCTGCCTGCATTTCATACAGGATTCTGCCACCTGGCTATGTTCAACCATCACAGATCTCCATTTATTACGTAAGAAGTTTAGATTGAACAAGATATAACACTTCAGCTCTTCTGTTACTCTTGAGAGCTTTTCTTTCAGATTTTAACATGAGCAACTTGTTAAACTCATTTAGACATCATTTCAACATCTTTTCTGAAAAAGTATTCCAGACCATAATCAAAAAGAATCCTTACCTCTCCTCCTCTCACCTATTTTTTCACCACATCACTGACTTACTATTCTTCATAGAAGCTGTCGTTATCTGAAATTATCTAGCCTGTGTGTTTATTTGTGTAGTGACTGAACATTCCCGTTAAAATGTAAGTTCCACAATAGTGGAAAAGTTCTCTATAAGTATTCATCACGAATAAAAGGTGAAAATAAGAATATCAGTTTTAAGGGATCGTGGCACAAGATTGAGCTAAGTTGCAATACTGAGGCAGCTTATGGTATAAAGATAGAAAGTACACTGATGTGCGGTTTTCTGGAAAATTAGATGGGAGAATTTAGATTTAATGTTGAAGACAATAGGAATGTGTTTTATATTTTGCCTTAAATTGGAAAAAAAACCCACAAACACTCACGACTCTATTTGGATAATTTACACAAGTTTACTTCCCATGACCTGTGGAATCTGGTTATATAGTGTTAAACATGGCCAAAAAATGTATTTAAAAATGATATATAGGCAGTAAGTATTTATTTATCTTAGAATGTGCCAGATTTTAATTGCATGAGTAAATAAATAGTATAAAAAAGTAAAAATAATTTATCTATGCTTCTGTGAGGCATTTTTTAAATCACTTTTATGTTTGTCTGTTGAAGGATTTTTTTTTTTTTTTGCATTTTTACCTCAAATACATTTAAAGTCAAATAAAGGCAATTTGGCCTTTAGGGAGTTATAATAGACTCTTGCAATAAAGCAGTTCAACTGTAAAATATACGCTGTTGTATTACCTCCCTGACTTTTCTTTGAAAGTTATCATAACATTTTCAACTTTACCAACACAACTACCATTAGGCAATTACTTAGAAAGTTTCAGTTTTAGTAGCTATTTTTAAGAAAGACAGAATTGTTCTGCTTAGCAATCAGGAAGGAGCTGTGTCCCACACATGGTCAGAACAGACATTTAAACCAATATTTGTGAAGAAAAGGTGATGATAGAATGAATAAGGATAAAGCAAAAAGAAGACAAAAATGAACCAACAACTTACATAATACATTTTCCAATTGAAGAAATGTTTTTGCCTGTATGTTCAGCTACAAGCAGAAAGATAAAAGATTTATATTTGTCTATGATATATGATAGATAGATATAAAGAGACATGATATTTAAATAATATCTATAGTTATAAATAGTAAATAGTATAAATAGTATAAATAATAGTAATAATAAATAATAGTATAAATAGTATAAATAGTAAATAAACATGATATTTAACTCATCTAATAGTTATTGAATTAGCACTTTGCCTTCAAATTTATTATTTATTTTAGAAAACAAAGCATATACTTATGAAGAAGAAACATAAACAACACAGCATGACATTAATGAAGCTGTCAAAAATATAAACAAAAATGTAAACTTAAAAAATGCATAACTTGGGGCGCCTGGGTGGCGCATTCGGTTAAGCGTCCGACTTCAGCCAGGTCACGATCTCGCGGTCCGTGAGTTCGAGCCCCGCGTCAGGCTCTGGGCTGATGGCTCAGAGCCTGGAACCTGTTTCTGATTCTGTATCTCCCTCTCTCTCTGCCCCTCCCCCGTTCATGCTCTGTCTCTCTCTGTCCCAAAAATAAATGAACGTTGAAAAAAAAATGCATAACTTTATCACAAATAATAGAGTGTCAGAGTTCAAGTTCACATCTTCATTATCTAGTCATTATTATCCAGTCCTTACTCACATTATTTTGCAACTAAAGTTACAGAGTCACAATGACCATGAGATGCTAACCTTAACAGTCTACACATGCTTGAATAGAAACCAGGCTATTTACAGAAAAGTATGAATAAAATAAGGGATTTTCTACATAATAGAAACTATAAAAAATTATTTTAGGTAGTTGATATAATGCGCTTACTTTTTTTTGTTAACAATGGAACGTATGTATGCTTACCTCTTTCTATTTATATATGTATTCTACAATGATTTAAACATTAACTTATTATGACTCCGGGTTTAACTTATGAATACCAAGGCAGACTGATAGTAAACACAATATTTGGGTACACTACAAAACTGGGGTTAAATTGTACAGCATGCTTTCAGTTCTTCCTTTCCTAAATATGAAGAGAATACAGACAAGAATTTATGATTAATAATATTTTAGGTAGCTGTTAGAAATTTTAATTACTCAATAATATGGTATTGCTGTTGAACTCATAGAGATCTCCTGTGAAGAGAGAGATGTGTACAGATGCATGTGAACCTAATTAAGATTTTAAGTTATCAGAAAATCTTCTTTTTAATTTTTTCAATTTTTTTCTTATGAATTCACTCCGTTCAGTGGAAGATAAGCTTTAACTCTGTTATCCTTTCCCATCCCAAACATGCACAAACATGCTTTTTACATTCTTCCAATATACTCATCACCCTTGTTAGTTAAATGAGTATTTGTTTTTTATTACTATGCGTAATTAATGGCTGATATACATAGTATATTATTATATCTTGTATTATCACTTATTTTTCTAGAATTAATATTTGACTTATATATAGTATAAGTATATATATTTATGTAATATAAATTGACATCTACCATCTCTTCTTTTTCCACTCATCCACTGATGTACATTTAAATTGTTTCCATGTCTTGGCTATTGTGAATAATGCTGCAATGAATGTGGGAGTGCGGATATCTAGTTTTAAGTTTTTGAGGGACTTCCATACTCTTTTCAATGATGGCTGGACCAGTTTACATTCCCATAGACAGTGCACCAGGGTTTCCTTTTCTCCACCTCCTTGTTGGTATCTGTTATCTCTTGTCTGTTTGATGATAGCCATCTGAACATGTGTGATATGATATCTCATTGTGGTTTTGATTTGCATTTTTCTGATGATGTTGAATACCTTTTTATATGCTTCTTGGCTATTTGTATGTCATCTCTGGAAAAGTGTCTATTAAGATCCTCTGCCCATTTTTTAATTAGATTCTTTTTTGGCTATTGAGTTGTACGAGTTCCTTATGTATTTTGGATGTTGACCCTTATCAGATATATGACTTGCAGATATTTTCTCCTATTCCACATATTGCCTTTTCATTTTATTGATTGTTTCTTTTGCTGCTCAGAAGCTTGTTAGTTTGATTTAGTCCCACTTACTAATTTTTTATGTTCTTGCTTGTGTTTTTGGTGTTATATCCAAAAAACTCATTGCTAAGACCAATGTCAGGGAGCATTCTCCCTATGTTTTCTTCTAGGAGTTTTATGATTTCTGGTGTTACATTTAAGTCTTTAAATCATTTCAACTTAATTTTTTGTGAGTGGTGTAAGGTAGGATACAATTTCATTCTTTTGCATGTGTATATCCAGTTTTCCCAGCACCATTTATTGAAGAGACTACTCTTTCCCCACTGAGTATTCTTGGCTGTCTTGTCAAATATTAATTGACTACATATGCATGGGTTTATTTTTGAATGAATAAATATTCTCAATTCTGTTCCATTGGTCTATGTGTCTTTTTTTCTTATTATTTTCTTTTTTTTAATATATGAGTATAGTTGACACACAATGTTACATTAGTTTCAGGTGTGCAACTTAGTGATTGATAAGTTTGTACATTAGGCTGTTTCCACTGCAATTATAGCTGCCATTTATCCCTTTACATTGCTATTACAGTATCATTGATTGCATTCCTTATGGTCTGCCCTTTATTTCCATGACTTACTCATTCTATAACTAGAGGTCTATCCCCCACTCCCCTTTATCCATTTTGCTTACCCCCTCACCTTCCTCCCCTCTGGCATCCATCAGTTTTTTCTCTGTATTTATAGTTCTAACTTACCAGAAAATCTTACACGTTACTGCTGTGTTATCAGAGCACAAGTCGCCACTGGTAAACTAAGGGGAAAGATGTTTTGGGATAGTGCAAAGTTGTAGATCTACATGATTCCCCTCCCCAAACCAGTGGAGTTATGTGATGGTAGATTGGGACACTGTGTGGTGAATTCACATGGTGTGAATACAGTTAACTGAAAATCCCTTTAAATTGTTCTTCTAAGATCTTTGTTTATTGTCCTTTACATCTCAACTAGTGGTACTTTGAAAATGGCATTCTACCCGAAATGGTATGATTAAAATAGCTACTTAATTCCAGAAATAAAATCCATCAAAGTCAGCAGTCACCTGATGTTTCTTAAGATTATCTTTATGAATATTAATAGAAGTTCCTCAATGAAAAATAACAAACTATTTTAAATGATAAATGTTTCAGTAATAATAATGATACTGGAAGCCAGTGATAATTATGACTTTGTTGTGTTGGTAGAGCAAAAAGTGGAATTTTTTTCTTCATCAAAGGAAAAGATACAAATAACAAATAATACTAACTAAAATGTATAATCTGAACAAAATGTAAAAGTTCCCATTAAAAATAGTGTGTGTGTATTATATATATATATATATATATATATATATAGTATATATAGTTATATGTAGTATATAACTATAACAGATATAGTTTCCTTTTGTTTTTCTCTACAGAATGTAAATGGACAATCAATGCTACTAAATACTAAATATACATAATTATTATTGGATTTCTACCCTAAACTACCATATAAATAGACACTGCTGACAGAATTCACTGGGGAAGATAACTAAGAATAATGTTTATATGAATAGAAATGTACTAATAATGGTTTTGAGAACTCAGAAATCCCATCGCTTTTGGGATGTATCAAGTATGAGAATACATCTCAGTATGTTTTTTAGATATTTATACTAAGTGGTACATTGTAAGTAAAACTAAATCCTTCTTGTCAGTAAAATAAATTACAAATTAGACAACTAAAACCTATCTCAATACTCATTTCAGTAATAGCATGGTATTGTTTGTGTATATATTCATGTATATGTATACATATACATAGGTACATACATATGTGTATAGTACTGTAATGAATAATTCAGACTGGATTATGAGTTCCCTGTTATTGGCTAGGCAGGATACAAATAATTATTTATGTCCTCTTTTACAAAAACTCTACTACAAAGGAATATGAGGCACTATCTAGAGAGAAGGGAAAGACGAGATGGATTCTTTTGAAATATTGAATTTCAAAAAAGATCTTATGAGCAAAAATTGGAAGGAAAGCAACAATAGGCTCTTATTAAATAAAATATGATCTACAGAAAAGAAGATAATATTTTTCAATCTAGAATAGAATCTCAGAATCAATAAAGTCAGGAGTGCCTCTTACAAATTTGATTTGTTTTATTTCCATCTCCTTTTTTTCTGTATTTTCCCCTTGCCTGTGACTTTAATTTTCAGAATTTTTCTCAGGATGCCTTCTCTGCCTCTCATAGAGCACATATGAAAAAAACAAAAGTTGACTTCAATGACAAATAACATCCAAATTATTAAAAACCAGATGGGGACTTATCAATTTCCAAAGTTCTATCTTTCCTTGAGAAGGATGCATTATCACATTAAATCAAGGCTTTATTATTTGTATTATAATATGTACTGTTTGGTGAATTTAAAATGCATGCCTTATATAAATGTTCCATCCAATTAAACCCAAATATACGTTGTTTAAAGGTCTACATTTTATATATAAAAAATTTATAAAAACTATACATACATATGTATTCATATATAATCTGTGTATGTCTGTATATCTACATTTTACTTATACATGTATATATTTATACATGTATATATATAACATGAATATGTATATATAAATACATATGTGTATATATTTACATATATATATATACACACACTCATTTCAGAAGGAATATAAATGAAGAGTAGATAAATACATACATGCATGCACAGATACAGATATATTCTAGAAAACACTGTTTTCCCTTACTCATTCAGGCAAAAAATAATATGCTGATAGAATCTAAATTACAAGTACACAATATACTAGTTACAGAATCAGGCAGTAGAGAAACAGGGTTTGTACATTGTGTTGCATATATCACATTGCATCAGATTTAAGGTCTGAAACTGGATTTAGCCTCCTCTTGCTAAATGACCATTCAACCAAGGAACATTCAAGCAAGTGTCAAAATTTGGAACTAAAACTGAACAGAGTGTAGTGGGCAAGGAACAAACTGGAGCTTAGAAAATGTAGGTCTAACTTGTAGAAAATTCACTGAGGATATTTATGGAACATTAGCATTTATTTGTTGAATACCTACTGCATAGCCTTTGATCTTGGGCAATTTAACTGAGTTTTATGTGTCATGCTTCCTTTCTAAAATGTGAGCCTCAGGTTGAGGCTCAGGTTTTTATTTTTGGATTATTAGAAACTCTTCTTTCCTGAGAGGGGAAATTGATTGATCTAAATGTACCCTGGGTATTTTCAGACACTGTACCGATTATGACAGACGTCACTTTTCCAATATAAGAAAACCGTGCCCTATTTGTGAGTTGTAACTGATAGACTTTTCTGTTGTGAATCTAATTCTTATTTTGAAGGCCACTGAGAGTATCATGCTTAGACTTGGTATTTTAAAGCCATTGTGAGAATTGTGCTTAAGACAATGCCATCTAGGATCAGTTAAGTTGGAAATAATACATCATATGTCTTTGCAGTAAAGGTGAGATATTCCAGTGATTCTTCCTCTTGGCTGTCAGTTTTATAATCACCTCCAAGGAGATTACACACCCCATTAACAGGTAATATGTATTCAGCTGTATAGTGTGCATTAATTATAACCATATACTATTGTATTCCATGAATTATCTTTAATTTTTTTTAACATTTATTTATTTCTGAGAGTGAGAGAGACAGAGTGTGAGCAGGAGAGGGGCAGAGGGAAAGAGGGAGACATAGAATCTGAAGTAGCTCCAGGCTCTGAGCTGTCAGCACAGAGCCCGACTTGGGGCTCGAAACCACGGACCATGAGATCATGACCTGAGCTGAAGTTGGACGTTATGGATACATACCGTGGATACATCTCGGATAATTCCATGAATTATCTTGAACACATTTCAGGGTTAGTCATTATTGAGCTAGCTTGAGCACTTCAAAATGTATGACTTTTAAATAGTGTATTTGGAGGAATTTTATTTTTATTAATTAATTATTAAAGTTTTCTTTTTTTTAAACCTGAAATTTATTGCCAAATTTGTTTCTATACAAAACCCAGTGCCCAACCCAACAAGTGCCCTCCTCAATACCCATCATCCACCATCTCCTCCTTCCCACCCCCCATCAACCCTCAGTTTGTTCTCAGTTTTTAAGAGTCTCTTGTGTTTTGGCTCCCTCCCTCTCTACCCTCTTTTTTTTCTTCCCCTCCCCCATGGTCTTCTGTTAAGTTTCTCAGGATCCACATAAGAGTAAAAACATATGGTATCTGTCTTTCTCTGTAGGACTTATTTCACTTAGCATAACACTCTCCAGTTCCATCCATGTTGCTACAAAAGGCCATATTTCATTCTTTCTCATTGCCATGTAGTATTCCATTGTGTATATAAACCACAATTTCTTTATCCATTCATCAGTGATGGACATTAGGCTCTTTACATAATTTGGCTATTGTTGAGAGTGCTGCTATAAACATTGGGGTACAAGTGCCCCTATGCATCAGCACTCCTGTATCCCTTGGGTAAATTCCTAGTGGTGCTATTGCTGGGTCATAGGGTAGGTGTATTTTTAATTTTCTGAGGATCCTCCACACTGTTTTCCAGAGTGGCTGCACCACTTTGCATTCCCACCAACAGTGCAAGAGGGTTCCCGTTTCTCCACATCCTCTCCAGCATCTGTAGACTCCTGATTTGTTCATTTTGGCCACTCTGACTGGCGTGAGGTGATATCTGAGTGTGGTTTTGATTTGTATTTCCCTGATGAGGAGCGACGTTGAGCATCTTCCCATGTGCCTGTTGGCCATCTGGATGTCTTCTTTAGAGAAGTGTCTATTCATGTTTTCTGCCCATTTCTTCACTGGGTTATTTGTTTTTCGGGTGTGGAGTTTGGTGAGCTTTTTATAGATTTTGGATACTAGACCCCTTGTCCGATATGTCATTTGCAAATATCTTTTCCCATTCCGTTGGTTGCCTTTTAGTTTTGTTGATTGTTTGCTTTGCAGTGCAAAAGCTTTTTATCTTCATGAAGTCCCAATAGTTCATTTTTGCTTTTAATTTCCTTGCCTTTGGGGATGTGTCAAGTAAGAAGTTGCTGCAGCTCAGGTCAGAGAGGTTTTTTTTCCTGCTTTCTCCCCTAGGGTTCTGATGGTTTCGTGTGTCACATTCAGGTCTTTTATCCATTTTGAGTTTATTTTTGTGAATGGTGTGAGAAAGTGGTCTAGTTTCAATCTTTTGCATGTTGCTGTCCAGTTCTCCCAGCACCATTTTTTAAAGAGAATGTCTTTTTTCCCATTGGATATTCTTTCCTGCTTTGTCAAAGATTAGTTGGCCATATGTTTGTGGGTCTAGTTCTGGGGTTTCTATTCTATTCCATTGGTCTATGTGCCTATTTTTGTGCCAATGCCATGCTGTCTTGATGATTACAGCTTTGTAGTAGAGGCTAAAGTCTGGGATTGTGATGCCTCCTGCTTTGGTCTTCTTCTTCAAAATTACTTTGGCTATTTGGGGTCTTTTGTGGTTCCATACAAATTTTGGGATTGCTTGTTCTAGTTTCGAGAAGAATGCTGATGCAATTTTGATTGGGATTGCATTGAATGTGTAGATTGCTTTGGGTGGTATTGACATTTTAACAATATTTATTCTTCCAATCCATGAGCACGGAATATTTTTCCATTTCTTTAAATCTTCTTCAATTTCCTTCAGAAGCTTTCTATAGTTTTCAGCATACAGATCTTTTACATCTTTGGTTAGGTTTATTCCTAGGTATTTTATGCTTCTTGGTGCAATTGCGAATGGGATCAGTTTCTTTATTTGTCTTTCTGTTGCTTCATTCTTAGTGTAGAAGAATGCAACTGAGTTCTCTACATTGATTTTGTATCCTGTGACTTTCCTGAATTCATGTATCAGTTCTAGCAGACTTTTGGTGGACTCTATCGAGTTTTCCATATATAATATCATGTCATCTGCAAAAAGTGAAAGCTTGACTTCATCTTTGCCAATTTTGATGCCTTTGATTTCCTTTTGTTGTCTAATTGATGATGCTAGAATTTCCAACACTATGTTAAACAACAGCAGTGAGAGTGGACATCCCTGTCGTTTTCCTGGTCCCAGGGGGAAAGCTCTCAGTTTTTCCCCATTGAGGATGATAATAGCTGTGGGCTTTTCATAAATGGCTTTTATGATCTTTAAGTATGTTCCTTCTATCCCGACTTTCTCGAGGGTTTTTATTAAGAAAGGATGCTGAATTTTGTCAAATGATTTTTCTGCATTTATTGACAGGATCATATGGTTCTTATCTTCTCTTTTATTAATGTGATGTATCACATTGATTGATTTGTGAATGTTGAACCAGCCCTGCAGCTTAGGAATGAATCCCACTTGATCATAGTGTATAATTCTTTTTATATGCTGTTGAATTTGATTTGCTAGTATCTTATTGAGAATTTTTGCATCTATATTCATCAGGGATATTGGCCTGTAGTTCTCTTTTTTTGCTGGGTCTCTGTCTGGTTTAGGAATCAAAGTAATGCTGGCTTCATAGAATGAGTCTGGAAGTTTTCCTTCTCTTTCTATTTTTTGGAATAGCTTTAGAAGGATAGGTATTATCTCTGCTTTAAATGTCTGGTAGAATTCCACTGGGAAGCCATCTGGTCCTGGACTCTTATTTGTTGGGAGATTTTTGATAACTGATTCAATTTCTTCACTGGTTATGGATCTGTTCAAGTTTTCTATTTCTTCCTGTTTGAGTTTTGGAAGTGTGTGGGTGTTTAGGAATTTGTCCATTTCTTCCAGGTGTTCAGTTTGTTGGCATATAATTTTTCATATTCCCTGATAATTGCTTGTATTTCTGAGGGTTGGTTGTAATAATTCCATTTTCATTCATGATTTTATCTATTTGTGTCATCTCCCTTTTCTTTTTGAGAAGCCTGGCTAGAGGTTTATCAATTTTGTTTATTTTTTGAAAAAAAACAACTCTTGGTTTCCATTGATCTGCTCTACAGTTTTTTTAGATTCCATATTGTTTATTTCTGCTCTGATATTTATTCTCTTCTTCTGCTGGTTTTGGGGTGTCTTTGCTGTTCTGCCTCTATTTCCTTTAGGTGTGCTGTTAGGTTTTGTATTTGGGATCTTTCTTGTTTCTGGAGATAGGCCTGGATTGCAATGTATTTCCTCTCAGCACTGCCTTTGCTGCATCCCAAAGAGTTTGGGTTGTTGTATTTTCATTTTCATTTGTTTCCATATATTTTTCTAATTTCTTCTCTAATTGCCTGGTTGGCCCATTCATTCGTTAGTAGGGTGTTCTTTAACCTCCATGCTTTTGGAGGTTTTCCAGACTTTTTTTGCAGTTGATTTCAAGCGTAATAGCATTGTGGTTTGAAAGTATGCATGGTATGATCTCAATTCTTTTATACTTATGAAGGGCTGTTTTGTGATCCTGTATGTGATCTATCTTGGATAATGTTCCATGTGCATTCGAGAGGAAAGTATATATTCTGTTGCTTTGGGATGCATAGGTCTATATATATCTGTCAAGTCCATCTGATCCAATGTATCATTCTGGGCCCTTGTTTCTTTATTGATCCTGTGTCTAGATGATGTATCCATTGTTGTAAGTGGAGTATTAAAGTCCCCTGTAATTACCACATTCTTATCAATAAGATTGCTTATGTTTGTGATTAATTGTTTTATATATTTGGGGGCTCCTGTTTTCGGCACATAGACATTTATAATTGTTAGCTCTTCCTCATGAATAGACCCTGTAATTATTATATAATTCCCTTCTTCATCTCTTGTTACAGCTTTTAATTTAAAGTCTAGTTTGTCTGATATAAGTATGGCTACTCCAGCTTTCTTTTGAGTTCTAGTAGCATGATAGTTCTCCATTCCCTCACCTTCGATCTGAAGGTGTCCTCAGGTCTAAAATGAGTCTCTTGTAGACATCAAATAGATGGGTCTTGTTTTTTTATCCATTCTGATACCCTATGTCTTTTGGTTGGAGCATTTAGTCCATTTACATTCATTGTTATTATAGAAAGATATGGGTTTAGAGTCATTGAGATGTCTGTAGGTTTCATGCTTGTAGTGATGTCTCTGGTACTTTAGAGAAGTGTGCAAGAAAGAAAAAAGAGAAATTAGAGGAAGCCAGTTGCACAACAATAAATATACATATAATTATCACTATTAAAGGCTTATGATCTATCCTGAGCAATTAGGGGAGAAAGCTTTTATGTGTATATGTCTTCATCATTTCAAAAGGCAGAGATCCTTTAATCAATAAGCCTTTCTTTGAGGGGCACTTGTATGGCTCAGTCAGTTCAGCATCTGACTCTTGATTTCGGCGTAGCTCATGTTCTCATGGTGGGATTGAGCCCCTCATCAGGTTCTGTGCTGACAGCAGAGAGCTGCCTGCAATTCTCTCTCTCCCTCTCTCTCTGCCCCTCCCTTGCTATCTCTCAAAATAAATAAATAAACATTTTAAAAAAGAAGCTTTTCTTTGACAATTCCTTCAGGAATGTACTATTAGGATGTTGGTTCTTATTGTTTCCTGAATATGGAAATGGAGGGGTATCTCCTATGTTAAAGGATGTCACAATGTAGCCATTGCTATTTGAAATTGTCCAAAGTTGAGGCCACTTAGAAAGAAAAACATAATAATAATAATAATAATAATAATAATAATAATAATAATATAGAAGCAAGAGTTCTTCTGGGGGGGGGTATCATATCAGTAGACTAACCCATGGCAAACTGCTGATGCTCAGTCGGAAGCAAAATTACCCGATGTGTTTATTTTGGCTCAGATAGTTATCTCCTGGCAAGCAAGTGAGTAGAGGGGAGATTGCTCATGAAACAAACTTTCACAAATTAGGACTGAAGAAATTCCTTCTAAGCTTTTTTAAAATTTTTATTGGAGTGTAATTGACATACAATATCCTATTAGTTTTAAGTATACATCATAGTGTCAATACTTTCATACATTACTAAATGACACCGTGATAAATCTAGTGACCATGTGTCACCATACTAAGTCATTACAGTATTATTGACTATATATCCCCCATGCTGCACCTTGCCTCTCCATGACATATTTTGTAGCTGGAAGTTTGTACCTCTTAATCCCATTTACCTATTTTGCTTACCCTTCAAATCCTGCCCCCTTTGGTAACCAAGTTTGTTTCCTGTATCTATGAGTCTGTTTTGTTTTGTTTGTTCATTTGTTTTGGTTTTTAGAATCCACATCTAAATGAAACCATATTAAGTGCTGAAATGAAAATTGAAGGATGCTGGTTTGACAAGAATGTCTAAACTCATTAGTCTTTGATGCTGGCTCATAACACAGATATATAAAAGCTCCATCTATATCCTACTTTATATGAACTTATTTCTTATATACAAATACTAATTTAGAAAGTAAGTAGGCAGACAGAATGGTTGGGGGCAAATCCATGGTTTGCCCATCAGTTAGAAAGGAAAATAAGCACAAACCGATGAAATGACAAAAACTCCTTGGAGACTTTATTTCTTTTTTTGGGGGGGGGGATAGAGAGAGACAGAGCATGAACGGGCCCCGCCCAGAGAGAGAGGGAGATACAGAATCGGAAACAAGCTCCAGGCTCTGAGCCATCAGCCCAGAGCCTGACGCGGGGCTCGAACTCATGGACCGCGAGATCGTGACCTGGCTGAAGTCGGACACTTAACCGACTGCGCCACCCAGGCGCCCCATGGAGACTTTATTTCTAATGCAAATAAATAAACCTATCACCACATGGGCTCAAACAAAATATTCAGAGTTGGGATACAGTACAGAAGTTGTCTCACTGTTAAAAGCAAGGTGGATTGGGATTGAGCAGGTAGAAACTCAAGGGATCTCACTCTGAAATTTAGTAGAGAGTCCTAATCTGTTGTCAGCAAAGATCTCAGCCAAATGTTAGTGAAAGCTTTACTAATGGAAGCCAACTGGCCTTATCTGCTAGGGACATACTTGCATTCAGAGTTAGGTTTATTGACTTGCTGTAGCAAAGAAGAATGGACACCAGAGAAACTGGTGTTTTAAAATGTTGCGTTTCAAAAAAAGTGAGTGCAGATGGTACTTTCGGTGGCTTAGGGCTTGTGTGAAGTGATTCTAATGAAATGATCAGGGAAACAAATCCCACTTTGGACCAAATGTTTCATAAAAGAGGGGAAGGCCAGCAATTGAGTACCTAAGAAATTTTAGTTTCAAATATGGAAGGAAAGAAGTAGGGCTGAGAATACTATTTGTATGACATTAACACTCTCCTTGAAGAATGATTTCTTAGTTATTTTGCAGCTTTGGGTTTGTTTGTTTGTTACATCATGTTAGGAACATCCTTTTCTGATGGGCTGTCCATGTCCCATTGGAAACATAGTTGATGTTTTATAGGAGCATCACAGTCTAATTTTCAGAAAGGCTGAATTCAATTTTTTAAACCTAGTAAGTTTTAAACAAAAGTAATTGAGAGAATTATTGTAGATTTTACAAATACAAACGTGGCCTCTCTCTCAATCAATCTCTCTCTTTTTTTAACACCTCATTATGACCTTTCTACATAGCTACATTTCTACATAGTTTCCCTATAGCATGATATCTTCACTACAGTACTATTGGACTTCTTATGTGGCAACCCAATCTCTAAATTTACATGTTCCAAGGGACAGGATATATTAAAAATCTGCTGTCTTGGTCAAAGAGGTCATGGTGCCCTCAAATTCAGGAGGTGGGGATGGGGACTAAGACTCTCTTAGTGGGAGAATTGTGAAAGGATTTGTGGCCACCTTTAATATGCCATGGGTAGCTAAATGAACAATAACACGCAAGTGATTTGTCTTTAACATAAGTGCACTCAGCAAAGATTTCCTTTGTTAAAATGATCAAAAAAATTAGGAAAACATTTGAAAAAATGATTTTCAATCAAAGTGATGATGCCATTGGATTGGCCTATGATTAGTGACTCAAAATATAGTTTCTGAGAATAACATTAACTGGCACTGTGTACCCTCAGAGAAAATAGAAGTAAGATTTTCGACTAAGTATTTCTGAAAGAAGAAAAAAGAAGATCTTTTATCACTGACAGATAATCGCATGGTTTGTTTTCCTATTCCAAATGAATCAATTGTTCAACACTATAGATTATTTTTATACTTAATTCTCCCAATTGCATTTAATTTTTAATGAGGATTCACATGAGGTTTGAAATAGGTTCACCATAGTGAGGTTTTGGATGCATTTACAATATAAGCATTGAGTAATATAAGCATGAGCATAAAGCTTAAGTGATATAAACATAATGCTTATATAAATATAAGCATAAGTTAAGTAATATAAACTCTTATTTTAAGTCTAGCATAGATTCCAAAATCAGAGAGATCATTAGTATTTGAGAATAAACTGCTATATTACAGCTAGAGCCCTGAGGTGGTCTTGACTTTCTTCCTAGGTGATAAGTAACATAACTCTGTAATATAGAGAAATGCAATTACTGTATCTCTTTTGTTTAAAATAACCATGAATTGCTGCACCTGGGTGGCTCAGTTCATTTAGTATCTGACTCTTGATTTTGCCTCAGGTCATGATCCGAGGGTCGTGGGATTGAGCCCTGCATCATGCTTCACACTGAGCATGGAGCCTGCTTGAGAGTCTCTCTCTCTCTCTCTCTCTCTCTCTCTCTCTCTCTCTCTCCCTCTGCTCTTCTCCCCTGCTTGCTCTCACTCTCTTTCTAAAATAAAGTAACTGTGGATTAAATTTGAAAAGTGACTATAGAAAAAGGAAGGAGAAGCTGATCTCAATGTCCAAACACACAGTTGGTGCTCCTAGGCGTTCTTTTTCCCACTTTTTAAAAGGTAGTTCTATTTATGAAGGTTGGTAAACCACATATAATCCCAAAGTGAGCCAATGAATATTTTGTATGGGCAAGTTATTCTTTTTTTACAAGGAACATTTTTCCTCTGTGTACCTTCAGGAAGAACTTTTTTTTTTTTTTGGTAAATATTTTATTTATATTTGAGAGAGAGACAGACAGTGCATGAGTTGGGGAGGGGCAAGAGAGATGGAGACAGAATCTGAAGCAGGCTCCAGGCTCTGAGTTATCAGCACAGAGCCCGATGAGGGACTTGAACCCACGGACCGTGAGATCATGACCTGAGCCAAAGTCACTTAACTGACTGAGCCACCCAGGCACCCCAGGAAGAACATTTTTGATTAAAAGTTTCATGTACTTTATTATGGTGCCTAATTATCAGTCACTCTTGCTTTTATAGGTAATCAACTATAGAAAACATAGGGGCATTTCAAACTTGGAACACACAACCTATGAAGTTATAACTTATGAGAGAGAAGATTAAATAATCTTATAAGAGCAAGAGGTCAAATTTTAAAATGACTTTATGAAATCCATCAAAAATATTTTTCAAATGTCCTTCACATGAGGGATACAACATTTTGCTTCCAGGCAATGACAGTGATGATTGAATTAATAGGCACCAAATTTTTGTTCTCTATTTTGAAAATTTTGATTTTCTAGGATTAAAATTACTTATCTGCCCCTAATGTGATTATGTGATTTGTTTAAACTGAATTAACTCAAATATGTAGAACTGGCCTTCCTATCTACCAAAGTCCCTAAGATTTGCTAATATTCTTCCCAACTCGTAAAGAATTTTCTACTTTTCCTCAAACCAAACCAACCCCGAGTCAACAATGGGATTGGAAGTGGACGTAGTTTATTTTTTCTCATATAATGATTTTTTTAATTATAAGTTTTAGCAGAAGCACTTCTATCTGGAACCTATAGAAGTATTCCCTTCAGGAAACTGATATGTCATCCATGTTTCATAGGTGCTTGAATCCTCACAGAGTGTTGGAGATATTTTTTTCCCTTCCTTGTCTAAAACACTAGAGTTTTAAGTTTCCTCTGACCTGTTTATAAATAATGAAGACTGGGGCCCTGCAGTCTGCTCCCTTTTTATTTATCAACATTTAATGGAAATAGGGGGAAAGAAAGGAGAATGCATGCTGTTTGCTATTATCTTTACAAATGACTTGTTAGCCTTTTATTTGTCTGCTCATGCTTCAAACACTCAAAGGACATTTTCAGAATCTCAGTAGATGAAGGTTCAATCTTGAAATGACTTGACAGGCTGTATCTTCCTTAAGAGATTTTGACATGATATTAAGCCATAGTTACAAGCCAATACTTGAATGGGAAGCCCTGGGGAAATCTTTTAGAGCTGGAACATAGCATTTACAGCAGGAGGCAGGTGTCTGCATCAGTGAAGCAAACAACAATATGATATATTTAGTATTGAAAATGGAAGCAAAACTACTGATTCTTTACCAATGGGGACAGTGGAAGAAGTTGAATGAGGAAAAAAATTATCTTTTGGGGCCCCTGAAAATGTTAATTTAGTGACAGTATGAAATATACTCTCATCACGGCAGGTGCACCCAGAACCAGGTGCCGCTCTCAATATTGTCTTTGAATTTATGTGTTTCTTTTGCAGTGATAGGATGTGAAGCAGCTGTATTGGCCATGTGGAGAGAAAGCAAAAAGCTTTTAATTAGCAATAAGAGGGCTGTTAATTTCTTTTGGGATCTCACTCTCTCTGTGTCTCTGTCTCTCTTTTTGTCTTTGCACTTTTATTAGTACCTTAGTGGGAGTTTCTGTGTGTCTCCAAAAGCACAAAGACAATCAAGCAAGCAACATAATATGGTAGATTCAGGGCAGAGATTATGTGTTTTTGGTGAGTAAATTTAAGAAGCCTAGATAAAGTGTTTTTGGAGATTAAATCCACAACAAAGATCATATGACTACCTTGAACATTCTTTTACTAATAATATCATGTGATCAAATTAAAAGATAAAATGTATCCATTATTATAGTAACTTTGTCTGATTTAAATTTTTTTTAATGTTTATTTATTTTTGAGAGAGAGAGAGATAAAGACAGAGTAGGAGTAGGGGAGGCTCAGAGAGAGGGAGACACAGAATCTGAAGTAGACTCCAGGCTCTGAGCTGTCAGCACAGAGCCCAATATGAGGCTTGAACTCATGAATCCTGAAATCATGACCTGAACCAAAGTTAGACCCTTAACCAACTGAGCCACCAGCCCCCCCCCCCCCCACTTTGTCCAGTTTTTAAAAGTCTGATAGTCTGATATATGGATATATCAGTAACTAATTATAAAGGTTTAATTTTAAATCTACCATGTTTAAGGATAAAGCAATCCAATAGCTAAAGTGTTGCAACATAAGCAGGGTATTTTTCTCATGATATTATTATGGTATATACTTTTTGTGCTTTTTGTGTGAATGGTCTACATTTTTCAGTTATTAATCAGTAACTAGCAGTTATTAATCATTAGTCACTATATCTGAATATATATTTAAATATATATACAAATATATACAAATATATATATATATATATATATATATATATATATATATAAGCACTCTTATAGATCTGGAAAAACACAATTTATGTAAAAATTGTTCCATGATTGTAGCCATCTGATAATTAGACACAGATTTTTATTTTTTTAACTAATAATACTAATATTTTTCTTTTCCCTCATTTGATTTATGGAATTTTAGGATTACAAGGATTTTTTTCACACAATATTTTGTAATATTTGTGTAATATTTTAATGCTTTAAACTATAGTTTTATTTTTAAGTAAACACCTCTTAATTTTGATCTTTCCAAGATCAGACATCTCTCTTTCTTCCTGTACTTAGATGCCCTATGTTTGCACCACAAAACCACAAAGAATGTTTAGTAATCCACTAGTAAATGGATTGATATGAATGGGTATGTGTGATTGCATGATCATGTTTTAAATGGTTTAAATATTTCTTTCTTTCTAATTTTTTAAATGTTTATTTATTTTTGAAAGAGAGAGACAGATTGTGAGCAGGGGAAGGGCATAGAGAGAGGGAGACACAGAATCCGAAGCAGGCTCCAGGCTCTTGAGCTGTCAGCACAGAGCCTGATGTGGGGCTGGAACTCACAAATGCGAGATTATGACCTGACCCAAAGTCAGGTGCTTAACCGACTAAGCCACCCAGGTGCTCCTATGGTTTAAATATTTCTTTTACATTTCTTTCAAAAACTAGATTCTGAATGTCATGACTATAACATGGACAAAAAATAGGTCAAGCTAAGCCCAGTTGAGTTGGAAACCTTGACTTGGTATGGTTCTTAAAATTGTGTACCTTTAGAACCAGAAGGGTGAAATCGCTAATCAGAAAAGGAGACAGCCAAACAAAGTCAAAGACAGGAAAAATAAAAGCATATGTATAAGTCAGTGAGAAGGCTGATCTTGCTGGAAAGTAAGAATGAATGTGAAAAATTACTTTCAAATACATTTGGATTAACATGACTTGACATTAATGAACATCTGGAAATTTAATTCTCTGAGCATCCACTTGATGTGGTCAAATTATATAAATAAATTTAAAATGATGAGTTATAAAATTATGACAGGAACTAATAAGTAGTGGTAGAAATGGCAAAGAGTTTGACAATTAGCAAACATGGATTTTGAGTTTTGGGTAAGCTCTAACAATCAGTAGCTATGAGTTTTATTATTTGAAAATGAGGGTAACAATACTTCCATCATAGGTGTGTTTGATGATTAAACAGATATTTTTAGATGCTGCATTTGGTGGATTATAATCAAGGAACATAATTTTCCCCTACCACTACATTAAGCCTATTCTATTGTGTCAAAAATATTTTACTCAATAACATCTCGAGAAAATCCAATAACTTCTAAGTACTAGGAACTATAAAAACAGACTTGTCTATGAACACATTACATCAAACTTTAAACTCAGATCCACTTACAAGCTCCTCACATTTGCTTATCTGAGGCCTGGCCAGTGACGTGGAGACTAGCACTTGTGGAGTAGGTAGGTGTAGGAGGTTGCAGGACTGTGGTCTGTTCTTTTAATTTCCACTTCTCTCCCAGAGCAAGCACCTCTTCCCCCGGGCTATAGAAGGGAGAAGGAAGAAAAGTAAAAGCGCCATTTCTTTTTACTTGATTGATGTGATAGTTAATATAATTCCCAGAAGACCCCTTAAAACCCACCTCTTCATTCCTACCACTGGAGTTTCAATGATAGGATTCCTCCGCCCCAGCTGAATAGATTCCTTTGTAATGATTTCAGTGTAGCCATTTCCTCATTATCCATCCCCCCCGCCCATATAAGTAAAATGCAACGTTACACCTACCAAATAGTAGAAATGAAGCTTGGCTAGCTGCTTATCCCTCTCGTACTCCCTTGCTATCATGGGCGGCCTTCTGATTTCAAGCTTTCCCAGTTGAGACATAAGTACCAGTTTCATGTCGCTGCTCTCATCAAATGGGCATGTGAATTTTTACAGTTCTGCACATATGTAGGGAGGTGTGCAATGAAGTCTTCACTCGTTGCAACCTCGATGTTTATAAGCTGCTTCCTAGGACCTCCTAGCTTAGGTTGAGAAAAAGGATGAGAGGAAGTACACAGTCTCTTCCCTGATGCAGAGAAAATTACTAGATTTTTCTCTACATCTGTGATTTCCTTAAAGAATCGCCTCAAATATTTTATATGCCCTTATAAAAACAGTAGATATACCGGGGCAGGTCATAGAGGAATTACAATTTGGGGCACCTCTTAATTAGACCTACAAAGTTATCCTCAGCTTTGAGGCTATAGTTATATTCTGGAGTGGGAAAACTCTCTCTCTCTCTCTCTCTCTCTCTCTCTGATATACATCACTTGGAAGAGCTTTTCCCAACAAACCTTATTCTGCTGCATGATGGGATAGATACAGGTATCTTTAACCCTTATGAGGCATTGCCACATTTTCACTCTTCATCCCATTACTGGATACAGATAGTGAAAATTTACTTTATACTCATATTATCTTTCCTTTTGTATCATAAAGTACACAGTAGAATATAAATGTACAGTGATGTTATTTATTTTTCGCTATTGAAAGGAAATTAATAAAATTGAAAAACTCCAACAAATCTGAAGCAATCATAAACAGCATCCAGTTCAATTATATCTTTTTACATATCTTTGAGGCATAGAGAGAAGAAATTAACTGATAGGGTCTCACATTGTATACATAGTAAACCTGACATTAGAAAAATATCTCCAGCTTTCTGGTCCTCTGGTGGTTCTACTAAGCCAGAAAGACCCCAAGTAAATGCTTTTGTAGGAATCCTTATATTGCCTTTTCATAAATAGGCTTTTGTGACAGTATGTTTTGTTCCTGTGTGACTACTCACTGTTTACATAGAAATCATTGGTTAAATTATTAGTCTAAAAGGTGTTATCAGACACCTAATTTTCTAAAGTGGAACCAAAAGTTTCAAATTTTTTCTAATATGTAACATCCAGCATTTGCCACAAAATGCTTCATGTATTTTTATGACTATGAAACATCATAGAAGCATAAAATGGATCAACTAGTGTTTAATTAACTGAAATTGCTAGGTGAAATGAATTTGTACTTTGCTATTTGTCAACACGAGTGAACTTAGAAGTTCAACATGAATATTTTAACAGATGTGTTTTATGAAACAAGATAGTTAACTTGGAAAAACCAGCAGTTTCAGAACAGAATTGAGTTGATTCATTTTAAAACAAGATCTAACTTTTTTTTTGTTTCCGAAGTCAGCAGTAATTCAGGATTAATTTGGTCCTGTGGGTAACTATTAATTCTATCATGGAAAAGAGAATATTTCAAAATCTTATAAAAAGTTGCCAAGCCTGCCTTTGCCATACAAATGTACAAAGCATTTATTGCAAGATAAATATTAAAATATACTCAGAAAAGAGAAAAGCTTGCAAAAATTGAGTTAAACTACTACCACGTTTGCATAAACATTTTATAACTATGAATTTCTATCTAGTATTTATAGCACTTTGTATTCTATGAAGGTCTTTCAGAAGAGCTACCTCATTTCAGCGTTGCAACAACCAGGGCATTTAGGCATGACGAGCAAATTATTTCTCTGTCTCTCTCTCTTCCTCTCTCTCTTCCCCTCTCTCTCTCTCTCTCTCTTCGTTTTATACATGGAGTAATCCCCACCTAATAAACTACTTCTTAAACCTCATACAATTTGCTAATGTTGTATTAGATACTTTCCTACGATGTTTTTAATGCTCAAAAAACCAGTGAGGCAGCTCTTATTATCCACATTTACTGGTGAGGAAACTAAGATTCAGAGAGCATAAAATTGTTATGTTCTATAGTATGATACTACTTCTAATGTAAATCAAGGTTGAGCTTTTAGCTGCTTCTATTCCCTCCTGCCCCTTAAAAAACAATTCAAGCATTATTGCCTGTATGAAGCCTCTTCTCAATTTTATTGCTTTTCTTTCTGCCTTTTCATGATATAAATTAATGATAACAATGGCAGCACTGTATTTATATTTTAAGTTCAAATTATATCACAAGCTTTCTGATAAGCACTTCTCTTCTGTAATGGCAATTAGACCTAGCAATGTTACATTTTTATTGCGCTGATGTCATGTATGAGGAAATGGAGGCAATGATTGAATGAGCGGGTTGATTGCTAATTATATGTTCTCTCTGTTCGTATGGCATCTAGTGCTTGTCTCCACATGAGTTGGTGGTGGCTAAACATTCTTATAAACACTAAGAGATGAATATGTATGTCAGGATCCCAGAGAATCCCTCTTTCACTTCTGTGTAGAAACCTCACTGTTTGTAAGCTGAGCCAATATTTATGAATTTTGAATCAAAAAGGGAAAGAAGGATCCAGTATCTTTTGGGGGTGAAGTTGCACGATGTAATATGGCTGATCTGTCCTATCATATGTGTATACTCACACAGTGAAAGATGGTTTGAGAGAATAACAAGCAGCAAAAAGAAGCTGAATAGTCAAAAAATGGTATAAATGTCAGTAATTAAGTTCTTGGACTGAGATGTTTTTGGATCTCAGCTGTCGTGTTGTCTTTCCTGTGGTTTAGTTACATGAGCCCATAAAGTATTCTCACTCTCTCTTTTTTATTATTTACACTGGCAAAAGAGTTGTGTCTACTTTAAAAAAAAAAAGCTAATACAGAATGTTTCCCTTATCTTCCAAGAGGAGTGCATTTATATCTAACGTTTTATAAACTAAAACTTGCTTTGTCTATTATAACTAATAATTCTTTATAATTTATATTTGGTATAAATGTCCAAATTTTATAATCTCTTCCTGCTATGTAGTCTTCCATGATGCCATGTAACCCAATTCACTGATAGGTAATAACTGCTGATGTCCCATACACTGTTCTTATAAAGTTGTATTTAAAAAAATTTTTTAATGTTTATTTTTGAGAGACAGAGACAGAGAGAGAGAGAGAATGAATGGGGGAGTGTCAGAGAGAGGGAGACAAAGAATTTGAATCAGGCTTCAGGTCCTGAGCTGTCAGCACAGAGCCCCACGCAGAGCTCGAACCCACAGACTGCAAGATCATGACCTGAGCCAAAGTCAGATGCTTAACAGACTGAGCCACCCAGGTGCCCCTAAAGTTGAATTTTTTATAATGGAAACTAACAATGAGGCATCGCCCTGGTGCACACTATCAAGTAGCTCATTTATTATTTGCGTTAATTTGCAAGATGTTTTCTAATTTACTTATTTGCTCTTATTTATATGTCAAGCGTGCATAAATTTTACATCTTTAAAACCATAGGTAAGATGCATGTTAATTTTATAATACATGTGGAAAATTGGTGGCAAGAAACAATATGCTCATTTTTGCAGTAGACAAACTGAAAGTTTAGGCAATGAATGCTGACTCTTAACATTTAGGGCTGAAATACTATATGCTTTATTTGTTAATTCATAATTTGCTTACAAAGGAGACTAGGTATATTATAGGATATTTGGATTTTGAGGATGATGATATAGATAATTTTTAAGACTTTCCAATAAAATTACAATCCGTAGCCCTTTTAGAGATCTTCCTGTATGGATGAAGTGGTCTGACCAATTTGGTCAATTTTTAGTTTCTATATGATTTTGTAAATCTTTATATTTGGTTTTACAAATGGGAAATTTTTATTAAGATTAATAATTTCATTTTCTTTATACATGCACATATTGTATTTGCTGCATTTTATTACAGAGTTTAAATATTATCATCTTACCAATAAATTAGAAGAGTGATGAATTAACTGGATTTTTCTCTACCATTGTACAGGAATTTACTAAATAGATTTTTTGCTGCATCTGAGGGAATATGGTTGAATGTGACTCATTTCCTACCCTTAAATAGTACAAGTTAAAGATGCTAGGAAATTGATAACACTGCAATGTAGAGTGATAAATACTGTGACAGAAGAGAGCACTAGGAGAGATGAAAATACAAAGAAGTAAAACAAAAGGACACCAATTTAAATCTGATGTAATAAGAATTGGCTTCACAGGGAAGGTGACACTTAAGTTGTCCTGAAGGTCAAGCAAGATTTCTGGGCAGATGAATAGTTTGGCTAGAAGGATATACATGTCACCAAGAGTATAAAGAAGAAAGAATAAGTGGGATGCTATTTATTTGTAAGTGACTGGGAGTGAAGACAATTTAGTTCACACTTGATATATAAAATCTTGAACAAATTTGAGAAAACAACTAGAAAGCTGTACATGACAACATAAAATCATAAATAGATGATAATATAGTCAAAATGACATAAGTGCAAAAGTAGAATTTGTTTGTTCCAAGGAACTAAAACAAGAGTAAGAAATTGCACTGGCGTGCATCTACGAAAACAACCAGTCCTGAGGCCCTGCCTTGCAACCTGACCCATCTACACACCCAGCCCTGACTTCTAGCAACAGAAGAAAGCAATATTCTCAGAGCAGAGCTAATTACAGTTAAGTCTTGTTTATTTTATTAAAAACATACATGTGTTTACTATGACAAAGGGAGTGGTAGTTAGATTGAGATACTTAAGTCGGGGGCCTCTGAGTGACTCAATAGGTTAAGTGGCCAACTTTTGATTTCAGTTCAGGTTATGATCTCACCACTCATGAGATCAAGCCCCTTGTGGGACTCCAAGCTGACAGTGTGGAGCCTGCTTGGGATCCTCTTTCTCCCTTGCTCTCTGCCCCTCCCCCCACCTGCATGCACACGTGCTCTCTCTCTGAAAATAAATAAATAAAAACATTTTTTAAAAAAAGAAGTACCTAAGTCAAAAGGGGCCTTTGGTGGATCGAAATTAGCAAAACTAGCAAAGGTTTAAGAGAGGAGGTGCTGTCTGTTTGCTCAGTTTCTGAAGTAATCAAGGGCTGTCTTTTGACTTGCAGTCTAAAATGAAATTAGACTTCAAGTCTAACTTATGGTCAGTCAGATATCAAACTACTTTTTAAACAAAGATCTTCAAGTTTCCTTGTAGTTTTTTTTTCTGAAAATATCAGCAGTTGTTTGTTTATATTTATCTCTAGCTCTCTCTCTCTACTTGCTGAGAAATAGCCACGGAAGGTCTTTATTTTTTTAAATAAAGCTTAAATATAATCAAAGGCGCATTACTTCCCCCACCCGCACAGTATTCAGTGATTGGTTCTCCAGATATAAATAAGTAATAATTTATCACTCTTAATCTAGGAGGAAAACTTTGTTTACTCTCTAATTGAATGTGTATAAATTTTTTTTGTCTAAAAAAGATTCAGATACAACCTCTGAAACTATCAAATACAATATGCACAGCCAATCACAGGTTTTTAGTAAATTTGATGAAAACATGAATGCCAAATATTCCTAATTGAATTCAGTCTTGAGTTAACATTAATTCTAGTCTGTAAAGAGGTCTGCAAAAGATAATGAAGATGTGTGTCTTTTTTTTTTTTGCAGTTTACACATATTTTGAAAGACAGTTTCAGAGCAATTGGAAGTCTTTGCAGCTAACAGCACTCTTTTTCTTGACAATACTTACCTTGACACTTCTATTACAAGTGAGTGAATGAGTTACTTCTGCTAATATTCAGAAAATGTCTCAGCAGGATGAAAAATAATCATATTTAAGAACTTGTATGGAGATGTTTTACATACTAGGTGGCTGCAGTGGTCCCTGGTCTGTTCAGAAGAAAATGTTCACGACTTAAATATGTAGGCAGTGTTCTCACCCATCCCTGATCTCTGCACAAAAGTATTGATTTCATTAAGGATGCAATATAGCCCAGAGTCTTTAAGCAAACACATTTTCCCCCCCAAAAAATCAAATAGAGGAATAGGCAAAGAATTCTCTTTCATCTATAAATTATAAAGCCAAGTTCGAAAAATTCACACTACTTGAAAAGGAGTATTTGATTTCTTCTGTAATGAAATGTAAAAAAAAAAAATCTCAATACGGACTCCCTTGAATGATGAAACTTTAATATTCTTAATAATACAAACCCAGGATTCTATGTGCAACCACTTTTAATTGGAAACTAACAGTAAGATCTACAAACTGTATAAGCAGTCAGTAGCAAATTTTACTTCAGAATAAATATTAATTGACTGGACATTTTTTTCAGGAAAAAATAATGTTAAAATCTATAAGCACACACACACACACCCCCCACTTTCCTTAAGTTACCATCATTTTCATCATTTTACCTAAGACCTATTCTCTCTTCTCATTTACAACGTAACAGTAATGGCTCGGAAAATGTGGAGACAAAAAAGAACAAATCCTTGACATTTTTCTCCTATTATTCTGTTTAAAATGAGAAATCAGAACTCTGTAGTCAGTACTTAAGTGGTATTAAATGGCAGTAGTGACAAAAAAGGACAAGTGTAATAAATCTCTGACAATAGCTCCTTGGAGGACTGTATCAATTTCTTACTGTATTATTTTTAATGTTTGTTTGTTTGTTTGTTTATTTATTTTTGAGAGACAGTGAGAAAGGAGCATGAGCAGGGGAGGGACAGAGAGAGAGGGAGACAAGGAATCCGAAGCAGGCTCCAGACTCTGAGCTGTCCATACAGAGCTGGATGCGGGGCTTGAACTTGTGGACCACAAGATCATGACCTGAGCTGAAGTCAGACGCTCAACCGACTGAGCTATCCAGACGCCCCTCAATTTGTCACTTTAAAGCCATTCAAAATCTTCATTCCTCCTCTTTTTGTTTTTAATTTTTACTCTTATGGCTGGAAAGCTAATATATTTTCCTTCTCCCATTCCCTGCTAATAATGGTGATTGTGTAAAAGAGGTTTGGCCAGTGAAGAAAAGGTGAAAATGCTTGGGTAGGACATTCTTTTTTTTTTTTTTTTTAATTTTTTTTTTAACGTTTATTTATTTTTGAGACAGAGAGAGACAGAGCATGAACGGGGGAGGGGCAGAGAGAGAGGGAGACACAGAATCGGAAGCAGGCTCCAGGCTCTGAGCCATCAGCCCAGAGCCCGATGCGGGGCTCGAACTCACCGACCGCGAGATCGTGACCTGAGCTGAAGTCGGACGCTTAACCGACTGAGCCACCCAGGGGCCCCTAGGACATTCTTTTAAAAAATAAAAATAAATAATAAAAGGTAATTCTTATTGGAGAGAATGCCTTTCCCTTCCTTTTCGCCTTTACTTTTTCCTGCCTGGAACTCAGATCCAAAACTGGAATAACAACAGCCATGTTCCGTCTATGAGTTGAATGCCCCAAGTTCACAAAGAAAAAGAAAAGTGTTGCTTCTGTGCTAACTCCCCTTCAATCTTGGGCATCGTATCTCCAAGTCTCCTGTTGCTTTAGTGCCTAAACCTTATGTGAGATTTAGATAAATAAATTCATAACTTGTTTGTGCTGTTGTAGTTTTCTATTAATTGTAGAAATACAGCTAAAATTAGACATCAACAGGAATAAAATGACATAATCAGTCCATCCTCTATAGGCAGGAAGATCTTTTCCAAAACTACGATTCATTTCTTTGATTACACATTATGTTCAGAAAAATCAAGGGACATGTTTTTGTGCATATTTTCTTCAATTATAATTTGATATAACTCCAATAATACAATTCTCTTCCAAGTTTGCCTTGTGATATGTGAACCAACTAGACATGTCAATTTTCTGGGTGGAATTGTTCCACTATTTTTGTTGTGCTTGTATCTTCTTTCAACCACTCACAATTTTTTCAAATCACCCTCCAAAACATGGGAGGGGGGCCATACAAAAAAATAAAACACCATGAAAATATAGTTATTTGTATATTGCTATCATGATTATTCATATTTTGAGGGAAAAGCAAGTAGGAAAATAATTCAAGTAATACTTAGGAATGGGATCTAGTCTTATAGGAAGGATTACAGGTGACTTATTTAGGCTTCCTACTTGCTACATGTACTTCATATACCTGCTTGTTTAGGTGGACATTATCTATTATTTATATGATAGTCATGTAATAATAGGGCCAAATCATTTTACTATCTTATTTCCAAGTTAGTTGTGAATATATATGTTCATTTGGATTATTGATGTACTGTTAATCTGTGTGAATTTATGGCTACTTTAAACCATACTTGTACTTCGTAGTTTAAATGCATTTTAAAAAATTTAAACCATGCAGGGGCGCCTGGGTGGCGCAGTCGGTTAGGCGTCCGACTTCAACCAGTGGTCCGTGAGTTTGAGCCCCGCGTCAGGTTCTGGGCTGATGGCTCAGAGCCTGGAGCCTGTTTCCGATTCTGTGTCTCCCTCTCTCTCTGTCCCCCACCCCCCATTCATGCTCTGTCTCTCTCTGTCCCAAAAATAAATAAAAAACGTTGAAAAAAAATTAAAAAAAAAATTTAAACCATGCATTTATTCAAGTTTCATTTCTTTATTAAATAGCATTTCACTTGATCTATTCCTGACATTCCATGATAATTCCATGTAAATTATACCATTAGAAAAGCAGACATTATTTGATTTTTAAATATTTACTTTCTTGAATAAAATACCAACCTTGTTTCTGCTAGAAATTCTGTAACAAGAAATGTATGACAAAAAATACCAGCATTAGTATAGTCTATTTCTCTTTTTAGTTCCTGAATATCATTAAGGAAGAAAATTAGTCTGGTAAGTTTTTCCACAATTTTTGAATTTATATGAATTTAGATTCTCTGCAATGACTAGATAGCAATATTAATTCAACCACGGATGCTCAGTGTATGCAGGCTAAAGGACAATCCAGCTATAAAAAGTCCTATTTCAGTAATGCTAACGATTTCTGGCTTCTCATTTCTTGTAATTTAAGAAGTAGCCTGCAGACTTTCTTATTATGCCTGTCACATCCACCATTATATCCCCATACCTATGAAATGTCTGTAGCAATGCCTTTAAGACCCCAATTGCATCTGGGAAGTGATGATGCACACCTAGTCATTCAGAATTCAGGGGTACAACAAGTCAACTCTTGTTCCTTCCTTTCTGTAAAACAGTTTGAAGTGACTAATAGATAACAAATTTATAACATATATTTACAATTGCTTTGTGCTAAGAAAAAATATGTATAATAATATGCCTTATATCCCTGGTACCATAAAAGAAAGATCAAGAAATTAGAATTAAAACCCTCCCAACTTCAAATTCATGTATTCCAGTTTGGCAATTCAACATCAATTTTACTACACAAAGTACATGCATAAGCAGTTTTTACGTAACCCAATCTATTGCCGTTTTATTTTACAACTTTAAATAAATACCCATATAAAGTTCTTTAAATGTAAAGATTGCTTAATTTTTAAAAGTAACTCCATTTTAGGATGGCTTAGAAGTTGTTTTTTCCCCCATGAAGTTAGAGAAGAGATGAACTGGTTATTTTCCTAAAGCTTCCTAAGATTATTTTTGTAATTCATGTGACTATTGCTGCCAAGATATGCTAAAAAAACAATTATGCGGTAACCAGATTCTTACAGTTTCAGTACTGAAGAAAAGTAACAACAACAACAACAAAAAAAAAACCTTCAAAAATAAATCAAAATAAAAATAAAATCAAAGCAGAAATAATTCTCCATGTAAAATACAGTCTACTCCATTCAATTTGAAAATATGTATTATAATTATTGAAATATACATGAAGAGAAAGTTGCTGGCAGTGGTTAAGTTCTAGTAGTGGTCAAAGTTTGTTATCAACAGCTAATGTTAAAATCTGAGTGTAATGTTACCACTTACACGTTGTAAAGTCTTGAGATATTTAGACAGCATCCTGTTGCACCAAAGTTCCCGTTGAAAAAATAAGAATTATAACAGTTGTTGCAAGGAGTTGATGAAAAGAATTCATGTATGGTTATTCTCCTGAGTAAGCACTGTATAAATATTAGCTGTTAATATTATTTGCTCTTTCCTTGAATTAACTTCCATTCAAAAAAAATTTTTTTTCAACTGAGAAGAGTTAATTATGATTAAAGCTGTTTCCCAACTACATGTGCTCTGGAACTCATCCTTATCAAATATTCCGCAAAATCAGGCTTCTGATTGAAGAAAGCCCTATTCCTTCAGTGGATATTCACAGATAAGGTTGCCAGAAAAAAATAAAGTTGCCCAGTTAAATTTGCACATTCTTGATTAGGGTCTCTAGTTAAAATATGTCCAACTGAATTTGAATTTCAAATAAATAACAAATAATTTTTTAGCATAAGAATGTCCCAAATATTGTGTAGGATATGCTTACTATAGGACACATGATTATTCATTGTTTATCTGAAATCCAAATTTAACTGAATATTCTGTATTTTATTTGCTAAATCAGGCACCCTTATTTACATTAAATTAGCATTTAATAAAACATTATAAACAAACATGTTTAACTTGATTGAACCCAATTATTCATAAAATTTATCTGACCACAGAACAGTTGTTAACAGTTGTTAAAGTTGTACACTGATGGACAAAAATCTGGAATAGTTCTTTTAGTCTCATAACTTCATTTTGTAAGTAAGAACAATGAAAGAAGGTAATGTGCTGAATTTTTCCTGACAGCAGAAATCAGGTGTCAGTCCCCTAATCAGGTTGATCACGCTCTCTGTTTCTTCCAGAAAAATTAAGCCCTGTTCTTTCATTTTTGTTTTTAGTGCTCTAAGAGTTTCAAATCACTTCTGCTTTGTAAAATTCACTGAATTGTACATATATGCATTTAGACGTCAGTGACTTTTTGCACATATTATCTTATTGACTTTATTCATATTATCCACTTTAAATGATCAACTTTTACTTTTTACTAGAAATGTATTTGCTGAATAAACTATAGAATAGTAAACTTCCAATTTATTGCATCAGATAGATTGAATATACATTATAAATACATATACGCATAAGACATCTAAAAACCCATTTAAATTCGTTACGGAATCATGGAAAAAGTTACATCAGAAATTCCAACATCATAGAATAATTTCTATCCACACATCCTAATTTGCTAGTGCAGTCAAGAAACAAGAAGCCACCAGATACATAAATAAATCTCTTTTTATTTTAATAGAAGTTTTGGAAAGCAAACATGAGTATGGGGGATGTGACTGAAAGAATGAAAAAGATATAATTTATGAAAAACTTGTATTTTGTATTTCTGTATTTTAGCAAAATATCATAGAATATTTTGGTCAAATCATTTATAGATTGATGTAATTTCCATTTCATTTTCTGAATTAACAGCTATGCTAATTCATAATATAAAATAATATATTTTATTGTTCTAAAGCTAAAATATTGGTCACACAATGGTTTCAGTCTTCCTTCGTCACAGTGTATGTCTGTCTTCTAGAGACACTGCTTTAAATTTTTAAGCCAATCTATTTCTTATAATAATTTTGGTGGAATTTAATGGCCTGTCCATGCAAGGTTGTATAATCCTAAAAAACGATTTAAAGTCAGGAGTATTTGAGAAAGCAGATTTTTTTATATTTTCTTTCAACGCGTGGGTGTTCATGTAACTTAAGAAAACCATTCCTGGGCAGTTCATGTAGTGTGATACATTTTTAAAGTTCATGTTTTCCCTAGAAAATGTTTGAAGCCCTATAGTGAAGATTAAATTCTTGATCCCTCTTGCATGTGATAAACCCCAGCTTGTCTAGTAGTTTAAAGCCAAAGGCATCCTTAAAATAACAGGTACATGACTCTTGAAATTAGCAGTTTTTAGTATTTCTGTTTAATATAATTGTTTAGAATGCCTAGAGTTATTTCATCATGGTAACCTGTTTATGTATTTTCCTTTTAAATATTTACTCTTGTATGAGCCTCAGGGCTGTGTATACTTATTCTCTGCAGAAATAATCAATATAGTGTATTTACTGTATTTTCCTAAAACATGTAAATGTATAGGTAAGATGAAGACTATCATGTTAGAGGAAATATTTGTATGTAAACGTTTAGATGAGAATGTGTCTATAGTAGCAACATTTGAACATTTAAATATATGTTATTAATTTTATATTCTCTCTTTATGTTAGTTTTTTACCCTCTTGATTTAAAAAATCAGTTTCTTATTTTCTAAAAATCTTTGTTTCCTGTGTTCTGAGAAATTTATTTCTGGCCATTAGCCAATCTTTGTGTTTGAAAAATTATTTGCAGTAACTGGAATTTCCATGGCTAAATTATGTTAACTAAATTCTGAAGACTACCAAAACTGGCAGAAACAATAATGAATCTGTTACGAATGAAAAACAGAATAAATTAACAATGAAATCTTAATTGAATAAAATTACTCTTCGAACTCATTCATTAAATGTATTTCTTATATAGCATTGTCTAAACGTAAAGATAGTCTATTACCCACTTTTATATCATATTAGCTATTACTTGTGATTGCTCCAGCAAGTCCAGTGTTAACTGCTTTTTCATGACAAACTAATTGTTCATCATATTATGGGATTCAATTATTTAGAGAAAAAAATATTGAATGTTTTAAAAGTGATATACTGCAGAACATTTAATTACTATAATATTGTATCCGATATGATTTGGTCATGATAAAAGGCTTTAAAAATCAACATTGACATAATAAGATTGTTAAATAACTTTTATGTAAAACTGCACCATTTAGAGCAATAAGTAGGATATGTTACTTATAGTGTGATGTATTACCTCCCCCAAATCCAAAAAAAATCTATCACAATTTCTGATAAGTTGATTATCTTCATAAAAATTACATCAACTGGAAACTAATTCAACAATCATACAACTAAATAAGCCATGATTGATAATTCCAACAATACTCTGATTTGAAGAAAACTCCAAATTGTCAATTTAGTTTTGTTGATTCTAATAGAAATGAAAGTTAAATTATATGTTGACAACAATGATTTACATTTGTGGCTGAAATTTTGATACCAAAGCCCCATGTTTGTGATAAAACAAACTTGTGTCTGTTCATTTCTTCTTACCCAAGTTTCCACATTATCATATATTTCATAACTATATTATACCTAGATGAAAAAATAAGCCTATTACATTTTATGTATTTTCTTCTATCACTTACTATAACAGAAAGTATTTCTTCCAGAAGTCATTATATCTGAAGAGATTTAAAACAGATAAAATCCATTGTGCAACCAACTGAAAGTTTAAAGCGATGAGGAACATTTTTTAGATTTTATGTCATGCTTTACACTATACTTAGGATTATGTATTTCTGTTGTGTAGAAGGGTTCCAATATTCAAATCTAGTATACATTCAAGATAAGCTAACATTCATATCCCTGTCAAAATGGTGTGGTTTAGTTTTTGTGATTAGAGCAAAATTTAATGTTATCATGAAAGTTTTGATCTACATGATTACAATTAGGATAGTTATATGCATTATGATGAAATACTTTTCAGATTTTTTCTTTACTAATTCATTTCCTTTAAATTTTTAAAAAATTAATGCCATTTTGTATATTTTCAGCATTATCATATTTTTGAAGCTGGGAAATTTTTTTTTATTCACAGTATAAATTTTAACAACAGGAGTTTACTTTTTAGTAAATTCAATTTCTTTATATATTCCGATACTTATCTGAGAGTTAAGAAGTCTTATTTATCAGGGCACATGGGTGGCTCAGTCACTTGAGTGTCTGACTTCAGCTTAGGTCATAATCCCGCTGTTTTGTGGGTTTGAGCTCCATGTAGGGCTCTGTGCTGGCGGCTCAGAGCCTAAAGTCTGCTTTGGATTCTGTGTCTCTTTCTCTCTCTGCCCCTCTCCTACTCATGCTCTGTCTCTCTCTCAAAAATAAATCAACATTAAAAAAAGAAGTCTTATTTACCATCTTATCATTTGTGTTTATCTTAAAAAGTTTAAAAACAATTTTTTAATTTATTTAAAAAAGTGAATGAAAGATTTATATGTTCATGCTAATAAATATATAACATAGTGATCAAGTGTATGCATTTAAGTATACAACTGGCAAAATTTTAATTTGTGAGATATTTAGAATTACAGGGGAAATAATGAGTTTTGAACAATCAATGAAACGAGTTTTGTGCTGATTTGTCACTATTTTGTGGAGCATGAAACTCAGAATCAGCTTTTCTCCTTAGAAAAGTACCAAGAGGATAAGTTAGAAAATGTTATGTTCATAATTGAAATGTATTTTAAATATATGCATTTTATATGTGAATATATTAGATTCCTATTGCTGTAACAAATTACCTACAAATTTAATAGATTAAACCAACGCAACTATATTTTTACATTTTTGGAGGTCAGAAGTCCAAATTCATCTGACCAAGCTGATGTCCTCATGATAATAGGTGTGGTTCCTTCTGGAGGCACTAGGGGAATTCATTTCCTTGGTTCTCTTATTTTATAGAGTCTGTCCACAGCTCATGGTAACTTCTCCCATCTTTAAATGCAGCCATATAATATCTCTGTCACTCTCTCTCTGCATGTTTCTTTCTTTCTTGCTCTGCTTCTGAATCATATCAAATTCTACTCAGTAAACCGTCAGTGTAAGTGACTACTTGGACTTCTGATCCTTCTAAGGCACTAACAAGAAGTTGTCCAGCCATACTGTTCATTTTTTCTCTGCAGAACACTTGTAACAATAACACTTATTTTTGCTCATTTTACAAGCCAGCTGGCACCACATGTTGCTCTGCTTAGCTTCCCTAAGTTCTTCTTGGCTCTTCTTCACATGCCTTGTCATTCTGGTATCTTTTCTGAAGGATTAGTGACTATATGAAATATTCCCATTCTCACTGCCACAACAGAGGACTAGAGAGTTATAAATAAATGAATTGTCCATCAAAATTCTGTTTATAACCAGTACACATAGTTGTATAACCAGTAGAGTATACAACCATAGTTGTATAACCAGTTGTATAACTGTATAACCAGTTGATAGGTTTAGCTCTTGCATTTAGGTCTTTGGTACATTTAGAGCTAATTTTTTTTTAATTTTAATTTTATTTTTTTTTAATTCGGTGTAAGGTAAGGGTCTATATTTATTCTTTGGGATGTAGATATCCAGTTTTCTCAACACCTTTTGTTGATATTATAAAATTTAAATAGAAAAAGGAAATAATATACTTTTTTTTAAGTTAAATTGAGATATTCTGAGATTGAATTGAAAGCAAATTAGAGAGGTAGCAGTGTAAGTGATTAGGAGCTCCTTTTAGTAATTTCACCAAGATGGTAGATTGGAATAGGTTTATAGAAACAAAAATAGAGTAGGTGGATTAGAGATATTTTGGAAGCTAAACACAATATAATGGGGAATTTGCACTAGATGATGAGGGAGAGAAATACAAATGTTTCTAACAGCAGAAGGTGTATGTATATATATATATATATATATATATATATATATATGTAACAGAACAGATGGTAAGAGAGGAAGAAAATATTTAAGAATTTTAGAATTGCAGGTATATTTAAAAAACTCATGTGTGTGTATTATTGAAGTGTACAGTTGAGATATAATATTGCATTAATTTCAGGTGTACAACATAGTGACTCAACAAGTCTATATGTTATACTATGCTCACCACAAGTGTAGCTACAATCAGTCATCATACAAAACTATTACAGTACTATTCTCTATGCTGTACCTTTCACCCCATGACTTATCCATTCCATAACCAGAAGCCTGTACATCCTACTTCCTTCAGCCATTATGCCCATTCATCCACCCACTCCCCTCTGGAAACCAGCAGTTTGTTCTCTATGTTTATGGGTGTGTTTCTGCTATTTTTGTTTGTTCATTTTTTTGTAGATTCCACATATGAGTGGAATCATATGATATATGTCTTTCTCTGAGTTATTTCACTTAGCATTATGCCTTCAAGGTCCTACAATATTGTCTCCAATGGTAAGATATCATTCTTTTATTAATAGCTGAATAATATTCCATTCTGTGTGTGTGTTTGTGTGTGTGTGTGTGTGTGTGTGTGTGTGTGTGTGTGTGGGTGAATGTGTGTATGCCACCTTTTTTTTTTATCTATTCATCTATGGATACACACTTGGGTTGCTTCCATAGCTTGACTATTATAAATAACGGTGCCATAAATATAAGAGTTCATACATCTTTTAGAATTAATGTTTGGTTGAATATTTAGCAGTGGAATTACTGGAACATATAGCAATTATTTTCTGATTTTTTTGAGGATCTTTTATACTTTTTTCCACAGTGACTGCACCAATTTATACTCTCACCAAAAGTAGACGAGGTTTCTTTTTTTCCAAATTCTTACCAACACTTGTTATGTCTTGTCCTTTCAATAATAGTCATTCTCACAGATGTAACGTATCTCATTGTGGTTTTAACTTGCATTTCCCTGATTATTAGTGATGTTGAGCATCTTTTCATGTGCCTATTGGCCATCTGTATGTCTTTGAAAAATGTCTATTCGGGTCCTATCCTCATTTTTAATTGGATTATTATTCTTTTCTTTCTTTTTTTTTTTTTTGGTGTTGAGTTGTGTAACTTCTTTATATATTTTGGATATAAACTCTTTATTAGATGTATTATTTATGAATATCTCTTCCCATTCAGTAGGTTGCCTTTTGTTGATCATTTCCTTCACTGTACAAAAGCTTTCTGTTTTGGTGTCATTCCAATGGTTTATTTTGGGTTTTATTTACCTTGCCTGAGGAGACATATTTAGAAAAATATTGCTAAGGTCAATGTCTAAGACATTATTGCCTAAATTTTCTTCTAGAAGTTTTTTTAAATTTCATGTTTCACATTTAGGTTTTGGATCAATTTTGAGTTTATTTTTGTGTATGGTGTAAGAAAATGGTCTAGTTTTTTTTTTTTTTTTCTTTTGCATGTAGCTCTCCAGTTTTCCCCAAATCATGTGATGAAGAGACTACTTTATCCTCATTGTATATTGTTTCCTCCTTTGTTTTGGATTTAGAGACCATATAAGAATGGGTTTATTTTGAGTGGAATTTAAGAAACACAATAGACAAAATAATCTTAAGGAATAAAACTGGAGGTATCACAATCCCAGATTTCAAGTTATATTATAAAGCTATAGAAATCAAAACAGAATGATACTGGCACAAAAATAGATACATAGATCAATAGAACAGGATAGAGAGCTCCAAAATAAACCCATGCTTTTATAGTCAGTAAACAGATGAGCATAGGGGAAGGGAAGGAAAAATAAGATAAAAACAGAGAGTGAGGCGGCATAAGAGACTCTGAAAAACAGAGAACAGGGGCGCCTGGGTGGCTCAGTTGGTTAAGTGTCTGACTTCGGCTCAGGTCATGATCTCACAGTCTGTGAGTTTGAGCCCCACCATAAGGCTCTGTGCTGATAGCTCAGAACCTGGAGCCTGCTTCAAATTCTGTGCTTCCCCCTCTCTCTGCCCTTCCCCCACTCATGCTCTCTCAAAAATAAATAAACATTTAAAAAAGTTTAAAAATAGCGAACTGAGGGTTGCTGATGGGGAGGTAGTGGGGGGATGGGCATTAAGGAGGTCACTTGCTGGGATGAGCACTGGGTATTATATGGAAGTGATGAATCACTGGATTCTACTCCTGAAACCAATACTTACACTGTATGTTAACTAACTTGAATTTAAATAGATTAAAAAAAAGATTACTTTGTTTGTTTGTGGTCTTTTGTGGTTCTGTACAGAGTTTAGTACTATTTGTTCTACTTCTATGTAAAATACTGTTGGTATTTTGATAGGGATTGCATTGAATGTATAGATTGCTTTGGATTGAATGGACATTTTAACAATATTAATTCTTTTAATCCATGATTATGGTATATATTTCCGTTTGTTTATGTTGTCATCTTTAATACTTTTCATCAAAGTTTTAGAGTATTCAGAGTACAAATCTTTTACCTCCTTGGCTATGTGTATTCTTAGTGTTTTCTTCTTTTTGGTGCAGTTGTAGATGGAATTGCTTTTTTGATTTCTCTTTCTATTACTTTGTTATTAGTGTTATTAGAAATGCAACAGATTTCTGTTTGTTAATTTCTTATCCTTCAAGTTTGCTGAATTCATCTATTCTAAGTTTTTTGGTGGCCTTAGTGAGACATAATTCGCATATCTATGCCAATAAAGGGAGATTAAAAGCCACAGTGAAAAAAAATGAAAATTATGAAAAAATAAGAAACTCAAGGAAAGAAATGAAAAATGGAAAAGTTTAAATAACATGATATGTTCATTTGATATAGAGTAAAGAAACACTTAACTGTGGATTGATTTGAGCAGCTATAGCATTTTGTCAGACATTCCATAAAGCAAACTCAAAAAAATCATTGGATAAATCTTGTAGAATCCTTTCCCCTTGAGTGTCGTGTAATCTGGAATTTGATTCTAGCTAGTAAAGGGTAGTAAGTGTGATAGGACGATTGCTTCTATTATTAGGTTCATTACACATTGTTGTTAGAAGAGTTTGTCTTAGAAGACTGGAGAAAGATTCTCCTGCTGGCCTTGAAAAAGTAAACTGCAATGATTTGACAGGCTCTGTGAGACTGCTACATGGCAGGGCACAGTGGGTGGCTTTAGGATCTGAGGGTGGCTTTCTGCAAAACCTACATGAAGTCAGGCCCTTAGTTATACAACAAGGAAGTGAATTTTTCCAACAAACTGAATGAGCTTAGAGGCATATCCCAGTCAACCTCTGGATATAAATTTAGCTTGCTGACACCTTATTTTTTGCCTCATGAGACCCTAAGTGGCAGAGTCATTCCTGGACTTGTAACCCATGGAAAACAAGGTAATTGTGTATTTCTAAAGTGTTAAGTGTGTGATAATTTTTTATACAGCAATAGAAAAATAGTACAGCATTTTTATGTAGGTGGTTAGTCTGTAAAGACAGTAAGTCATTTGTCCACACAGCCTGCCTGTTTTCCTCTGCTGGCATTTACTGTTCAAAGTAGAAAGTTCAAAGTGATTTTCTTTGTTCTATTTAGAAGACAGCAACCTCAGTGAAGCTTGTCCTGGTGAGTAAAACTTAAGTATAGCAATAGGATATTAAACATATTTGAAGTATATGCACAGCATGATATTGTATTTGCTTCATTTTTAGTGTAGTATAGCAAGTTTAACTGCCTGATGCCAATTAGCCGTAATGAGAATTATGGAGCTAAACCACGGTGCGCTACACTGAAAATCGACTCATTGGGGTTCTTACTGACTTTATGCTTTTTGTTGAAGGACATATAAACTTTGTTAAGGCTTCTTTTTTTCCTATATGAGAAAATTGGTTGTTTCATTTAAAACTCATACTTAAAGCTCAAACTAATATTTACTAACTTTAATTAATAAAATTAGATTTTATATCTCTTCACCAGGGAAAAGCTAGTTTAAATTTTGCTGTCTGTATTTAATTAACCCCAAATATGCAAAACATTCTAAACAGATTCCCTTTGTTTCTTCAGAACTAATAGTATGTGTATGACCAATTTTAATTTTGAATAAACCTCTCAAATATGGGTAGGTGAGTATGGATATAGAATTCTAGGTAATTTAAATGATAATAAAACTTTCTCATGGATTCTAATTGTTTGTGACCATTGAATTTGAATAGGAATCCCAGCAATATGAAAGTGTTTTCTGATATATTATTTTGAATAATAACATAATATTTTGGTGTTAAACTAAAAATCTAGAATAATTCATTTGGAAAAATCAAATCTAAAGAAACAGAACATATAGACACACAAACACACGTGCACTCAGAGTCGCCCTCAGAAAACTCAGAATTCCAAACTCAACCACAGGAATACTTCTTTACCAAACCACAGAATTTGAACCAAATACCTATTTCTTTGGGTTTTAGATAAAAAAATAAAAGTCTTATATTGTGTTCATTCAACAAATGTTGATATAGCATCGACGTTGGATCAGACATGGATACAAGCACCTCAACAAAGTAGGTCATTAATCTTTATGACAGCCTTCTAGAATTAATTAGAAATTATTTTTTAATAAAATGTGGTTCTTTTTTCATTTTTGAAGAATCCACCCATGTTGTTCAATGATCATAATGCAGGCAGAACCAAGGTTGAGGACGTCTTTCTCTTCAGCTTTCTCTGATTTAAGATTAGTATGTACTTTATTGGTAGAATAGAGGAATTGATATCTGCTTAAGTGAAAATCACATAAAGAAATCTCACTTTATGAGATACTACAAAGATAATTTTCTGAAAATAACTCATGGGTTGTGGCTCTGAAGTTCTCTATTGTGTATACAATAAAGACTATTCTCTAAGTTATATACATAGTACAGCAATACATGCCTTTCTCCTTCAAATTCCTGTCTAGGATACTGCTCCCACCCTTCTTCACCATGGCAAAACCCAGTCATCGAGACTTGAACATGAACTCCATTTTCTCAGAGAACAACAGAATCTGGCTAGAATTTCCTTGCAAGTACACCCAAATGTGAGCAAGACCAGTTGTGACTTGTTCCACCCTAAAAATTAATGCTTGTTTCACTACAAGGTCAAGATTCAGAGTCTAAAATGTCTGTGCAACTGTCTGAGACATATTTGGGAGCACAATGATTTCTCAATAATATTCAGTTTTCTGGATTGAGCACTTCACAGAAATTTTATGTATCAATTCCTGTTGAAAATTCAAATATGGCTTATTGATGACATCTCATATCTGAGGCACTTCCAGTAACCATCTACACTTAACACCCCCACAGTCACCTATTCCATCTTACATCCTCACTCCCACACTCTTTTGTGTTTTCTCTCTCCTTATCCTAAACATTTTTCAGTGACTTCGGAGTCCCAATTCATTGGTGAAGCTCTTATATATCTTTGACTTCATATTGTTCTCCCACTTCCTAGAGTTCATAAGTGAAACCTGGCATTCTTCTGTTATACTTCTGTTAGGTTTTTAATATATGTTTTGTTAATATTATCCTGAATGCACACATGAGGGTTCTATGTTGGGCAGACAGATGATTAATACTTAAATAATACTTGCACCATCTCCCCTTGGCCCCAGTTCCTATTCCTGGGGCAATATGCTGAGACCCATGTTATCCTATACATATCAGGGTCTGTACTATAGATGAAGAACACACAATGTTATATGCTTCTATACATTCCTTCACACTTCCCTCCTGAAAGAAGGAAGAAAAACCTTTGCTCCAAAGTAAAAATCCTGAGTTTTTATCCTAGTTTAGAATGTAAATAAGTTTCTCCAGGGAAAATATAAGTCCTAGGTGTCAGCCCCACCCTATCTCTATCCCTTGAAATATAAAATATATGTCTGAGAGGTAAATCCCTGCAGTTGTCTTTCTGTTAATGAATTACAAATTACATTCCAAGTCTTATTATTTTAGTTCTGGTCCCAATATTCAGTTGTTTTCTTTTTTCAGAAAGAATGCAGAAACATACAACTACAATTCACAATTCCACAACTGCTTTATTTTCTGATTTTGAAAGTGGAAATTCTTTATTAGGTAGACATCCCCTGATTTTCCACTATAATTTTGGATCATCACTCAACACTTAAACAACTTATATCATATATATATATATGTATATATATATATATATATACATATATATATATATGAAAATATTACACACACACACACACACACACACACACACACACACACACACACACAATCTTTCCCTAAACTCCACTTTGACCCAATTCACTCACCCATTGATATGGATACTTGACTTGGAAGGCCTTGTCAGCATCCATAATTTTACTCCCTCTAAAATAATTCTGTGACCTCAAATGCTTATCTCAAATTCTTTCACTTCATTAATCCCATTGGACATGTTGTTTTACCTCACTGAGAGTTTTATAACTTTGTCATTCCATGTTACTAATCTCTGTGCCCCTTATCTCTGTTGTCTTTTTGATGACAGGTCATGCCATTATAGACATGACTAACCAACTCTCTAGCCAATGCAGTTCTCTCATTTGTTCCTTTAATATCCCACATTCCCCCCCAAAATTCAACTCTAATCAATGGCACAATCTTATTTGTTCTTAAATTTCCAATAACTTAAGCAGGATATTGATTGAGAGAACTGTTCATATCAGTGCCATTACAAAACTATGACCCATGATTACAACTAAATTCCAGAAAAGTGGCCAAAGTAAGTTTCCATTCATTCTACCAAACATTTATTTCAAATTAGTAATCCTTTCCCTAAACTTCCTACTTTAAATTTTATACCATCGCATGTTGCAAATACTCTCACTCCCTATATTATGGAAAGAAAGTAGTATGGTTATATTTCTATCTTATTGTGGAAAGTGCTAGTGTTTGTTCTCTACCTAAGGTAAACTGCTAGACTAAAATCCTGAGCTGCTTAGTAGTTGCATGCAGGCTTAGTGATCAATTTCTGGCCAATGGAATATGGGCAAAGAGATATGTACGTGCATGTATGGTTCCTAAAATATCTACCTTGTGATTTTCCACTTCTCTACTTTTTTCTCTTCTACCGGAATATAGAGAACCCACAAAAGAACACCATGTTTCTAGAATATAGCAGAGCAACAAAATAGCAGGAGGCCTGGTCCCTGAAGTAATGTTGGTATGTTTTGTTTTTTTTTTGTTTTTTTTTTTTTTTTTTTTGCTATTTAATAAAATATTCTTCCCCAAATGTGGCTTAAGATAGCAACAGTTTATTATATCTCATATTTCTGTGGGTTGACTTGGCAATCCTTTTGTTCTATGTGGTGTTAGTTGAATATTAGGATGGATAAACACTCCAAAATGTTCTTCTTTACTAACTGGTAGTTGGTGCTCTCCAACAGCTGGGACATCAATTCTAGCTTCAGTTCTTCTCCACATGGGCCTTTGCATTTAGATGCTAGGACTTCCTCAAAGCATCCGTGTTTGGGTTCCAGAAAGGAGCATTTCAAATGCCAAAGACAGAAGCTTCCCGAGCTTTTAAGGCCCTGTCTCATAATTTAAACATTGTTACTTCTTTCTTATTTTATTAGTCAAAATAAATCATGGGCAATGATTTCAAGGGGAAGAAAAATGGGCTCTGTATTTCAGTGGGAAAAGGGCAAGGAATTTCTAGTCATCTTTAATTGACTACAGTCCACTCTCAGGTTACAAATTATTTATGTTCCTCACACATGTAAAATACCATCAGTCGTTCCTGAAATCATACTAGTCTCTTCCCATTACGATATGAAGTTCAGCCTCAAAGTCATCCAGGTTTTTGTCATGTAAATGTGATTCAAGGCAGATGAAGCTCTTTTGGGTCATTCTATGTGTATGTGACCCTATAAACTAAAGTGATATTTTATTTGTGTCCCAAACACCAAATTCATTAACAGACAACATTTATTATTATAATTAACATAGTGTTTGGAGCTTTACCCCTTTTTCTTTGCTGGCAGAAATGCGTCTCATCCTCTGCATGTTGATACTAATTAGTGCTACAGGGAACAATTAATGTGGGGAAAATGATAGAAAGTGGTGTGTGTGTGTGAGAGAGAGAGAGAGAGAGAGAGGGAGTACCTTGATTAAATTGTAAATAAAGTTACCAGGGAAGGCATTGCCATCATGACAACTTTTGAGTAAAGAACTGATCAAAGTAAGATAGTAAGGTGTGCAGAAATTTGGCAGTGACGAAAGAAGGATACCTTTTCAAGCTCTTACAATAATCTAGGTGAGGGATGTTGGTGGTTTGGGCCACAGAATAACCTTGGAGGGGGTAAGTAGTGATACAATTCTAGATATTTTTGAAAATTGTGCCAAGAAAATGTTTTCATGAATGGCTGGGGCAAGAGAGAAAAAGAGGTCAAGTAAGAAGGTCCCCAAGTATCTTTGCATGAGATGGGATGCCTGCGTGGCTCCATTGGTTAAACATCCAACTTTGGCTCATGATCTTGTGGAATGTGAGTTTGAGACCTGGACGGGGCTTTGTGCTGACATCTCGGAGCCTGGATCCTGCTTTGGATTCGTTCGGTGTCTCCCTCTCTCTCTCTGCCCCTCTCCTGCTCATGCGTTCTCTCTCTCTCTCTCTCTCTCTCTCTCTCTCTCAAAAATAAATAAACATTAAAAAATTAAAAAAAAAGAATTTTGCATGAGATGAAGTAGAGGAACAGAGTTGCCATTATCTGATTTGGCAGGATATCTGCAGGATAAGATATCCAATGAAATGGCCAACAAGAGCAAGCATTTGGGCATCTGAGCTTAGAATTCTTGTTGAAATCTGAGTGACCCTCAAATAAGATGAAGATTAAGATTTGACTAATGGCTATCAAAATGTGAAAGTCACTTGCGTCCTTGACAGAACCATTATAGTGGAGTGGCGGGGATAAAAGTCTGGCTTGGGTTTATTCAGGGAGAATGGGAAGAGAGCATTTGGAAAACCTGTATTTTGACAACTTTTCAAACTACAGCATTCACAGGGAGTCTTGCAGTTTCTGATGACACGCTGAAGCAGATTTGTAAATTTTTAATAGCATAGCCATCACAAAGAAATTTTGTTCATTGTCTTGTTCATCACGGGACATTTAGATTTGAAAATCTGGAGGTCTTACCCACATATGGGGAAACTAAAGAAGTTCAAAAAGGAGTTAGAATTATATCCTAATATAGGAACATTATAAAATATTCAATCAAAATGCTTGTTCAGAGCAATTCTGATATTTTAAGAAGACTTATCTGAAAATAAAGCTGCCTGATTAAAGGTCAAAGGCCCAATCCATTACAGGACTTTTCCTTTTAAAATTCTTGCTAGCCAGGAATAGTTCACAAATCAGGAAGTTGAAAAAATTTTTTGAGTTAAATATTAAGAAAGGAAAGTTGATTTCTGTTCTTCATTTCCTTTAACAGAAATAGAATTATTTTCCAACTAATTAGTCCATTGTGTAAGTGGACACACTGGATACAAGTTAAGTGCTACTTAAGCTAGAGTAGATGATTCAACATTATTGGAGTGGTTTGAGCTATGGTCTAGAAGTAGAAGTTATTTACATTGGGGTCTATGAACTTGAGAAACTCATCCTCTACTTTTCAGTATGTTTTCATATAGGAGGAACTGAGGATTGCCAGGTAGGGCTGCCTTATACAACCTTTTGAAGTACATGGGGTAGGCACTAAGATCCTGGCAACATCTTACCCATCTTTAGCTCCTCAAAGTTTCCAGTTGGGAGGTTCACAAAATCACCCTTTCGCTACAAATAATATGCACCTTACAATGCTTTTTTGTTCACCTTTCCTCGTGCCCATGTTCACTCTAGAATTCTGATTCAAGGGTGAGTAACCACTTAAAAAAGATGAAGATTAAGATATAACCAGTGGCTATTGAAATGTGTAAGTCACTTGCATCCTTGATAGAGCCATTTTACTGGAGTGGTGGGGATACAAGTCTGGCACGTTTCAGTGAATTGTTAGTAGCTTGGTGACAATTATTTTTTCATGAGTGTTAATTTAGGATAAATAAATATATTTCAAGTTTGGTCAGTTTTTACAAAGGTTATTTTGCTGTGTTTAGAACATTTGTTGTGATAAAATTTGTTTTATTTTGTCCCAAGGAAAAAAATCTATATTTGTACATATTTTATTAAGTAGAAAAAAATAGGCCAAGAAAATTGTTTTTACACTATTTAATATCTCCAAATATATTGTAATCCCAGCAACACATAAGACAGTTTTCTAGTATTTCCTCCATAAATTACTATAGATTTCAGTATACCTAATGATACTGAACAGTTTTAGGCTTGCTAATACCTTATTATTAGAAAGGCAACAGAAATAAAGCAATTGAAAACAGGCATTGAATGAGTATTTAGCCTCATAATTCTCTGGAAATTTGAATGTTGTAAGAGTATAGTACTAAATGAATTAGTAATAGAATTTTTAGATTGACAGTAATGTAAGCAACAGACAAATGAAATAATTTCAGCCTGTGGGAGGGAGAGGGGATTGGTTAGAAAGAACTGTTTTCCCAAATCATATATTTGTTTTCTTTACCAATATATCTGGAATGGATGACTGAATTTACTCACCTCTGTTATGCATCTGTTAACTTAATGACCGTTGAACTCAATACATCTTCTTGAAACCAGATATTATTCATTTTCCCCTGTTGGATGTTGTGAGATACAACTATAAACCAAACACAGATTTATCCTTCAAGATATAATGTAAATGAAAATGGTTTCAAGTAAAATATAGATTAAGTGCTGTAATAAGGATATGCATAAAGGTTGTTTATATAATTCAGATCAAGAAGTCATGGGGAGGTACATTAAGAGAAGGCTTCCTATGTAAAGACATGACTTGGCTGGGATGTCAAGGACAATAAATTAGTAGTCCAAACTAAGTGCATGTTCAACATCTATGAGTTGTGATAGAGCATGCCCTATTAAGGGACCAGAAAGTAATTGAATATAGATCTTGTCTATTATTTGTGACAAATCTAGTAGTAAGAGTTAAAGTAGGAAAAAATGAGCAAAATGAGTATGTTTATGGATATTCTTGTTATAATGAGTAAAAGAGTTTGTCTTAACCTAAAAGCAATGTATACAGCAGAAGTATTTTAAGCAGAAAAATGTCATGAAGAGTTTAATTATTCTGGAGGGCTAGAAAAAGACACTTCTATGGGAATGCTCAAATGACAAAGCATGTCTGGCTTGTGTTAAATTGCCCTACCTACTGGCTTAAATAATACCAAATACAGATTTGTTGAGATGTACATGGAGATATTTATCCACTCATCTATATATCTGTGTATCTATCCACCATACTGGATGGTTCAAATAGTACCATTAATTACCAACTCATACCATTAATTATTAACTCTGTACATCTTGGATATAAGAAAGGCCAAGAAGGAGTCAATGAGTGCATAGCACAGTAATTCTAGATCTATTTTTTCCTGAAGGGTCACAGTCAAAGTTAAAGTAAGAGAGAGAGGGAGATTGGACAGAAGAAGTACCCACGTGAATTGCTCTTATTTTTATGAGGTAGATCTGTGCCATGTGTTTGATAAAAAGTAACTACCAAGCTTGGGAAAATATTTCTGTTCTTTATGTATTCTATTCTGTGTTGAGATATAGGTGTACCCTCAGTATAACAAATTTTTAAACGTTTATCTAACCTGTTACGTTTTTAGATTGGGGAAGACTGGCATGATAGAAAGCATGAAAGAAAGAAATGGAAACTCTCTCAATCCCCCAGTTATAATTCATAATATACAGTTGAGGAAAGGATGTGAGACCATCCTTAAGTGAATTACAAAGTAGAGTCACAAATTAGGAGTAGGCCATGAAATGACTTCTAGATGCCTCTTGTATTGCTACCTCCTTACATGTTAGAAAGGATCACATTTCAATATGTATTTGTTTATTTATACTCTGTCTTATTTCTCACAATTGTGATGTGGCATATTACAGAAACACAAACTGCAAACTGATAAAATATAAATTAAAATGAATGAGAATCAGATTATAACATGAATTAAGAATAATTTCCTGACTTAGAAATTTTATCACAATTAAGGGGGGTATAATGTCACACACAATTGCTACATATGAGGCTCAAATTAGGCTTTGATTATTCTGGTAGTCAAAATGAAAAAAGAAAAACAGAGTCTTTTTACATACCGCTCATTGTTAATAAAGAGGTTTTTTTCAGATCTCATGAATGAAACAAGCTCGTCCTGTCATGTAGCTGTAAAAACAAATACTGGTTTCTAGTATCTCTGTTCTAAACACAAAAGGAAAAAAGCAAAAAAAAAAATTATCTTCTCACCCCTTTCTTTTCATTTTCAGAGCAAATTTTCTTGAGTTATTTAACGACAGTACTTTCTCAGACCCCTTTCTCCCTCTCCAACTGGGATTCCATTCTCTCTCATATTTTGTCAAGAGTACTTTTGCCAAAGTAACAGATGAAGCCCTAAGCCCCCCTTTGCTTCTGGATTTTGACAATGTGAAAAGAATCTTCATATTTATTCAATGTCATTTTCAATTTCTGCAAAATGGGTGTAGTAAACTATGGTTATAATATACAACCAGCTTTACATTTTATATCACTTTTGAGGAAAAAAGAAAGAAAATAGAATTGCAAATACTGATAATGTCATATTAATGAAAAATTACATCTTTTGTGGACACAGTGTATTTGCCGAGTGGTAAGAAAAAAACACAATTAATCTTATAAAGTTTTCTCAAATAATAATTATTTAGGGGCTCCTGAGTGGCTCAGTTGGTTAAGTGTCTGAATCTTGATCTTGGCTGAGGTCATGATTTCATAGTCTGTGAGTTTGAACCCCATGTAAGACTGCCTGACAGTGGGGAGCCTGCTTGGGATTCTCTCTCTTCCTCTCCCTCTGCCCCTCTTCTTTTTTTTTTTTTTTAACGTTTATTTATTTATTTTTTGGGGGGGGACAGAGAGAGACAGAGCATGAACGGGGGAGGGGCAGAGAGAGAGGGAGACACAGAATCGGAAACAGGCTCCCGGCTCTGAGCCATCTGCCCAGAGCCTGACGCCTGGCTCGAACTCACGGACTGCGAGATCGTGACCTGGCTGAAGTCGGCCGCTTAACCGACTGTGCCACCCAGGCGCCCCTCCCTCTGCCCCTCTTCTGCTTATGTGTGCATGCTCGCTCTCTCTCTCTCTAAAAATAAATAAACATAAAAATAAAAAAATAATAATTATTAAAAAATAAATACCCATAAGCGCATTTCTTGGTATTACTAAAATGAACTGAAAATTTAAATCTACACAAAAACTTACATGTAGATGTTTATGTCAGCTTTATTCAAAACTGCCAAAACTTGGAAATAGTCAAGATGTCCTTTAATAGGGGAATGTATAAAAAAAACTTTGCTACATCCGAACAATGGAATCTAATTCAGTACTAAAAAGAAATGAGCTATCAAGCCATGGAAAGATGTGGAAAAAACTTAAGTGGATATTGCAGTGAAAGAAGCCAATCTGAAAAGACTACATACTGTATGATTCTAGTTGCATGACATTCTAGAAAAGGTGAAATTCTGGAAACAAACAAAAAAAAATATCATTGGTTGTCAGGAGTTAGGGGGCAAAGGTGAAATGAATAGGCAGAACACAGATTTTTAGGGCAGTGAAACTATTCTGTATGATACTAGAACAATGGTTGCAAATCATTATATATTCATGAATACCTATAGAATATGCAATACCAAGAGTGAATATTAATGTAAATTATGGATGATAATATATTAATGTAGGGTCATTGATTGTAACAACTGCACTATATGGTGGGATCTTAATAGTGGGGGAAATTGTGCACGTGTTGGAACAGTGATATATGGGAATTCTTGGGACTCTTTACTTAATTTTGCTTTGTACCTAAAATTGCTCTAAAAGTAGTATTTATTAATTTTACAAATAACTGTAAGTGTAGAAGTTAAAAATATTCAATTTTCAAATATAATCTCAATAGTAAAACATGAATGTTATCTTTTACAATGAATGGGGAATGACTGAACAGAGGAAATGTGCCCGTTATGATAGAAGGCAAGTTTTTTATTCTGATTAATCTACTTATCAAGTTGCTGCTTTGAATCACTAGCACTAACCTTATTATTTTTTTTATGAGCTCTAAGTAAAGTACTTTACAACACACCATCTGTATGCTTGAACAGTTTTAGTTACAGGGGAATTGCTTCCTCTCAGTAGAAGAATATTTTTCTAATCTTAATCAGATCTGAGAAAAAATGTCATTTTTTTTTTTAAATTTTTTTTTCAACTTTTTTTTTTTTTATTTATTTTTGGGACAGAGAGAGAGACAGAGCATGAACGGGGGAGGGGCAGAGAGAGAGGGAGACACAGAATCGGAAACAGGCTCCAGGCTCTGAGCCATCAGCCCAGAGCCCGACGCGGGGCTCGAACCCACGGATCGCGAGATCTGACCTGGCTGAAGTCGGACGCTTAACCGACTGCGCCACCCAGGCGCCCCAAAAATGTCATTTTTAAGAAACATTTTCCCTAAAAGAGAAGAAGACGCATGACTTCTGTGTTTCTAAATCCTGTACTGGTTCTCTTTGTTGGCCTTACACAGGTGATCACTTTCTCATTCTCAAATCATTATTTTCTGAGGTATTTTGCGTGTGTGTGTGTGTGTGTGTGTGTGTGTGCGCGCGCGCGCGTGCGCGTGACACCACACTCCCCTACGTCATTCTCTGCTTCATCTCAGTTTCTTTGGCTAGTTCCTTCCTTTCTTTTTGACCTCTAAACTTTGTAGTAATTCACAATTCTCTCACGCCATCCCTTTTCTTCTCTATTAACATGTTTTTCTAACTAAGGCATCAGATTATTGGTTTATACTCCACCTATATATCACTATTAAGTTCAAGACCCATATATGCAAATTGTGGCTTTACATTTTCACTTAAATGTCTACACTTCAAGTCAACTTTCTCTTTAGTCAGTCCTTCACATCTTATTAAGTGGTATCACCAATCAACCGGGTATCGAGGCAAAACCTAGGCGTCTTCCTTGCTTCCTTTCTTCATCTCATATCACATTCTTTATTCATTAGCAAACTCAATCACTGCTGTATATAAAATATATCTTGAATCAAACCACTTTTGTTTCTACATTTGCCATTCAGTTTCAAATCTCTATCACCTCTAAATTGACATGTGTCAGTAGTAACTTCCTCAGTCCTCTTTTCTTCTACTCTCGCTTGTATAAAATCTGTTATTCACAGAAAAACCAATTGAGTTATATTAAAATTGGAAATCAGATCTTGCCATGCCTCCTGCTGAAAACCCTCTATTGGTTGCCTATCTCATTTAGAATAACTTCCAAACTCTGTCAAGGTCTACAGTGTCCAAATTGATCCTCTCTCCATCAACCTCCAAGATTTTATCTTCTGACATGCTTCCCTCTTGACATTCTTATCATCTGTCTCATTCTGGGATTTGATAAAGTATTTTCCATATTTTAGTGACTTTTCACTAGCAGTTTCATTTGTTATCATGACTCCATGTTATTCAGGTCTCAGTTTAAATGTAATCTACGTAGAGATCTTGTCTTTGATACCCAATAAAGAGTATTATACAGTTATCATCTCTTCTTTATTTAAAAAAATTTTTTTTCAATGTTTTTTATTTATTTTTGAGACAGAGAGAGACAGAGCATGAATGGGGGAGGGGCAGAGAGAGAGGGAGACACAGAATCGGAAACAGGCTCCAGGCTCCGAGCCATCAGCCCAGAGCCTGACGCGGGGCTCGAACTCACGGACCACGAGATCGTGACCTGGCTGAAGTCGGACGCTCAACCGACTGCGCCACCCAGGCGCCCCTCTTCTTTATTTTTTAAATGTTTATTTATTTTTGAGAGAGAGAGAGAGCATGAGCAGTGGAGGGGCAGAGAGAGAGGGAGACACAGAATCCAAAGCAAGCTCCAGGCTCTGAACTGTCAACCCAGAGCCCAACCCGGGGCTTGAACTCTCAAACCACAAGATCATGACCTGAGCCGAAGTTGGGATGCTTAACCCACTGAACCACTCAGGCACTCCTGTTCTTACTTTAAATGTTTGCATACCATCCTAAGACATGTTACTTCTTTGCATCTTTTCCTTCTCTAAAATTGGCTTCAAAAGAGCAGAACGTATTTACCAACATATTTCTGGTCTTATTTACTAACATATTTTTGGTGTAAAGCAAAGCACCTGGTCCCTAGGAAACAAATATTTGCTGAATAGTGAAGTGCATGCAAGACATTTTTCATATGGGAAGCATCATGGAACACTGATGTAAAGAGTAGTGTTCTCACTAAAACTCCCTCACAAAGATTGCTTTCAAAAGGATTATGTTGTGGTGGCTTTGTTTTGTTATGTTTATTTTCTTTGAGAACAGTAATTCTCTGTGAAAGTGGAAGATAAAAACCAAAGCATCCCAGGAACATTCAAGATAATGTGGTTTATATCATTAGTTATTGTTGGCTTGCCTTAATATTTCTAAGACCTACAAATATATAATCTATAGCCTGTAAAATTTTGGAGTCATGAAAGCTGACTACTAGTTGAAAACTAGTAACCTTCTCCTCACTAAAAACACACACTCAAATACAGTGCTTGCTAAACTTTTCAGACTATTTCAGAGGATTCACACACCACACAATATACACCCACGGTCTTCTTGCTCTTGATGAACTCTAATAGGATCTAATAGAAAGAATAAACTGTCCTTTGATGTAATCCTCCATAAAGGGCATATCGTTTCAGAATAAAATTTAATGAGAATTTTAACACAGTCATCTTGAGGTTGCATTATCTGTCAGGAGTCAAGGATACAGATGATCTGTGCTATTATTTACTGAGCATAGACCCACAGAAATAAGTGCAACATTTTTTTACCAATATCAAGTGACTTTACTGCAAAATTTATGTTAGACCTGAGCCCTACAAAGAGAAATAAAAGATAGCTGATTCCTTGATAATTTGATAATCTTTAAGTCAAAGTAGACATATAAACATATCACTTTAATATAATGAAGTACATGTAACAGTTGTTTATGCACAGGATATTTTAGTAACACAGTGAATATATTGACTCAACCAGGATCATTATAGAGTGATTGGAGGTGTTCTCTGAAGTTCTCCTGAGATGAATATTTTTATTTTTATTTTTTATTTTATTTTATTTTATTTTATTTCAGAGACAGAGTTAGGGAGAAGGGCAGAGGGAGAGAGAGAGAGAGAGAGAGAGAGAGAGAGAGAGAGAATCTTAAGCAGGCTCCAAGCTCAGTGCAAAGCCTGATGTGGGCCTCGATCCCACAACCTTGGGATCATGATCTGAGCCGAAATCAAGAGCAAGGTGTTCAACTGACAGCAACCCAGGTATCCCATGAGATGAATCTTTAAGTATACATTTAAAAAGGATAGAAGGGATACTTACAGAGGAGGATTTAGGATAAATTGAGTAGAGGAAAGAAAGATAGGCATATGGAATTAGAAACATTTGTTACTAGAAAATAAATTTCAAAGTCAAGACAGCAATGAATGGACTGGGAGATAAATCACTTAAGAAGTTTAAGTAGGAATGGCATAGTCATAGTTGTATTTTAGATAGCTGACTCTGCCTGCATTTTGCACAATGGATTGGAAGCATGCATGCAGCTATTGTAATTAGGAGATGAATGCATTTGAGGTACGTGGTAAATTAATTTGCTAGGACTACCATACCAAAGTATTATAGACTGGGTGGCTTACACAGAAATTTATTTTGTCACAGTTCTGGAGGCTGGAAATCCAAGATCAAGTGTTGGCAGAGTTGGTTCCACTCTGAGGTCTCTCTCCATGTTTTGCAGAGGGTCGTCTTCTTCTGGTATCTTCCATGGTTTTCCCTATGCAAGTGTATGTATTAATTACCTCTTCTCATAAGGACACCAACCACTTTGAATTAGGGCCCACAAACAGACCTCATTTAACCTAAATTGCCTTTTTAAAGACTTTATCTCCAAATACAGTCACATTCTGAGAAACTGGAATTCACAGTTCAAAATAAGAATTTGGGGGGAGGACACAATTCAGCCCATAATGTACAGAAAGGAATTAATGTAATATTTACTTAAATGAGAGAAATATGGAATAATTATTTGAGGCTGCATACTCTTCAAAATTGTTATTATAAATTACACAATTCTCTCTCAATAGATAGTCGGGTTCCTATTTATCTGAAATCTTTGAGAAATATTACTTGAGCTTAATCTGTTTTCTAAAAACAGGTGATGCTCACTGTGAAACAGGAAAGGAAATACTGAGTCATTTTAAAACCAAGAACCAGGTGAACTGACCAAAGCAACCCTCACCTTGGATGTATGTTGGAATCACAGAGAGAGTTGCAAAAAAAATATGGTTATGCCAGGGGTCTACCTCAGCACAATTACATACAAAACCATGGATAAAGCCTGAGCCACATTAGTTTTAAAAAATATCCCTGGAAGATCTCAACATGTAGTAAAAATTAAGAACCACTGGAATGGAGGAAGAGTGTAATCAGAGGAAAAAAAGTAAAGGGACAGAGCAACTGGGGGAAAAAATGAAGCTTGAGCCCTGACATGATTTGAGTGTACAACTACGAACTGAATGAACACAGAGCAAATTAAATGTAAGGGGCAGGACTTAAAGCAGACAGTCTATGCATTAGAGAGCCTAGTCAGGCAGAACATCACAAATATGGTGCTGTTTCTGTGACTATAACCATTGATGTCCTATAATCTCAGAACAGACTCTCTGAGAAGAAGCTTCCAAAGGCTTTTCATTAATTAGTGTGTGTGTGTGCGCGCGCGTGCACATGTATGCGTAAGAATGCATTGATATTATGAGATTTTTAACATAGAAGGCTCTGAAAGTCTCAAGATACAGTTGCTGGGTTTGAGTCCCACATCAGGCTCCTCCCTGACAGCATGGGCCCTGCTTGGAATTCTCTCTCCCTCACTTTCTGCCCCTTCTGCACCCATTCTCTGTCTCTCTCTCTCTTAAAATAAATAAATAAAAATAAATTTAAAAAAAGATACAGTTGCTCTGGCTCAATAGCAGAAAGGTCTGTGTGGAGATGAACATTACAACCAGAGGAACAGAGGATGGGTATCTCAGAGGTCCCACCAGAGGACCCACAACCTTATACATCCTGCAAAGTCTAGCCTCACATGCAACAAGCCTGACTAGGGGAGAGAAGAAAACGTATTGATTGAGTTTTCATTACTTAATTGACTATGTGCATCGTAATTTAGGGGATTATTACTAATAGGGATTTGTGTTCACTAAAGGAGACTAGAAAAGTTATGGGACCTGCCCCAGTTTCACACAGAGGAAAAGGAAGAATGATTTTTATCTTTCACTCATGAGTTAAGAGAGACACCCTATGACCAAAAATTAAATTGATTTAATGGTTATACTTAATTGGTCTATTTTACTTATAATAAGCAGGGGGAAAGGAGCACAGGGAAGATGCTGACTGAAAAAAATTTCTCCTTCAAAACATTTGCAGACTATAGTTAGTTTCTAATGAACAGATAATAAGGATTTTAAAAGGTCTCAAGGATTCTCCTTCAGAAAATCAACTAGTACTGCAACTTCCCTTGTGATGGTCAATATCATGAAATGGATTAGAATAGGCCCCACTGAGAACACCTGTTATGAAAGGTAATTTAACATAAGGGCAGCAACATTCTGGAATGGAAACCTAGGCTCCTCAAAGATTCTGTCTTCTGGTTTGTTGGTTTGGATGGAAGGGATAGGCTAGGATGGGAGACAGTGCTTGAAATTGAAAGGTCCTATAGTCCATATTGGTGTCTTGATAATAGGTAAGCATAAATAGCTATGGTGTACTTTTTTGTTTATTGAAATCAAACCAGGAAACGCCATTTTGTAAACACCTGTAAAGCCTGGCACAAAGAAGGGTCAACAGAGCATGGAATAAGCTTCCAATGAAGGGTATGACCAAGTTTTTAAAATTTTTTTGGTGTGACCGATTTTTAATATCAAGGCTATGTGGCAATAATAACAATACCAATAGCGTTAGGAATACTAGTTTCCGTTTCCCTCACTTTGGAAGAAAAATTTACTTTTTTGGATTGAATAGCCCTGAATTTCTAGAATGTTTGGGGGACAAAGAAGCCTCATTAAGGAAAACGTAGACTTCTTGACAAGTTCGGTAAATGTGGACTCCAGCTATTAGTTGAAAAGAAGAAAGAAATATACATGTGATGGCCTCACCGGATGCTGAAGCCTCCTCTAACAGCTACAAAGAGAAGGTGCAGTCATGTTAATCAGACCTTTTTGATGACCCCTTTTTTCCCCTGATGTATTTCCTACTTCGATTCTTTTAAATTTCTGTATATTTAAACAAATAGTTCTTTCCTTATTTTCTCAGTGGAAAGAGATAAAATTCTCTCAAAACCAAGTCTGACATGGAGCCACAGGAGGAAATGCCCTTTGTAAGGATAGTTCACACTAACAAAATAACTTTTTTTCCCTTAAAATGTGGTTTCATTACATAATACTGCAGCTTCTCTGTTCAAAGTTATACACTGATCGAAATACAATGTACTAGAGTCTTACCTAATGACCAGTCATTAATAGTTATTATATTATGGAATTGACAATTTTAAGGAGAAGCTGATTTTGTGGTGTTCTATTACTATTCTCATAGTAACTCAGAACATTCATGTGCAATAAAATCAGGTGACCTCTAACTCCCTCCATTTTTCTGTGTTTTATCCTTCCTCTCCACCTCCAAATTCTGCTGAGTTGGGACACTTCCTCCTGTTTCCAACTCCTACATTTCTACTGATATGCTCTATACCATGGTGCCTCAACTGGTGTACTGTGGAACCCAGCTCCTGGGGCACCAGGCAACCTTGAATCCATTAAGATTTCTGCTTTTCCCATTCTCACCTCCCTGTGGATATTCTTCAAATGCTGACTTCAGGCTAGACCTGCCACTCTCCAGCTTTCCTAAATCACCCCTGAGTTATCTGTGGTCTCAGTGGCTGCATCACCTAAATATTTTCATCCTTTCATATCTCTTTTTTCATTTCATTCAGTGCCCCACATCCTTCAGAATGGTAAGCATTCCTGAAATCAACAAAAATGTAAACACTCCACAGTGCTTCACATCAGAATCTTACACAATATATTGTATTGCCCCTTTTTGCACTGTAGCCTACATTTCTCATTTATTGATTACATACTTTTATCATTAGTAAATCCTAGTAGTTTAGCCCCGGCTTGAACTATTCTAGACTCATATTCATCATTGACAGCATTGATATATTCATATGAAGGAAATGTGAGTAGGCAGATTTTATCTGGATTTCAGCAAGGCAGTTGACAAAATAAATTAATCGATATCCTTAAGGTCCTAAGTAAGTAGATTCAGAACAATTGGCAGAGCTAAAATGAGATGGATTTCAGTTTAATAAGTAAAAGGAAGTTGAACTAGTCATAAATGTAGAGATACTGTCTCACACTTCTAACTTCGAACGCCCTGCTTGCTCTTCCTGAACAGCTGCTACCTGGTTAGCTACTACTTAGTCTTTAAGGTTTTTTTGAGGGTCTTTTCCTCCAGAAAGCTGTTACTTATCCCCTTCTCATATGGTAAGGTAGTATTTTTTATTCTTTCATGACACTGCAGTTTTACTCCTATTAAGACACTTTTCGCATTTTATTATATGACCTGTTTATTTGACTTTAATTCAACCCCTTGTGATTGATTGTAATCATTACACAATTGGGCTCTTAAAAAAAAAAAAAAAACTATTAGTCTATCTGGACACAATCATCTGTTTTCCAAAGCGGAAGAAAAAGGAAGGGGAGTCATAGATGCATGTTAGGGGACAGCATAAACTAGAAAGGATCTGAACGTGTTCTATTGGGAAAGGGATCTGAACTTATACTGGCCATACATAAATATTTTAAAAAGAATATTCTTTAGCAGTGGTCACTAGCGATCGTGTTGCTTTAAAATTTCAGCATTAGTGTGTAAAAATTCTGCCCAGTGTATCAATAGAAACATTTACTCAATTGAGAATGAATTATGTAATATATTTTAATTGATACATGCCTTTACATGCTTATGGAAGCATCATAAAATGAATTTATCTGACTTATTGCAGAGATTGTATAAGAAAGTTTGGTGGATAGTAACCATAACAAAAAATCAAATATTCTTTAAAACAGTGGAAGAAAAGAAAGAAAAAATTTTACTTTATATTATCTCAGTCTTCGATCTTCCTTTAAGAAAAGGCAGAAAAAGCCTTTAGACAGGACAAAAACAATGAAAAGATCATGCAACTCCAAAAAGAAATATGTACATTGGTGGGGTACCTGGGTGGCTCAGTCAGTTAAACATCCGACTTTTGATCTGGGCTGAGGTCGTGATCTCACAGTCTTGGGATTGAGCCCCACATCCAGCTCTGTGGGGGTCTGCTTGGGATGCTCTCTCTTCCTCTCTCTTGGCCCTTCCCCTGCTCATGCGCTCTATTTCTCAAAATAAATAGAAATTTTAAAAAAAACTTAAAAAGATATGTATGTTGGCAATATAATATTTTTAGGTTTAAAAAGTCAGCTGATTTAGTGTAATGTCATGGTCACATATGCAAAGTAAGTGTGTTCCACAGCGTGACTGATATGCTCACTGAAGCTGTTTTAATGATTGATGTAGATTGCCTCAATAATGATTCAGTCCCAACAACAGATATCAATAATGAAGATAGACAAAAGAATTGATGCTTTTGCTTCAGTTTAGTTCACATATAAATGTAACTGTATTTCTTAATTCTGAAAATAACAGAAGTTAGATAGTGCTACAGGCAGCATGGAGTTTTTGTAAGTTTATTTTGTGGAAGAATATAAAATTTTGTTGGTGGAATTGCAGTAGAGTTAAATAAAACATGTGAGAGAAATTAAGAAACATAGTTTCCTAATGTTTCTAGACCAAGCATAACTTGAAACAGAAAATAAGATGATTGGTCAGAGTAAATTCCATATTTGCCACTTAATTCTAGTTCTAGTATATTCATCAAATATATTAGGGCTCTTAAATAAAATAAAACTTAGTGTTTCTAAATGTGACTTTATTTCTCACTCACACCATGATTTATACAAATAATTTAACCATTCTAGGCCTTAGTTTCCTTGTTTGAAATATGACAGTGTTTAGACTATCTCTGAGGTTCTTTGCAACTTTAATGTTCTCTATATTATATTTACTGAGTGTAATTTTACTAAACTTCAATAGCATCCCCTCTCTCAATGTCTTCTTGAAATTACTTGAGGCATTGGTACATTTTTTTATGAATTATGTGTGAATTAGTTATATACTCTGATAAAGTGAATCTTCTTGTGAGTTAGGGCTTTATATGATCATCACAATGTCTTAATTATGTAAGAAATATGTTGAATGGTACCTTCCAAAAATACTTAGATACAATATTAATGAATATGCAGATGGTTTTCTCTGAAACATAAGGTATAAATATATTATTTTTATTACTGAACTTTGGAAAACATAAACTAAAAAAGTCAGAGTTAAAAAAACTCCATGTTTACTGTCCCACATACTTGCTTTTCTCTATGCATATTTTTCCTTATACATATATGATTGCTATATAAAGTTTAATACTAAGTATTAAGTATGCTAATACTTAGTATTATGCTAGTATACTATTTTAATTAAATATGCTAATACTTAGTATTATGCTAGTATAGTAATTCAACATACTAATACACATTTGTGTATTAATATTTTTTCAACTGAATTTTATAAGTATTTTCTAATGTTATTCAATTTTTTATAAGTATTAGGAGCAGCATAATATTTTATCATGTTGTATAACAATCATTCATGTACTTTTAAATTTTACACTTTTTTTTCCTACTTTCTATATTAGAACTGATGTTGTAATAAACATTTGTAGATGTCATTTACAAAGAATTACCCTAGAACGTGAAAGATCTGTAGCTTCGACAAAATTGCCTTACTCAATGGAGTCACTAATTACCTTCTCCCAGCTCTCCTAGGCTCATGCTGCCCCAGCCAAAGTTTCTTACATCTTTTCTTCTAGGGAGCTAGAAGAAATATAATATATCCCGAATGATATATTAACAATGTCAGCCGTTACTCTCCCACACAAAACAAAGTAACTTCAACAACAAATCCTTTGCTTGGATGCCTGTGTCCACCCTCCCAACCCCCATATTGATATATTGAAACCTAAGGCCCAGTGTGATAGAATTAGGATGTGGAGCCTTGGTTGGGGTTTAGGTTATGAGAACAGAACACTCACAATGGGATGAGTGCCCTAGACAGCTTCCTTGCACCTTCCACCGGTGAGGTTACATTAAGCAGATAACACTCCATGAAGAAGCCAGCTGTCACCAGACACTTAATCTGCTAGAATCTTGAACCTGAACGTCCCAGACTCCAGAACTTTGAGAAATTAATTTCTGATCTTTATATTAGGGAAGCCTTTCTTTATCTCCATTTTTAAGTTTTTATAAATGCCTTGTGCTTTTCACTTCTAGAACTTAGTAGAGTCTCTCTAGTGCTTGCATAGCTATATTTATCTCATTAGAGTAGCTTTACGGGAACAATGATGGTGTGTGTAGGTCTCGCTAACTGTTGTATCCCCATTGTTCAGCAAATGGTTTGTTACATAGCAGTTCATTCATCATTTTCGAAGAAATAACATTTTTATATTTATGAAATATTTCCATAAAGTTATTACTATCATCCTTTTTATAAGTACAGATTCTCCAAGACAGTATCAACAAAGAGAGGTACCTGGCTGACTCAGTTGGTTAAGCGTCTGACTCTTGATTTTGGCTCAGGTCATGATCTCATGGTACATGGGTTCGAGCCCTGTGTTGGGCTCTGTGCTGATACTGGGGAGCTTGCTTGGGATTTTCTCCCTTCCTCCCTCTTTACCACCTACCCACTCTCACTCTCTCTCCCTCTCAAAATAAATTAGTAAATGAACTTTAAAAAAGAGTATCACCAAAGAAACAAAACAATAACAGAAAAACACAGGCAATGGAAAATACATATGAAAATATACAATTAAAGGTATAACATCCACGTAAGATCCAACCACATGAAAGATGTATAGTGTGTGGTGAAGTTTTATGGTAAGAAAAGAGAAACCCTATGGGGACAAAACTAACCAAAACGAGGAAATTTTTAGCAGGAAGAAACTAAAAATGATAAAGGGCAATGAACATGAAATGAATTTTGGAGCACGGAGATTCTTCTTTTTTTATTTTTATTTTTAACGTTTATTCATTTTGGAGAGACATAGCACAAATAGGGGAGGGGCATAGAGAGAAGGAGACACAGAATCCAAAGCAGTCTCCAGGCTCTGAGCTGTCAGCACAGAGCCTGATGTGGGGCTCAAACTCGTGAACCATGAGAGATCATGACCTGAGCCGAAGCCAGACGCTTAACCGACTGAGCCACCTAGGCACCCCGTATTCGTCTTAGTAAAGAGTTTTTGGTGCAGTTTGGAAAGGTAGGGAGAATGGAATATTGAAATATCAAGTTAGATAAGGATATAAAGAATGCTAGATATTGTTCATTCATTTATCCAGTATGAACTTCTTAAGTATCTCTCATTTCAGGTACTGTGAGAAATTTGGGTTACTATAAAATTTAAAGCAATTAAATTGTCTTTAAAATCTCACAGCTTACTATTTGGACTAAGTTTCATAAATGAACATAGTTTGTTATCTCCTCAAGAGCTGAGGAAGGCTTACAATACTCTGTAACAATACCTCAGTCCCCTTCGCTCCTTCCCAACCAATACCTGTAACACTGCGTAGAGGGAAAACTAACTTCCCAAACCACTTTCTCAACACAAATAAAACAACTACAAATTGAATAAATGAAGGAGATAGATTGGTAGTGCTGAGACAGTTATAGGACAATTATTTTGAAATTTGAACAAAGATACCAGAGAAACTATCCATCATATTATCCCTTATGCATAGGAGAGGGGATCTGAAAAAAAGCATTCAAAAGTGAAAATTGCATCATAAACAACATGCCTGTGAAATGACACAAATATTCCACAGAGGTCAAAGAAATTCACCTGTTAACTGTATACATTAAAACTGGTCTAAGAAAGCTTTTGTAGCAAAGACCGCATAGTGTCCTCAACACGTGCCTTCCATTCACCTCTGATTATAGCTCTCCCTGTAGGGGATGGTTCTATAAAAGGTTAGATTCACCTTACAGCTGACAGGTTTTCATGTGAGTGAAGCACCTGAGTGTCATTCTGCCCCAGGACCTTCCGCAAACTCACAGAAATTTCTTCTGCCTAATCCCTTCCTCGGTTTCTAGATCTCAGACACTTCTTAAACCCTGAACTCGTTGATTAAAAGGGAGACTAAGTCTTTCCTGGAAGAAAGTCTATGAAATCATTGCAAGTTCCATGCCTGCTCCTGGAAGGCTATAGAATTGTGGTCAGCTCATGCGCAGTTCACTCCTCAGTTCTGACCTCGGGGAGTCCCTTTCCTGCACATCCTTCGGTCCAGGGCCCATTACCCTGCACCTGGCAGGGCCTCTGGGGCTTGGCACTGCAGAACTGTGACTCCAGGGGGGAGAGGGAGAGGTGAGGTATTCACCAGCCTTGGGGTTTGGGTGACAGGTGGTGTGAGCCAGATTCCATAAGAGCAAATCTGAGAGGAGGGGCCTGTGACACCTGGGGCATCCAGATGTTTCTCATCCTAGAAAGTCCATGCTCATTCCCTATAAATTTCCAGAGATCTCGCGAGATCCAGCTTTCTCTGGAATGAGAAAGGTTTGGAAGTCCTGGTTACAAGCTGGTGCGTTCTTCTCCAGAAATTGGTAAGTTCACAAATAACCACTTTCTTTATAGGGATCTCAAATCTCAGGTTCACTATCCACCTACCTTAATTATCACAGGGCCAGGGAGGAGGCAACTAGGAGACAGGTCCTTATGCTTCTGAGTCTGTGTAATTATCCAAATTAGCCAAACTACTTGGAGCTAGCAAAGCCTACCCCATTTGCTATACATAAGCCGCCCCCTATATTTCCAGGTTGCTGTTACTCCCTTCAGTGCTACAACCGTCTATGTGGCCCTGTCTGGTGTTGTTTCCTTTAGAGCTCTAAGTAAAAAAAGTTATGCTTTTCATGTATCCAGAATGCCACTGTATTGGGTCCCATGATGAAAATAAGCTTTAAACCTTATAAAACAATGGTCTCAGTGAGGAGGATGCAGTAGCCATGATTGTGGTCTCTTGGATAGCTTCTTGGGTTTCTGCTCTTGGCTGCCTACTTTGTTCCAGACCACTGTGGCTTACTGGGGAGCTTATGGTTTAGAATTGTTCTGTGGCTTTCTGATCTCCACGTGTCTCCTTATAGACATTTCTTCAATGGTGGAATTTTCAAGATAAACAGTGCTAATTCAATAAGTACTAGCTCATATGGGAACTGATTTTAGGCAATAGGAGGGATAGGCTATTTGAGCCATACTTTCCAAGGTAGGGGATTTGTGTTCAGGAGTTTTTCAGTCAGGTATGTGTTGGGGAGACAGTTTCCAGAAGCTGTCACTTTCTATGTAGTGATCATGATGATGATGATGATGATGATGATGATTTGGAACAGAACTCTGGTTTTCCCATTTGTTGCTGGCAAATCCTAAGTAGGAAGATCTTGTTTGGACTTTGCAGGGTAGAGAAATGGCACCTTGGCCTCATTGTCCATTTTGCTCATGTTGGGGGAGCTGCCTAACCGTACTGCATTATAGCAATGAGTTATTAGAAGGATAGAGGGAGGTGTATGTGGCAGATATGGGGGATGGGTTTGTTAACTCCTAATGAGCCATATCCAGAATGTGGGAGAGAATGGAGAGCCACGTTTGCTATGTAAAAGAGTAGGTGTTCCTGATAACCACAATTTCACCTATATTTTTTATATATATTATAAAATATCTTAAGGGCACCTGGGTGGCTATCATTTGAGTGATCAGCTCTTGATTTCAGATCAGGTCATGATTTCACAGTTCCTGGGATTGAGCCCTGTGTTGGGCTCTGCACTGACAGAGAGGATCGGATTCTGCTTGGGATCCTTTTCCTCTCTCTCTCTGATTTTCTCCCTCTCCCGATAGATAGATAGATAGATAGATAGATAGATACATACATACATACATACATACATACATACATACATACATACATCTTAGAGCACCTGGGTGGTTTGGTCTGTTGAGCATCTGGCCATTGTTTTCGGCTCAGGTTATGATGCCATGGTTGTGAGATCTAGCCCCTCGTGGGGCTCCGTGCTGGGCATGGAGCTCCCTTAAGGTTCTTTCTTGCCCCCTCTGTCCCTCTCCCCTGCTCACTTGTTCACGTTCTCTCTTTCTCTCTCAAAATAAATAAATAAACATTTAAAAAATCTTAATTATGAAGCCACCTCACAATATCGTTCTTTGAGGAAGTATTCATACACTATTTTTATAAAATAACTTTTGTGAGCTTCTTCAGAGCAATAATATCTTAATCCTGTTTAAAAGTAAATAAAAAACAGTGAATTCATATGTTGAGAAAAAGTATAGATCTGTGGCATCTGTGCAATTGCCTTAAAATATTTCCTAGAATGAAAAATATAGGAAAAATAAATGGAATCCCTATCTCATAAGTCACTTAAAGCTAACTCACGGACTCTGTTTTCCAATATACTTGGGGAATAGGTCCAGCATTGAAACTGTCAATTTCATTTTATGTGTATGTTGACTAAATACATTCACAAAATTTGTTTGGGGTTGCTTTGCACCCAGACAATTTCTCTTGGAGCTCTTCATTCAAATCATGTGGGAGTAAAATTTAACCTGCCAAAATATTATTGCAACCCTGTGAATTACATTTGTACTTCTCAGTTACTTTGTCTTGTGAATTTTCTTTAGGTCACTGTAAAAACAAAAAAAGTAATTTTAAGCTAAACTAAAATATCTCTGTATAGTTGTGTAAAAAAAAAAATGCTGTAATCACATTCAGACAGTTACCTTTTATCAGTCCCTGAAGTTGGTCAGATGATGGGATCCTTTCTCTGTGATTTACCAACTATTCCATTTCGCACTAAAATTTTGTCCTGCCGTATTCAGAGTAATTTCCACAACTGTTAAAAGCCCCATATAAGCAGAAATAGATGGTACTTTTTAAAATAAGCTGCTTATTATGTGATCTCTTTTAAAGACCTCTTTAATGTGTTTTGGGTTTTATTGGTTATTTTTTGTTTCTTTAGTATGTTTTATGCTGACTTACTTCACTAGGGACATTTGAAATCCTGCATATTCCTTGAAATTCCTTGTATTTTGCTGGGTATCAGAGCAACTATAATCTTAGCTTAATTGGAATTATGGTGCAAATTTTCTGGACATAATCACCATAATGTCAGCTGAGGAAATAATACTTATTCAAAGTTTGGGTTCTACTCATTCTTAGCAAAATATGACAAGACACAAATTACATAGAGTGACCTACCCTAAATTAAATGATTTTATGATATTATTTACTTTAAATAACATAAGCTAATACTAGGAAGAATAAAATTAGATATTCAGGTGGCATCTATGTATCCTAATGCTGTGAATATTTGAATGTATCTAGTTCATCTTCTAGTGACTGGTATTAGATTCCTGTTGCTATTACGTTTTCTTCCATATGATGTTGTGGCTTCTCTATGTAAAATAAAATTTTCAAAGCAGATTGAGCTCTTGCTAAGGAATTTTTCATTAAGTTAATATTTTGAGTGATTTTTATTTGTTAGGAAACGAGTTATCCCTGCCTTATTTGGTACTGCATTCTCAACCTTTAACAAAATATTCTGTTCAGGTCAGAGTCACTTTAAATATTCACTTTATTAAATGATAGTGAATAAGTGAGAGAGCTTTGGTTATTTTTTAGTCAGTTGGTCAGGTTGTGAGCACAGTCTTAGCCTAATTTCAATACATTTTGAGATTATTTCAGAAACACATTCAAGTGGAATATGTATGTCATTTAAAAAATTACTTGAAAGAAATGTCTCCTCTAAGATGTCATCTTTGAAATGTCAGTAAACTCGTCTAAAAATATATATTTAAATTGTTTTTACTCAAAGCACAAGTCAAAAGTGTTTCAAGTCTTTATTAAAAAGTAATCATAATGTAAGAAGCTGTACGTTTCACTTCAGAGGTTCCAAACAACATAAATTATACACAGAGCAAATGTAGCATTGCAACTACTTTTGGCTCAAACTCAGAACTTCTATGCAGTTGGATAGTTGAATGGAGTTTTTCAAATGATGGTAAATCAAAATCCATTAGACTCTTGAAAACAAAAATGCAGCAATCTTCTAATTATAATAGAACTGCAATAAACTTTACTTATAAATTAACTGTTGCAGTGATAAATATACTGACATAGAACATTAATAAGATTATGAAATGCTATTATAAAAGATGAAAATGTCATTAAATAATTTATAAACAAAGGGAAGCAAAAATACTGTAGTAACATAGAAACCAATGTTTGCCCTCATTTATGTATGTATGTATGTATGTATGTATGTATGTATGTCTATTTTTGAGAGAAAGAGAGACAGAGTACAAGCAGGGGAGGGGCGGAGAGAGAGGGAGACACAGAACTTAAGCAGGCTCCAGGTTCCCAGCTGTCAGCACAGAGCCTGACATGGGGCTTGAACTCACGCACTGCGAGATCATGACCTGAGCAGAAGTTGGAGGCTTAACAGACTGAGCCACCCAGGCACTCCTCCCCTCATTTATAAATGCTCGACTGAATACAGGTTTACCAATAACATTCTATTCCTTTAGTCACTATTTTTTAATATGGGACTACTTGTACACCAGTCAACGTATATTGTATTTTGCTATTTTTTTTTCTTGAGGATATTGTTGTATGTAATTTTAATTAATATGATAAAACACAATCCTGAGTCCATATCTCTCAATCTCTGATCCAGGATTAATGTTTTGAGAGATTTAGACATCTTGACTCTTCCTTCTTTACTCTCTAGACAAGTTAGTATCTTATATACTGGAAAATATGGTGGTAAATAACATACAAGTTAATTTGTAAGTACTAATAAATTTTATATTAATTTTGAATGTTTTTTTATTAAAACACAGAAGACAAAGTACTATTTTTAGAAAGTGTAGTTTGAACCACAAGTGCTTCAGGAGTCTGCAGGATGGTTGGGTTAACGAGGAGTGGCCTTTTATTTTTTTTTTTTTTTAATTTTTTTTTCAACGTTTTTTATTTATTTTTGGGACAGAGAGAAACAGAGCATGAACGGGGGAGGGGCAGAGAGAGAGGGAGACACAGCATCGGAAACAGGCTCCAGGCTCCGAGCCATCAGCCCAGAGCCTGACGCGGGGCTCGAACTCACGGACCGCGAGATCGTGACCTGGCTGAAGTCGGACGCTTAACCGACTGCGCCACCCAGGCGCCCCAGGAGTGGCCTTTTCAAAGAGGTAGAATGATCTTGAGGGAAAGAAAAATTAAAAATTAAAAATTAAAACTTCTTTATTGAGTATATAATAAGTTGTTATGCCTTTCAATCTGATAAAATTAGGAAGACCCTGACTAACCTAACTACAAGTTCTCTTCCCTACTCTGCTCCCATGGAGAAGATACCCTGGTCACATGGACTGGTTGTAGTTCCTACTATCCCAGGTTTCAGTTTTCTGCCGGCCTGCAGAATTATTCAAGCAAGCCAATCACATCCTCTCATAGAAATAAAGGGGCACTTTCACCTCTTGATCCTACAAAGCCTGACTCACACAGTCCCTTGTTGTTGTGTTTACTCTGTTCCCGAGTGCAGTCCTGTGTTCCTACATGGTCTGCAATGTCCTCTGTCCTTGAGCTGTGAGTACCTGTGACTGATAAACTTCTGTTGCCTTCATCTGTCCAGTGTTGGATGTTGTGTGTTCAGACATCCACATAATCCTACAGTGGGAATCTCTCCCTCACCAGTGTGGTCAAGAGGAGGTGATTAAAACCTAGACCAGGGAAAGCACTTAGGTTTTCATTACAGAGAAGCTATAAATAAGGGGAGTCGGGTAAAAAGAAATTTTAGACTCACAGTGAGCTCCAAAGGAGTATGAAGATTTTTGTTAGAATACTTTATAAAAAAATGTAGAGAAAAGAAAACATGACACATTCCAGAAACTAAAATAAGTTTAATATTGATTATAAGATAAAGCAATGTAGAAAATTGATCTGAAGCAGTCCAGAAACGTGCTATGTTCTGAAATACCCTGTAAGCTATATTAAGGAATTGTACATAATTCTAAATGCACCCAAACCACTAAAGGAATATGATATTCTCAAATCATATTTCTCATAACCATGCTTATGGAAGCTTGAAGAACTGAAGGAAGAATACTCAAATGACCCTTGTTGGTGATGATTATTTTGACCATATGGCCTACAAGGATATTGACATTGATGGAATCCATTAATGTTATTCACATCTTTTCACTTTTACTTATTCTTGTGTATTTTTGCACACAGGTGTACATGTATGAAGTTCCATACACCTCTGTTACCTGGTAGATTTTTGTATCCACAACAGTCAAGATAATGCACAGTCTAACACTACAAGGATTCCTCATGTTATGCTTGTAAAACCACACCTGTATCATTCCCACCCCCTTGTCACCCTTTCACTTGTACATCTTTTTTTTGTGTTTGTTTATTTTTGAGAGAGAGAGACAGAGAGCAGGGGAGGGGCAGAGAGAGAGGGAGACAGAATATGAAGAAGGCTCCAGGCTCTGAGCTGTCAGCACAGAGCCCGAAGTGGGGTTCCAACTCAAGAACCGCGAGATCATGACCTGAGCTGTAGTCGGTTACTTAACTAACGAAGCCAGCCAGATGCCCCTCACTTGTTTATCTTTTTAAAATGGTCTATTGCAGAGTTAAAAAACTTAAAACACATTTTCCAAAGATACATAAACTTTATGAATTTAGGGCATATATAATATTTCCTTTAATCTTCCCATATTGCTCCAAATGTCAGCAGATAGATGACATTCTTCATATATGTGGGAATGCACATACCCTTCTATTCATCTATCAATGTGAAAAGAATCAGATTCAGCAGATAGTTTATCATTCATTGGTTAAGCAAGGAAAAAAAAAACAGTTCATAGATAAAACAGGACAAGAAAAAGTAGAGAAAAAGGGAAAAACCTAAAAAAAATCATGTAACCTCACATGTTGAAAAGATAAAACAATGGCATTGAAATCTGGGAATCAATACTCTAATTTTAAAGAATACTAACTTTAGGTAGGGAAGCCATGGCAACAATATAAAGAATAAGGGGATAAAAAAAACCCAAAAATCAAAAACAAAACTTCTCTCTGGACTGAAGTTCTGTTTGGGCTGAAATAGGTGCATGTGTATGTACTGAATGACCTAGAATCAAATATTAGCCCCCCCAAACCTTACATTTAATTGAATATATTAATTACCCTGTTATAATCAGTGGATGACACTGCAGCATTTTAAAACTAGAGGGAAACACTTTTCAAGTGTTGAACTGACAATTTTATAACATGAAAAAGTTAAAAGGTTTTCATCCTGATTTACAGAGGCACATCTAATCTCTTCTATAACCTCTAATTTCTTTTTAACTAATAGAGAACAGGTATGATACTTATTTTGTAAAGTAAAGCCAAAAGATGAGTGCCTATTTGGAGAACATTCAGGTTAAGATGCAATGTCATTCTAAAAATGGGTTTCAATATGGAAGCCCTTTTATAACTACACGACAGTTTGTTCACTGCAGTGGTTAGAGCAGTTCCCAACATCATTTATAATGGAAATAAAGTAGCACACATTTTACCTTAGGAGGTTTTATTGAATCTTACAATCTGTGCTCCATTTTAATATAATTTACAACATAAATATATAAATTATAAATTGTTAATATTAATTTGGAGAAATTGTCCTTATTGTTAGTATATTATATTTAATTATCCTAATAGTCACATCAATATTTGCATATAAATTTGAATTCTTGAAAGGAAAATTTGAAATATTCTAGATGCTTCTTTTTTTTTCCAATTTTTTTTTTAACATTTATTTATTTTTGAGACCGAGAGAGAGAGCATGAACAGGGGAGGGTCAGAGAAAGAGGGAGACACAGAATCTGAAACAGGCTCCAGGCTCTGAGCTGTCAGCACAGAGCCCGATGCGGGGCTTGAACCCAGGGACCGCGAGATCATGATCTGAGCCAAAGTCGTCCGGACGTTTAACCGACTGAGCCATCCAGGCGCCTGATGCTTCTTTTTTATAATGGGATAAATATCATAGGCACTAGGTTGTGAATCATGACAATTTAACCAAATTTCATGAGTATTGCAGTCAATTAAGAAACCTTCCACATTAGAGATACTTATGAACATATTCAAGTGGATACAGCATCATATTTATAAATTTTTGTTGAATAAATTATAAACTAATTGACATCACCTCACATATTGACCTTTTTGTCGGCATATAGTGAGAACATTTTTCTCTCTTAGCAACTTGCAAGTATGTAGTACAGTGTTTATTTCCAGGCCCTGTCATTTATTTGTCCCTGTTTTATAGTGTCAGAAACATAGGTTATTTACACCTTAAGTTTTTCTAAGACTCAATGTCCTGGGCCACAATGTCCTTTGATCTTAATCTCTTCCTCCCTTGCCTTTAACTAAGTTGCTTTTTCAACTACATCTCATATGTTGCAATCCCCAAGAATAGATCTTTGATGTCCAGTGTTTCAAGTATGTGTTCTGCCATATGTGATCATAGGTATCTGATACTGTCCTTTATCATTCCAAGCATAGTGTTAATTAAGCGATTAGTGTCTAGAGTCTTGAACCTTTCACCTTGGAATTCACAGCCTCATTCTAATGTGTTCTTTCTGTATGATTTGGGCAAGTAATTTAATCTTTCTGTCTCTTTGTTTCTATCTATAAACGAATGATAATGAGTACCCATCTTCTAAGTTCCTTTTGAAGCATAATTGAGTAAATATTCATAAAACATTTGGATTATCACTTCCTAAGCATACAATAAGGTTTTAACCATTTTACTTAAATACATAGTAATTGCCAATCTCCTTTTCATAAATATTTGGCATAAGACTGAACTTTTCAAAGGCAAGATTTGTCTTTTATTTAGGTATCCACAATGCTAAAAAGAGCAAGACACAGAAACAACCACATTTTTGAATAAATGATTACATATCAAATTTTCTTAATCTAAATTGCAACACTTTACAAAGCATCTCCTAAGAGGTTGTTGTTTTGAAACTGAAAACTTCTCTGCATGATATGGAATTATGGGATTTTGGAAGGAAGGATTTCAGAATTTAGCATTTCTTCGATATTTATATATTTCAATATATATTGATCATTTTATACAGAAAAACTGTACCATCATCTTTTATATACCATAAAAATGTTAGGTACAAAATACCAGATTAAGGAGTATATTTTTTAATGGTTCTGATTTTGTAGTGCTTCATCATACATGTGTTTAACTCCTTGCTAATCAAGACTTTTATCTGTTTTGGGTGATAATCACTTTTGACTGGTAGCCAGAAGATCATAGTTTATGATGGTTTCATGAATTTTTACACTGGAACCCATCTTCAGGTGAACTATGTAGAAAATGTAAATATGTGTTTGTCATTAATGCATATTTTATGATACTTCAGTTGTAAATTTGAACTAAGTTACAAACAAGCTTTATACATCAATACATTAATTGCCTTCTGAAGTATGTATTAGTGTTTTTTTTTTTTTCAAGTTAAACAGACTGTGGAAGCAAGAATCTAAGTCATTTCTAAGGTCACAGGTAATAAAGGAAAAATCAACCTACAAGAGTAAGGTTATCTGAGTCCCAAGCCCGAGCTTTTATAGACTGAATTATACTGCTTCAGATACTGAAAAACTTAAGTGAATAAAATTTGGGCTCATGGTTATAATTAGTATAACTTCTTCAAATGTAGTCTCTACTTCTAAAATTGAATATGTATTTTTTTCTTTCCCTTACTTCCATGGAGAAAGAAGAAAAATTTCATGATTGTATATACTAGGATTTCAGAAAGATTTAATAAAGAGTCAAGATAAAGATTTTGGAAAAACTAGAGTTAGAAATGTTTTTCTCTGTACAAAGATCATATTTCTAAACATTAGAAATATTTCATAATTAGGAAAATTATTTTGTGGCATGCCTGGCTGGCTCCGTCAGTGGAGCATGCACTCTGGACTCTTGATGTCAGGGTCATGAATTCAAGCCCCACACTGGGCATGGAGCCTACTTAAGTAAAAAAAAAAAAAATATAAATGAATAAATTTATATGTATATATACATATATACACACACACACACACACATACATATATGCATATATGCATGTGTATATATATACACACATATATGCATATATGCATGTGTATATATATACACACATGCATATATGCATATATGTATGTGTGTATATATATATGTAGATACGTGTATCTACATATACATGTATACATGTATATACACGTATATATGTGTATATACGTGTATATACACATATATACATATATACGTAGATACATGTATCTACGTATATATAAATATATACGTATATACGTGTATCTACATATACATGTATATATATGTAGACACACGTATCTACATATATATAAACATATATAAGTATCTAAGTGTATATACATATACGTGTATATATGTGTATATACACATGTATGTATATACATGTATACATCTGTATACATATAAACATACATATATATACGTATGTGTATATATACATATATATACACATACGTATATATATATACGTATATATATATACGTATGTGTATATATATGTATATATACACATACGTATATATATATGTGTGTGTGTGTATATATATGTATATAGTGACAGTCCCCTTGACTAGAGCTTTTAAGACACTAGGTAAATATATATCTGGAATTTTACGAATGCGCCATCTACGCTGGAATGGTTAAGTTCTCTCGAATGCTAGGACTGTGCAAAAGTGTGCCTTGGTTGCAACGTACATAGATGCTTTAACAAATTAGTGCCAGATATACCAGGTGCTCTTGGGAGCCAGTGGAGAAAGTGTTTTTGGTACAATGGCCTAAAATCCTTCCATGTTAGAATAAGCATACTAACTTCATGTTTGTTTAAGACCAGCTCTTGCCAGATCTAATGGCTATCTATGTACTCTAGAACTTAAATTTAAATCTCAAAAAAATTCTAGGATAACTATTCAGTTTGAGAGGGTAGAAGAAATTGGCCAGTACAAAAGATAGTATGCTAAACTCTAATTATCTTAACTATAAATGGTACCAAGTAGAAGGAAAGAGATTAAAGATTTTAAGTACCATGCTAGAGCAGTTGGCTAGATTTAGGATCATAAAATAATATTGTGAAGACTGTGATTCACCATCTAGCACTGTTTCTCTCCACCTGTCTCTCTTCTGACATTCCACAACACTAACAGAACAAAAGTAAAAATGAAGTTAACTGCTAGGTAAGTCAGATGGTGAGTTAATGCTAATGGACCCAACATTAGCATAATGAACCTGGATGATCAAAATACTAATAAAGAAGGCATCTGTTGCCTAGGTTTGATTCATTTTTTCAAGTACCCAGTCTCTGAGCATTGGTCATGAAACCCTCCAACACCACTGGCAATTATGAGTTACTTCAGCATATGTGACACTGCCAGTGTGTCTGTCTATATTGGAAAGGGAAGTAAGAGTCTTCACTTGTATGAGAGTGTTGTCTACCACATTCGGTGTGTGTTGAATTACAAACTGAATGTTAAGTAAAGTGTTGATCATTTCACAGAAGGAGAAAAGAAAATAGTCTCATAATTTCCCTTCTTGTTATTCTAAATCATTATTGATGGTTTTGGTAACATTTTTGAAAAGTAAATGTATTGCACCCAACTGATACCTGAGTGGAGTTATAACAATGCTGCTTTGCTATAATTCCTTTAAAAATATTATGAACCATATGCTGCTGTCTAACTTAACACAGAGATTTCCAGATTTTTGGTTTATTTATGCATTTTAGAGTTCCCTCGCAGATTTCTCACTTAATGAAAAATTCTCTGACACCTTACCCAATGAGAGATATTGATAAGCATGAAAATTAGAGCTCTCACAAATGAGATATAAATATAATGTTTTTCTTTATCTTGTCGTAGATCTTTGTGTGTGTATGTGTGTGTGTGTGTGTGTGTGTGTGTGTGTGTGTGTGTGTGTATTTCAAAAGAGGAAACTTATTTTAGCAACCAGAAAGTTTTTCTAAGTACAAAGGATTTAGAATTGGAAAATTGTATATAGGTTCCTCCTCTGGCACTTGCTAAATGTGTATATTTGGGCAAGACTCTGCTTTAATGGAAAAAAATTCTTATAACACATAGTTGTTGAGGATTAAGTGGAAAAAATTTATGTGAAAGGCTGAATGCCTGACACCAGGGAGGTCTCCAAATGGATATACGTTTAACACAAAAATAAATGACATTTTTAATATTAGGTAGTATTCAGGGAAAAAAGGTACCAGAAAATCCCACCTGAAAAATTACATTTGATGACAGGAATAAGAACATTACAGACTACTCAATTATTTCTCCATTTTTCCGCACATCAATCTTTCCATCTGACTGATCTATTATCTTCTACCATCTTTAACTTGTGATCTAGATCACAGAGAAAATAAGTATTCACGTATTTTCCTCTCCCTTCAGCTTTCAAATCCATTCACAAATTTTTATTTTGATACTCATTTCATTTAGGTGGCCACTTTCTATCACCAGAATTGAGGTAACAGTCTGTTAACTGACATCTCTGCCCCTAGTTTAGTCTCTCCAAATTCCATCCCATCTAAAAGCCAAGCTGTCCACTGTGACCACAGTGTTATTTCAAGATAGAAGCCTGATTCTATCCTACTTTAAAAAACTTTTTAATGGTTCTCCATTGCCCTATAGGTACAGTCCAACTTCTTTGCATAATATATAAAGACTTTTATGAATTGTTCCTGGCCCTTTCTTCATCTCTCACTATCCTCCCTTCATGTAGGTAAAATATTCAACTAAATACTGTGCAGTTGCCAGAATAAGTTAAATTTCTTTGCTTCCTCACCCATGTCTATTCATTTCTCTCATTCCCTTTCTTCCACCTAACTTCTAGTCTCCATTTTTGACAATGGATCCCTCTCCCTTTTGTATGCTCCTAAAGCCTCCTGCTGCTGGAGAATGTACAATGGCTTGATTCCTTTTCCCTGTCCTCCAACAGACAATAGAGGCTAGGAAGGGAAAACATAGTTTTGATACACGTTTGGAGCCCAGTAAATATTTGCTGTATTAGTAATGAGTCTGGGTTATGGTTAACACTTTCTCACACAGAAATTTGTCTTTCAGAGTTACTGAAGCTTTTTAGTTCTGAAGAAAAATCTAGTACAGAATCCTATTCTGGGTAAGTTTATAAGGTTTCTGTTTGCTTCTGCACAAATAGGAAAGAAAGTGTGACATAATACTTTTTTCAAGATCCATTTCTTGTAGAAATATCAAATGCCTTACTGTTCATGTGACAACAACTCAATTTAGCACTATCTGAATCGCTGCTGAGCAGAGCCAAGCTTCAAAGCCAGTCGACGTATAAAAATGTTGACATATCAACTTCTTATGAATTCACATAGAGTGAGGAAAATGGATTGCTTGGAAAAATTACAAATGCCTGAGAGTCCAGTGGATTCTGTTTTAATGAGTTAATATCTATAAGCATACTACAAAAGAAGTTTTTGTAACGGCTTCATAGAATTGGGATTGTGTTATAAAATCGCTAACTAGCAGTGGCAAAGCCACTTCCGTTAGATTATTGGCCTCTTTTAAGATAAAAATGATTTTGTTTCATAATTTTCTGATCAGTGTTTAAAATTCATCTTTTACATTTGATTTTTATGTTGTGAATAAAACTTTTACATACTCATTTTATATATATGCAGATATCTGTAAAACTGCATATACAAGGTACTGCTTGCATTATAAACATTAACTTGAACAATTAACATGAAATATTTTAGTGGATATCCTGATAATTTAATGTAAAATATGCATGCTGCAAAAGAAGCTGACAAAGGAATAACCTGTAAATTGTCAGGAACAAATCTTTAGCCATTCATCAAGTTGAAAGCTAATCAAGAAAGTACACAGTTTAATACCTGTGTCATTTGGGACACAATTTAGCAGTAAGAGATGGAAAATATAACCAGTAGTAACTTAAAAATATAGATGTAATATCCCTCCTCCCATAAGAAATTCAAAAGAAGCTGAATGTTCAAATTAGTTCTCTAGGTCAACTAAGTTAGAATCAGATTTCCTTTGCCTTGCCTTTGTAATAACATCATCACTTCAGTCTGCAGGCAACACATTCATCTTAAGGATCAGAATAAAGTGATAAACATAGAGCCCTGGCAATCTGCTTCTTTAACCGAAAAAGTGAAGTTTTCCAGAGGATCCTCAGAAGTTCGGAAGTATCTCATTGACCATAATTGTTTCTCAGGCCACAACTGGCTGCCAAGGAGATGGGAAAGGATATTTTCATATCCAAGCCTATTTAGAAAAGGCAGACAAGACAGAGAGAAAGAACACAGAATGATAGTGTATTCATTATTGTATGATTCAGTGATTGCAGATTATATGTCTTGCTTAACACCTCACTTCCAAAAAGACAATATATATATATATATATATATATATGTATATATATATAATTTGTGTGTGTATACATATACATATATATGTATATATGTATATGTATGTGTGTGTGTGTGTATATATATGTATATATACACACACACACACACACATATGCATACATATGCATGCAGGGTTGGGGACAAGAACATCATTTAATTATTTAACACTGTCTATTGTGTACTTTTTTTTTCCATAAAAACTCAGGTTTCATGTCCTTTTTGAACAATCATAGTAGATGTCTCTCACCTTTTAGCACCATTGCACTACTTTGGCTCAATTTATTTGGTCACTCAGAGTGATAGAACATATGAAAATATCTTGGTAAATTAAAGAGAGACAGATGGGGACTATTGATCATATGAGGAACATGGAGAGGCAGCACATGTTTATGACTTGCCAGGAAACCACTCAATTGGGGAAACAGGATGAGTAGCAGGTATATGATCCCTACCCCCTGAGCTATTGCACTCTGGGGTGGCTCCCACAAATCTGGAAGGGCTTGATATCAGATTCCAGGAGCTGAGGAGGTGTGGAATTTTTTTTGAAATATAATTACTATACAGCGTTACATTGGTTTCAGGTATACAACATAATGATTCAATAATTCTTCATATTATTCAGTGCTCACGGAAAGTGTAGTCACCATCACTGAATATTATTACAGTATTTACCATACTCTTTATGCTGTACTTTTCATCCCATCACTGACTTATTTTATAGCTGTAAGTTTGTATCTCTTCATCTTCTATGTCTATTTCACTCATCCCTCCTCCCCTCCCCTCACAACCTGTATTTTTTGTTGTTTTGTTTTTGTTTGTTTTTAGACTCCATATGTAAGAGAAATCGTACGATATTTGTCTTTCTTTTATTTCTTTTACTTAGCAAAGTATTCTCTGTGTCCATTCACCATGTGTCAAATGGCAAAATTTCATCTTTTTATGGCTGAATAATATATGCCACATACTCTTGATCCATCCTCCTATCAGTGGACACTTAGGTAGCTTCCATATTTTGGCTATTGTAAACAATGCTTTAATAAACAAAGGGGTGTATATATCCTTTCAAATTAGTATTTTCATATTCTTTGGGTAAATCTCCAGTAGAATTACTGAATCATATGGTATTTCTATTTTTTTTTTATTGTTTTGAATTACAGTGTGAGCAGGGGAATGGCAAAGGAAGAGACAGAGGGAAAGAATCTCAAGCAGGCTCTACCTTCAGCACAGAGCCCCACATGGGGCTTGATCCCAGGACCCTGGGATCATGACCTGAGCCTAAATCAAAAGTCAGATGCTAAACCAACTGAGCCACCCAGGCATCCCTAATTTTTAAATTTTTGATGACCCTCCATTGTGTTTTCCACAATGACTGTGCTAATTTATATTCCCACTAATAGTGCACAAGGGTTCCTTTTTTTCATGTCCTCACCAACACTTGGTATTTCTTGTCTTTTTGATGATAGCCATTCTATTTCATGTGGTTTTGTGAGGTAGTATCTCATTGTGGTTTTGATTTGCATTTCCCTAATGATTATTGATGCTAAGCATCTTTTCATATGTCTTTTGGCCATCTTGATGTCGTCTTTGAAAAAATGTCTATTCAGGTCCTCTGCCTATTTTTTAATCAGTTTTCTTTATGTTTGTATTGTGTAAAGTTCTTTACATGTTTTGGTTATTAACCTTTATTGGATATATAATTTGCAAATATTTTTAAGTATCTTTTCCAATTCACTAGGTTCCCTTTTCATTTTGTTAATGGTTTTTTGTGCTGTGCAAAAGATTTTTATTTCAGCATAGCTCCAAAAGTTTATTTCTGCTTTTCCCTTGCCTTAGGAGACATATCTAGAAAAATGTTGCTAAGGCCAATGTCCAATAAATTATTTATTAAATTTTTAAAGTTTATTTATTTTTGAGAGAGTGTGTGTGTACCCATGGGAGCAGGGACGGGTAAGAGAAAGAGGGAGAGAGAGAATCCCCAGCAGGCTCTGAACTGTCAGCACAGAACATGACATGGGCTTGATCTCATGGACTATGATATCTTGACCTGAGCAAAGTCAAGAGTTGGACACTTAACAGACTGAGGCACCCCAATGTCCAAGAAATTATTGCCTGTATTTTCTTCTAGAGGTTTTATAGTCTCAGGTCTTAAATTTATATCTTTAATCTACTCTGAGTTCATTTTTGTGTGTGAAAGAAGGTGGTCCACTTTCATTGTTTTGCGTGTAGCTCCAGTTCCATTTATTGGAAAGACTGTGGTTTTTTATTTGCTGTTGTTGTTGCCTTTTTACCCATTTTTTATTTTTGCCTCCCTTGTCCTAGATTAATTGACCATATATGCATGCATTTATTTCTGCAGTCTCCATCCTGTTCCATTGATCTATGTGTCTGTTTTTGTGCCAGTACCATGGTGTTTTGATTCCTATAGCTTTTTAGTATATTTTGAAATCTGAGTTGTGATACCTCCAGCTTTGTTCTGTTTTCTCAAGATTGCTTTGAATATTTTTTGAGTCTTTTGGTTCCACACAAATTTTAGGATTATTTGTTCTAGTTTTGTTAAAACTACTATTGGTATTTCAATAGGGATTGCATTGAATCTGTAGATTTCTTTGGTTTCAATAATATTCTTCCATGAGCATGGAATATTTTTCCATTTGTTTGTGTCACTTTTAATTTCTTTCATCAGTATTTTATAGTGTTCAGGTCTTTGACCCTCTTATTCCTAAGTAATTTCTTCCTTTTCCTTTTCCTTTTATCATAAATGGGATTGTTTTATTTCTCTTTTTTGCTACTTCATTATGACTATATAGACATGCAACAGATTTATGCATGTAACTTTTACGTACTGTGACTTTACTGAATTAATTTATCTGTTCTAGTAGATTTCTAGTGGAGTCTTTGGAGTTTTCTATATCATAGTACCATGTACCCTGCAAATAGTTAAAATATTAACTGTGGGGTTTTTATAAATGGGCTTTATTTTGTTGAAGTTTGTTCCCTCTAAACCTATTTTGTTGAGAGTTTTTATCATGAATGAATGTACTTTGTTGAATGATTTCTCTGCAGTCTTGAGATGATCATATGTTTTTTTATCCTCTCTCTTGTTCATGAAATGTATCACATTTATTGATTTGTGAATATTGAACCACCTTGCATACCTAAAATCCTACTTGATTGTGGTGAATGATTTTTTAATGTTTTACGGAATTCATTTTGCAAATATCTTGGTGAGGATTTTTGTATCTATGTTCTTCAGTTATTGGCCAGTATTTTTTTTTAATTTCTTTGTTTTTTAGAGTGTCTTTTTCTGTTTTAGTTATTAGGGTAATGTTGGCCTTACAGAATTAGTTTGGAAGTTTTCCTTCCTCTTCTATGTTTCAGAATAGTTGAGAATAGGTATATTCTCTTATTTAAATATTTGGTAGAATTCACCTATGAAGCCATTTTCTCCTGAACTTCTGTTTGTTAATTTTTTTTTCTTTTTCTTTTTCTTTTTTTTTAATATTTCAAGTTCTTTACTATTGATCAGTCTATTCAAACTTTCTATTTGTTCCTGATTCAGTATTGGAAGTTTGGTTGTTTCTAGGAATTTATCAATTTCTTCTAGACTGTCCAATTTGTTGGCATATAATGTTCCATAATATCCTGTTAAAATTATTTGTTTTTCTGTGGTATCAGTTATTTCTTCTCCATTTATGACTTTATTCATCTGAGTTCACCTCATGCATCTGAGTCCTTGACTCTGCTTTGGTATGAATTGCTATAATTTAATTCACTGCCAGCTTAGTTATTTTGGTAGGTGGTAGCATTCAGCTCCCCACCCCACCCCTGCTTTTTATAGCATGATGTAGGGCCTGAAATACAAGCACTTTTGGATAGCTATAGGATATAGTAAGCCAGTGAAAGACTCATCACATCAACAATCATTGCTGGGGAAGCAAAGATCTCTTCATGATGCTGGGATTCGAGTTTTGGAGTTGGCTAGGGTACCAGTTGTCTAAGTATTGGGCAGGAATTTGTTTCAATGGAGTGTTAGAGGAGGCCAGCCTGTGAGAGTATAGACTTCAGGGGATCAGTCAATTCTAGAGGAAGCAGTTAAACAATGTAAATATCATTTGAAATGTTACCCTAAAAAACATTTTAACTGATCTTAAATATATATCCTAATTACATATCCTGGTAACATTGTAAGTCTTTGTGTTAGGGTTGCTTGAGATTTTATATTCTCCAAAAAAGTTTTCTAAATATATTGCAAAAATGCATAAAAGTTGTATTTCTGGTTCCTGTAAAAACTGGCAGTTTGTATAAAGATGGTTGTATGATGGAGAAATGAAAAAAAAAACTCCTATACTGTACTGACAAAGCTTAAAAGAGAAAATAACATTTTCTGATACACTTAATTTAAAATTAAAGCCTTTCACTCTAGAAATAAATACGCTTTCAATTTTATTATGAATTTTATATCACTACCAAGGGAGAATAAGTTACAAAATGATATTATCACCATCTACAATTACTGAACTTTGATTTTAAAAAATATTATTAAAACAATTCCTATCCTATAACTTAAATAGTTCTTAATGTTTGTGTCATTCTTAATATAATCTACAACAATTACACCTTGAACTTTTAACAAAATCTATATATAATTAAATCTATTTTTACATATACATTTCAAGCAGCACTATATTTCAGTGACATTCCCTGAAGGAACATAATTTTTAGTACCTTAGCATAAATCAAAACTGCCATAGAAGCAGCACTGGTCATTACCTCAAATATTTAATAAATCCAGGAAGAAAGAAAGGATGTGACTAAAATGTTGAGTTCAAGGGGGAATGGCCATTTTTAAAAATATATGCTTTTTTTTTTAAACAGTGAGTATCTTATTATAGTATCTTATTAACCCTTAATGTCCTACCATGAAATGCTAGACATACTTAGAATCAGAGTCAATATTTATGGGCCTGAACATTTTTATCTCTATAGAAAATATGCAGACAAGTCATAAAATAGCAGTTTCTTTGTTTAGCAACCTCCTGTCCACATGAGCAGGGAGTTCACAGGCTAGACTCCTGTCACCCCAGGACAATGAGTCAGGACGTCAAGCCAATAGGCTTGGTGCCCACTGTCCTGAAAGAACAGTAGCCATGAATCCACCAAGTTCCCATCTCTGCTGTTATGAAAGAAGAATTAATCCTATTTCTTTCAAAAGTCATGCCCTCCATCTTCTCTTTGGATTCTATTTTTTATCTTCTTTCTGGAAAATTTATCTTAACAATCATATTCATCTTTCTTATGCATTGTATCAGTCTCTGTACATTGTCGGTCTCATTAACCTACAGAAATGCTCACATCTCTTCAATTTTAGGGGAAAAATCAAACTACACCCCCAAACACATGATTACAAGTTCTGCTCTGGAGTTGTCTCATTCTCACTTTAGCTTAATAACCATACTTTTTGCAAGTTCCATAGAAGTTCAGTCTCCATTTCCTCTGCTCCAAGGATGCACAGACTTCCTTAAGTAGATCAAATGCACTATGGCTTCCTCACATCACAGGATTTTTTGTCCTAATTTTCCCTCTGAAATGCTTCCAGTTGCACACTGTCCACTGGCACTTAACCCAGTCAAATGCCATTCATTCTTTAGATATCAACTCAAGCATCACTTTCTCAGAAACTTTTTAAACAATTTGTAATATACCCTCATCTAATTGTATTTTTGTTTTTGTTTTTTTTTTCACTCTGGAATCACCATTTCATCAGTGTGCTATTTTGATCATTCACTGTCTTCTTTCCTAATAGCAGGAAGATCCATCAGAACAAAGGGCTGTTTCCGTTTCTATGTATCTGGAATCTTCAGTGCTAAACATAATTGGCACACAGTAGGCCCTCAAATATTACTGAATAAGTAGTTTCAGGTTCGAGTCAGTGAGTCAGAGATGATTAATTTGGTTAATTTATGCAAATCTGGCATTCTTCCAAGGACGTATCAACAAAATTTGAAGATTGCACACTAGGAAGTTTTAAAGCAGTCTTGCAAATGCGAGAGAGATTATTAATCTCAAACCAAACATCTTCACTGCACTTTGGGGAATGATAAAACACACCAAAAAAGAAAAACCTCTTAAAATTTCAGTGGAATAGCATGCATTTTTAATGCATGGGTTTTGTTCATCTTTGAAAGTAGAAATACACTATGTATTAGATTTCTGGAAACTTAATTTGCACACTACTATAATATGCAGGATTTTATGTAAAGTAACCTGGAAGAGGTAATGGAATATAAATCCTGAAGAGCATACTATGAGTCACTGAAATTACATCTAACTTTTCAATGAAAAGATTTTTACCAAATCCATGGCAGTGTCATAATTGTTACTGACATTTTTATATTTTTTTCCTAATTCATATTGCACAGAAATCTGTAATCTGGAACATTGTAAAAATGGCTCAAAATTGTAGTCCTACAAACAGAATTTTACCTAAAAGGCATGTTTTTACAAGGAGTATATTTTTATTCTGAAAAAAAAAAACCCGATATCCAAATTTAAAGGGAAAACTTAAAATTAGTTGCTATTGTTTGTTCTAAATTGTAAATAAAAATATATAACTATATATATGTGCATATATATGTATGTATGAAATCAAATGGTATAATTTTATATTAAAAGACCCTCTATTTAAAAAAATAGAGATACATTCAAAAGATTTAAATTCACAAAAGCCTTGAGAATGGACACTAAATCTATCAGTACAACATACCCAGTGCTTTGATGGCCAGTGCTTAACAGACTCTGAAATGTCACTGAATTGATAGGTTTTATATATCCATTCTGTATTTGAGCAATTTCTCCCAACTTCATTTGCCATCCTGCTTCTTTTTGTTGATAATCAGGATATCTTCTGGTAAAACATACTTTCTTTGGGGACTAATCAAAACCCTGACTAAGTGAGGGTGCCAGAGACTGATAAGCATGTGATGCTTCGTTCTCATTGCTAACCCTGCAGAAAGAGACAATATAGAGGAGGCAAATGAGAGGATACTGAACCTTAAATGAGCTATTTCAAGCTATTGTTTTCCAACAGACCCTTCAGAGCACATCTTGTTATAATATTCCTGATGAGATATTCCAGCTTATTAGACAGCCAACTGTTATAGCAGTAATGTGGCCTCATTTAACAATATTAAACCCAAATGGCTATCAATGTTCAGAGCTCCTCTTTGTCACAGTAATAACCTTTATTTCACATTCCCATATTTTCTCATTGGCAATAGCCTGAAGAATTAATTTGGAGTTTCTCTGATAACATACAAAGTTGAATATCTTCCTTGTACCCACTGAGATATAGAGGAGGAATACAGTATTGTGAGAACAGAGAATGAGTCAAATCTCTTACTTGACTCAAAGATGAATTACCCACTATCAAATAATTATTTCCGATTGTGGAATATTGTGACTAAATTCATTCTGGTACTAATTATGAGGTTAAAAAACACCTTTTCTTAAAAATAACGTGAAATTTTTGATTTCAACTAGATGTTTTTAGCAAATACTTGGAGCACATTAAGTTAGAACCTAAAATAAATATGCAAGTTAAATTAAAACAAAAAATAAAAGTAAAATAAGTGATATAAAAATGTGGTAGTCAAATGTCCAAATCAAATGTCCAAATATAGCAATCTGCTTTTTTCTGTCAAGGAAAACCATAAATTCTAAATATATCTGTATTAAATACATTATAATTCAAGATGACTACTTAAATTATTTTATGAGGTAGAAAACACATGAGTGGTCAAGAGGGGTAGAGAAAGAAAGGGACAGAATCTTAAGCAGGCTCCACACTCTGCACAGAGTCAGAGGCGGGGCTCGATCCTCCAGCCCTGGGATCAGCAAGGTTAGATGCTCAACCAACTGAGCCACCCAGGTGCCTTCAAGACAACTTTTTTTTTTAAGCCATCTTTGTGCTTGAGAAGTGCAATGTGAAATTATTGCCACCAGTATTACACAGTTAAATATTCATTAAACCAACATTACTGTTTGGCATCATTTGATAAATATATGGAAACAATTCTAAGTTCTCCTCACTGACGACATAACAATAGTCACAAAATGTTGAAGCACGTTCTGCCCTAAAGCTGACATTGATGATACTGAGCTACGGCATCCATTTCCTCTTGGATCAGGTTTGCAGGTTTTGTCTCAGTTACAGATGACAACAGCAGACTGCCTGTATGATGTGACAGTGATGGTTAAATGCCAAAATCCATTTTAGATCATTTATATGTTTTCACATGTAAGCCTCACTTAATTTTTTTAAGGAAATTATTAAGATCCACATTATACAGTTTTCCCAAGTTCATCAAAGCTGATTGCTTGGTTCTAACCCCCATCAGCTGATTTCAAGAAGCATTTCCCCTATTATATAATATGCAGCCAAAATAACTATAACAGTAACTCTTATTTCCCTCTAATCCCTACATGTACCCATTTATGTCAAGTTGTCTTATTAATCAATAATTAATGAATTTGCTTTTTTTTTTAAATTTTTTTCAACGTTTATTTATTTTTGGGACAGAGAGAGACAGAGCATGAACGGGGGAGGGGCAGAGAGAGAGGGAGATACAGAATCGGAAACAGGCTCCAGGCTCTGAGCCCTCAGCCCAGAGCCCCACGCGGGGCTCGAACTCACGGACCGCGAGATCGTGACCTGGCTGAAGTCGGACGCTCAACCGACTACGCCACCCAGGCGCCCCTTTAATGAATTTGCTTTAAAAGTCACAAAGATGATGACATCTAGACAAAATATATTGACCTATTCGACTGAGTCCAGCAGGCAGCCAATTCTTTAGCTTTTTTCTCTCAAATAGAAAACAATTCTAGGGAGAGCCCAGCCAGGCCCAGTTATATGTATATAAAAGTAGATTATGAATAAATAATATGTTTATTTTTATAATTTTTTTATTTTTTAAATGTTTATTTTTGAGAAAGAGACAGAGTGAACGAGGGGGAGGGGCAGAGAGAGAGGGAGACACAGAATCCGAAGCAGGCTTTGAGCTGTCAGCATAGAGCCCGACATGGTGCTTGAACACACGAACTGTGAGATCATGACCTGAGCCGAAGTTGGATGGTTAACCAGCTGAGCCACCCAGGTGCCCATATTTTTATAATTTTTTATTTTGAGAGAGAGAAGGAGAGAGAGAATCCCAAGTAGGCTCTGCACTGTCAGCACAGAGACTCATGCGGGGCTCAAACCCATGCATCAAACTGTGAGATCATGACCTGCTCCAAAATCAGGAGTCTGAAGCTTAACAGGCTGAGTCACCCAGACACCCTTATATTTATAATTTAGTAAACAAAGTGATTATTGCATTGCAGTATTTTCACAGATAGTAGACTCTCACATGAGATAGATAGATATAGATATAGATATAGATATAGATATAGATATAGATATAGATATAGATATATCTTTATTTTTTAACTTTCCAAATACTATTTATTTCACTGAAACCTGGAGCCAGGGCAAGGGTGTGTGAATGTCTGGTAAACCACACCTATGCCTGTTGACAACAGTAACCTCGAAGACCAGTGTGCTGAGGGCTAGCAGCCCTTTTACTGCTGCTCCAGATAGCAGTGCTGTCCAGCTGTCCAGGGAACAGAGGTGGACAAAGGTCTCCATTACAAAGCCCTTATAGACACTAAGGAACATCTGTAGAAGCACTGCTCACAGAAAACTGTGGTATAGGTCATAGCGTGTTATCATCCAGACCTGGGCAGATGCGATGATGTAGTGGGCCAAACTGATTTTGGAGTCAGTGTTCATATGGATATATTTCCAGCCAAACTCAAAGCCCGGGGCTCCAACCCAGAAGGGAGCACAGTGGGACATAAAGAGCTTGGAGATGGTCTAGCCTGGGGCAGCAACCATGATCTTGTATTCCCCCTTGCCTGCATTCTGTGACATCTCAAGGTTTAGTTCTATCAGGTCTGTCACATCCACACTGGCCTTGGTCAATTCCCCAATAAAGTCATAGATGCCACCTTCCTAGGTGGGAACAAAACGTAGCCAGGAACACCATCTTGCAAAGCTGCATGAGGAGGTGGGTGACCCCAGGCTGCACACACTTTCAGGAGGTGTTGTACTCGGACAGCCTGCTGTACTTGTAAGTGAGGAAGTAGGGGAAGTAGGCCAGGGTGAAGCAGTTCCTGAACTGAACAGGGCCATGATGCTGGCCACCTGGGCCCAGCCAAGTAGAGGTCTCTGGCTCTGTTGGCCTGTGGCCCTGGGCCCGAGCCCACCTGCATCCCAGGCAACCCACCTGGTCTTCTTCAGGTGAGTCACTTAATGTACACTGTTCCAGAAGCCAGGCATTCTTACTCCTACCTACATGAGAGTCCAGACACAGTCTGCATGAATATTTAATCAAATCATTGCTGATTTAAAAAAAAAATTGTTATAATCATGTGCTTCTTTAAGAGAAGATGAACAATAACAATGTATGCAAAAGTGAATTTCGACAAATATAATAAAACATTTTAAAGTTATATAGAATTTTAATTTGAAAGAGGTTATAAGAGTAAATAGTACCATAATTTTTCAAGCTGATTGGAAATCAGAACTCTTAAGAATAATTAAAATTTGGGGGTGCCTAGGTGGCTCAGTTAGTGAAGTGTCCAACTTGGGCTGAGGTCATGATCTCCCAGTTCTGTGAGTTTGAGACCCATGGGGGTCTGTGCGGAGAGTGCAGAGCTCAGAGCCTGCTTAGATTCCTGTGTCTGCCCCTCACCCACTCACATTCTGTCTCTCTCTGAAAAATAAACTTAAAAAAATTTAAAGAATCGTTTAAAAATCCGGAGCGCAGTCCAGGAATTACATTTTTAAAAATTGTTCTGATCATTTTTTAATATATAACTGGTCCCCTTGAATAGCATTTGGAAACCTCTGAAGTTTCAGTGTCTAAGTTTATATGTAGCAAAATAACTTTCTGTTATTATGTATAAAGTATCAAATATTTTTGACTATTCAAAGTTGTTTTTAAAATTACACAAAATCTGTCTAGATTTTAACAGGGATTATATAGAATCACTTTAATCTGTTATATTTTATTGAATTTATCTTCTCTTTTGCAATATATACCACACTATCCCTAAGTAAATCTTAAAAAGTAAAATCAATGAATTGAATTTTAGAAAAAAAATCTAATACTATAATTACAAACATTTTTGGAAAGATTAAGAAGAAGCAAATAATTTTGTGTGAAAGGGTGTGGCTGTATTTAATTTAGTGTTAGATATCTAAAATAATAATTAACAGATTTTTTAAATGAAAAATTCCACTATGTTCATGTATCTAAAAGTTTATAGCGCATAGGAGTTTCATTAATGTGTGAGTAAAACAATAAGTGACTGGATAAAGTATAAAAATTCATGGATTAATGTGATTACCCGTCATCAAGGAAAATGCTAGAGGTGATGATGTACGTTTTTTTAAAATCATTCCAGAAATGGTAATTAGAAGATTTGGTAATGAGTTCTTTTTGCCAAATGCACATATTTTGTGTTACTCTTAGTTAGGAATTGAAAATTGAACAGTTATGAATGATAAGAAATCTTATCCAAATGGCAAATTATCCCATGTGCAATAAGTTGTTAAGCATCTTTATAAACATTTTAATGTTCTCATGGCGGCCTCTGATAAATAATTATCTTTAAAAGAAACCATAACAAATTCAATTTTCTTCCATTTCTCATTGTATATTGCCTGTTTTATCAGATATTAATATCATGACCTATATAATCATTTTAAAAAATAGATCTTTGATTTTTTGTTTAACTTCCTATTGTCTAATATTTGAATTGAACAAACATCAAGCATATCTTATGCTTTACACTGTGACAGATTGTGGGGAAACTATGGACTCTAAGGCAATTCTTTTAGAGACTCATGGGTGTTAATAAAATAATGTTACACTGAACCCAAAGTTAAGAATTATTTTTTTAGTAAAAGTTACTGGTTCTCATTAGCTAGAGCTGATTCTAATGCCAAGAATTATACTGACCTCTCATCTAAGCTGAAACAGTGCTATTAATCCCTAGATTAGTGACAGTGCCTTAATATGATTAACTGTCTAATTAGTTTAGGGACTAGCCACTTTCACCGTTGCAATGTTTTTCTCTAACACTCTCTCCGGTTTTCACCGGCATGGGCATCACAGAAAGCATTGCCTGTCTTCAATAAAGTAACTGTGAAATAAACATTTGAACCAGAAAGCTTTCTATTGACCCAGAGATATAAGATTAATCCTCCACAGAATAACGTATTTAGAGCCGACCAGAATGTAATGTTGTCGAAAAGAAGAGAGTGAAGACATCAACACAAAACAAACTTTATTTGCCTTCAGCTATGGATTCATACATATGAAAAACAGAGACAATTTTTTCATGGAATATGTTCCAGGTTTTTTATATACCAAGTAAAATATTAAAAACAGCCCTGTTTTATAGCATCCCTAGACAATTATGTGTCTCATATAAAGATGATTATTTTATCACAGAATTTAAAAGAAACACATTTGTTTGTTAATTTACAGATATTTGCACAAGATAAAAAATAGACCTCTTTAGTCAGTTTTCAGCTTTCAAAATAGAAGATATTTCTGTTTCCTTTACTACATAATTCTTTCAGTACTGAATTGGTTATGTAAAACATTCACCTGTATATCCATTAAGTAAAAAACATATGCGTTATTGCCCCAATAGCTCAGAATTGAGACCGGAGTAGCAATTTTAGTCTCTGAAGGAATTTGAAAGCACATGTGATTCCCTTTATTCCCATATAAAGCAATTCATAATACCTCACTGATAGATTTAATTGTTCATGCTTATCAATTTTTTTTTGATTCAGTGACCTTCCATTTTTGAATCTGAAGGACTTTGTGTTCTAAAAAAGAAAGTTGGAAAGTGAAAACATACAACAAAAGTTGTCATTCTCTACAAGCATTAAGTGAACCTTTTTCTTTCTGAAACAAATGTAACAACATGTATTTCTTCATGCAGCTGCCAAACTGAACCATGATGTGGCCAATTCATTCTTTTCAGCTGTCTTCATGATGGATCCACAGGCTTTGTCGTTTCTAAGCTGGCATTTTTTTTTTTTACCTACTAAAGTTGGACATTCCGGGTAACTCATATAAAATCTTCCTGTTTACTGACCTAGTTAAATGACATGCTTCCCTTTGTAGAAACAAATGATAATCCCTCTTCCACACACAGAAACACATACCTTAACAAACCTGTCAATCAGTAGGGCTCAAGGATTCTAAACTGTCTTTTATACTTAACTAGAAAAAGGCAATAACACAAATAAAAGATTCTTTGTTTTTTTAGACATTGGACATCTTGTCAATTCAAGTACTGTCAAGAATTAAGAAGATAAATCACCTGATTTAAAAGTACAAAAACAAAAGTTAAAAACATAAGAGACCAAAGAGGTATAAGCAGTAGATGTTAACATTTACGTAGACGATCGGAGTGGTAGTTTTGCATGCCTTGTAAGCAAGCATTTGGTTGCATATTTGTTAAGGGGAAGTTTACTGTCAACACCTAAATTCTACAACTTCATCCTCTTTTTAAAAGCTAGCATCACTGTTCTCATTCTGATGCTGAATGCATTGAAAGGCCAGGCCTCATCAGTTCCAACGAGTGCTCTGTGGCTTATACCCTATACACTGAGCACAAAACATCACTGCACTTAAACTGTCCCCTTACATTGCTTCCAAATGATCTGCTTTCCATTTATTCATGAATGAAAAGTTGCCATTCTTTGTTTTACTACATGTTATTATCACAAAATAGTTCAGGTTTTTTTCCCGTTTCTCTATTTGTCCTTTATACTTGAGCTGTCTTCCATGGATTTAAAACATTCAAAACTACACTTATAGCAGTTTTATGGAACTAATCTTTGTTATGATTAGGAACATAAAGATTAGGAACTAATTTTTATGTTATGACAAAAACAAGTACTATGGACAATGTTGTAGCTATCTAAGGTTACGTGCACTATTCACTTCTACGTGAGTAAATATTATGATAAAAGGCATTAAATGTTTATTAAATAAGTGGATGTTTTTTATTTCATCTGACTTTGAATTCTAAATTGCTATTGAGTAATGAATCTTAATCATCAAAACAGTAATTCACAACAGCTTACTTTATATTTAGTAACACAGGATTTTTTTAAAAAACTGTTAACATTTTATTTATTTTTGAGAGAGAGAGAGTGCAGGGAAGGGCAGAGAGAGAGGGGGACAAAGGATCTGAAGAAGGCTCCATGGTGACAGCAGCAAGCCCAATGCGGGGCTTGAATTCCTGAACAGCGAAATCATTACCTGGGCCGAATTTGGACACTCAACCAACTGAGCCACCCAAGCACCCCAACGCAGGATTTCTAATGATAGGTTCCTGCACTCTACGTCTATGTGGACAGTAGCAGTGACTGATATTTGGGGCCATTTAACACAACAAAATGTACATGAACTAGAAATGGCAGAGAAGACTGGCTTGGGGGTATTTCAGTGGCTACCAAACATTCAGAAGTATATGACCCAGATGCTGATTTTCTGAGGGTATTTTACCTGCCTTGTGAATGTTATATTTCATTTGTAGTTTTTTACTGTTTTAGCCATCATATGAGATCACCAGTTTCATAATGATAGTTTGGTATTCTAATTGTGTATTTTCTATATTGTCAGTATTTTAGTAAGTGCATATTGGGTCCACAGTAGGAAGATCATAGATATGCACCCAACATGAAAATTCCAGAAGCCTTGCCAAGAAGTGTGTGCACGTGTGTATGTGTGTGTGTATAGCTGTTTCCCAAGGAAACATGTCATACAGACTAAGCATCTTAGAGTTTGGGCATTTACTTTTAGAATATTAAAATTCATAGAAAGCCTAAGTCATTGCTATGTAGACGTGGATTTATATGGTTTGATAATTCAAATTGGACTTGTTTTTGAAGTAAATTTTCTCTGCTAATAATGCAATTCCCTACGTAGGACACTTCAAGTATATTCCATAAAGTACAGTAACACTAAACATTAGTTTTTTTAATGGACAGTTATGTCTCTAAAAATGTCTATAGTATTGTCAACTTGGAAAAACAAAGCTGTGTAAATTAAAAGATGATAAAATATGGTTCATGTTTTATTTATATCATCAATCTTCTATAGAGTAGGATACCATATAATTGTCTTTTATGAGTTACTTTGTTTTCTTACAAAATATTTTGTCAAAAGTATTTAGATTTAGCAATTTTAGATTTCTAACAGAGTCAGATATATTAGAATTTTTCAGTGTAGCTCTTTTTCTTCTGACAAGCCAGCAGAATTTTAAGATATTTTCAGTTTGAAAGGTCAAAAATGGACATGTTCTGGCATAGAATTTCATTCAACTATAATGCCTCTTTCTCTCACATGATGGACTTTTTAAATCAAAATAAAATAAATAAATCAAAAGACACTGAATGTTTAAGTCTTAAAGTTACTGTTTAATTTTTATATGGAAATATCATAAGCAGATTATGGTAAAGTTTAGTCATTCTGATTTCTCTTTTAACCTGATGGGTTTAATTTTAATAGACTCTCATTTGTAATAGGTAGGAGTATCACTGCTTGCCTATGTCATTTGCATTCTGTATACCATTGAAATACTAAAAGCGATACAATAACTTTAAATTTTAATTAATCTACCACTATGCATTCATATATAAAGAATATGGCTGTTTAAATAAGCCTAATAACTGTCACCATACATAGTTACAATTTTTTAACTGTGTTGAGAGATTTTAAGACCTACTCATTTAGCCACTTTAAAATATGTAATAGAGTATTATTTTCTGTAGTCTCCATGCTATATATTACATCACCATGCCTTATTTATTCTAAAACTGAAAGTTTGTACCTTTTGACCCCCTTCATCAATTTGGCCACCCAACCTCTGCTTCTGGCAACCACCAGTCATCTATTCTATTATGAGCTAGGTTTATTTTTGTTGCTTTTAGATTCCACCCATAAGTGAAAACATATGGTATTTGTCTTTCTCCAATTTATTTCAATCAGCATAATGCACTCAAGGTTTTGATTTGTATTTCCCTGAGGAGTAGTAATATTGAGGATCTTTTCACGTGTCCTTTGGCCATCCTCTTTGGAACGACATCTATTCAGGCCTTCTAACCATGTATTAATCTGATATTTTTGTTGGTGTTGAGTTGTACCAGTTCTTTATTTTGGATATTAACTCTTTATCAGATATATAACTTACAAGTACCTTCTCCCATCACTGGGTTGCCTTCCTGCTTTGTAGATAGTTTCCTTTGCTGTGCAAAAGCTTTTTTATTTTAGTGTAGTCCCAATAGTTTATTTCTGATTTCCCTTTGCCTTAGGAGACATATCCATACTTATGATGCTAAGGCCAATGTCCAAGAGATGACTGCCTATGTTTTTTTTTTTTCTATGAGTTTTATGATTTCAGGTCTCAAATTTGGGTCTTTAATCCATTTTGAGTTCATTTTTGTGTATGGTGGAAGGAAGTGGTCCATTTTATTCTTTTGTATGTAGCTAATGTTCGTAGCACCATTTATTGAGAAGACTGTCTTTTCTCCTTCGTATATTCTTGCCTCCTTTGTCATGGATTAATTATAACCACATAAGCATGGGTTTATTCCTGGGCTCACTATCCTTTTCTGTTGATCTATATGTCTATTTTTGTTCCAGGACCATACTGTTTTTACTCTTATAGCTTTGTAGTATATCTAGAAATCTGAGATTGTAATATCTCCAGCTTTGTTCTTCTTTCTCAAGATTGCTTTGGCTATACAAATTTTAGGATTATTTGTTCTACTTCTGTGAATACTGCTGTTGGTATGTTGATAAGGATGGCATTGAAGCTGTAGATTGCTTTGAATAGCATGGACATTTTAACAATATTCTTCTAATCCATACAGTTTAATATTTTATAGTTTTCATAGTACATATTTTCACCTATTTGGCTAAGCTTATTCCTAAACGTTTTCTTCTTTTTGATGTAATTGTAAATGGGATTGTTTTCATACTTTCTCTGCTACTTTGGGAATGCCACAGATTTCTGTATGTTAATTTTATATCCTACAACATTATGGAACTTATCAGTTCTATCATTTTCTTGGTGGAGTCTTTAGGGTTTTCTATACATAGTATCATGCTATCTACAAATAGTTACAGGTTTAGTTTTTCCTTACCAATTTGAATGTCTTTTATTTCTTTTCTTTTTGTCTGATGCTACAACCAAGACTTTCAATACTATGTTCAATAATAGTGGTGAGAGCAGGCATTCTTGTTTTGTTGATCTTAAAAATGTTTCAATCTTTGACCATTGAGTATGATATTAGCTGTGGGGTTTTTATGTACGGCCTCAATTATATTGAGGAATTTTTTCTCTAAACGTGTTTTGTTGACAGTTTTTATCATGAATGGATGTTGTATTTTACCAACTGCTTTCTTTGCACCTATTGAAATCATAGGTTTTTTATCCTTTCTCTAGTTTAATGTGATGTATCACACTGTTTTGTGACTATTGAACTACACTTGCATACCTGAAATAAATCCTACTTGAACATAGTGGATTATTATTTTTTTTTAGTATATTGTTGAACTCAGTTTACTAACATTTTGTTGAGAATTTTTGCATCTATTTATGAGAGATATTGGCCTGTAGGGTTTTTTGTTTTTGTTGTTGTTGTTTGCTTTGGTTTGACTTGGTGGGATTTTGTTTTTTGGTGGTGTTGGTTTAGTGTCTTTGTTTTTGGTATCAGGATAATGTTAACCTTGTAGAATTAATTTGGAAATTTCCCTTTTTCTTCTATATTTTGAAATAATTTGAGAAGAATACATACACTCTTCTTTTGATGTTTGGTAGAATTCATCTGTGAAACCATCTGGTCCTGGAATTTTGTGTATTGGGAGTTTTTTGTTTTTGTTTTTTTTTTAATTAGTGACTCAATTTCATTGCTGGTAATTGGTCTGTTCAAATTTTTTGCTTCTATTTTTTCCTGATTTGGCTTATAATGCATTCTAGTATTCTCTTATAATCCTTTCTCTGTGGTATCAGTTGTTATGTATCTTCAATTTTTTTATTGTATTCATTTGAGTACTCTTTTTTTCTTGATGAGTCTGGCTAAGGGTTTATCCACATTGTTTATCTTTTCAAAGAAATAACTTTCCATTTCATTGATCCTTTCTAGTTTTAAATCTCTATTTCATTTATTTCTTCTCTAGTCCTTTATTAATCCCTTCTACTAGTTTTGGGATTTATTTGTTCTTCTTTCTTTTAGGTATAAGGTTAGGATGTTTGATATTTTTCTTTTCTCTTAAGGTATGCCTGTATCATTGGCAACTTCCCTCTGAGAACTGCTTTTGCTGCATCACAAAGATCTCAGACTATTGTTTTCATTTTTACTTGTCTCCTAGTATCATTCGATATCCTCTTTGATTTCTTATTGACCAATTCATTGTTTACTAGCATGTCATTTAGCTTTCATGTATTTGTGTTCTTTCCATATTTTTTCTTGTGATTGATCTCTAGTTTCAAGCATTGCAGTTGGAAAAGATGCTTCATAACTATTTCATTCTTCTTAAATTAAGAATTGTTTTGTGGCCTAATATGTGCTCTACTGTGGAGAACATTCCATGTGCACTTGAAACGAATGTCCATTCTGCTTTTTTTGAAAGGAATGTTCTGTACAGATCTGCTAAATTTATCTGGTCTAATGCCTCATTCAAAGCCACTGCTTCCTTGTCTACTCTATCTGGATGATCTATCCATTGATAAAATTGATATGTAAACATCCTCTACTGTTACTATATTACTGGCAATTTACCCCTTGATGTCTGTTAATATTTGCTCTGTCTATTTAGGTGCGTCTATACTTGGGTGTATAGATGTTTACAATTTTTGTATCCTCTTATGGATGGTTCCCTTTATCATTATATAGTGCCCTTCTTTATCTTTTGCTAGAGTCTTTGTTTTGAAGTTTCTTTTGTCTCATATAAGTATTGCTAACCTGGTTTGGTTTTTGTTTGTTTCTCCATTTGCATGGTATATGTTTTCCATCTCTTTCAGTCTGTGTGGGTCTTTAGGTCTAAATGAGTCTTTTGTAGGCAGTGTATCAATGGATCCTTTTTTTTTTTTTTATTTTTTTTTTTTTTTGGGTTTTTATAAATGGTCCTTTTTTTTTTTTTTTTTTTTTTTTTTTTTTCCTGTTTGGACATCCTGCATTTTGATTGGAGTATTTAGTCCATTTACATATAAAGGAATTATTGGTTGGGATGTACTTACTGCCATTTTGTTTATTGTTTTCTGGTTGTTTTGGAGTATTTCTCTGTTTTTTCTTCTCTTGCTCTCTTTTGTAGTTTGATGGGATTTTTTTAGTGTTATGCTTGGATTCCTTTCTCTAAATTTTGTGTACCTATTATAGATTTTTGATTTGTGGTTACTATCTGGTTTATATAGAACATCTTATGCATGTAAGTGTATATTAAGTTTACAGTAGCTAAATGTTGAACACATCCTAAGAACACTAAATTTTTATTATCCCCTCCACTTTTATATATGTGATGTCATATTTTACATCTTTTTGTGTATCCCCCATTTTTTAAAATTTTAATTTATTTTTTTAATTTACATCCAAGTTAGTTAGCATATATGCAACAATGATTTCAGGAGTAGATTCCTTGATGCCTCTTACCCATTTAGCCTACTCCCCTTCCCACAAGTCCTCCAGCAACCCTCTGTTCTTCATATTTGAGTTTGTTTTTGTCCCCCTCTCTGTTTGTATATTATTTTTGCTCTCCTTCCCTTGTGTTCATCTGTTTTATATCTTAAAGTCCTCATATGAGTGAAGTCACAGGATATTTGTTTTTCTCTAATTTTGCTTTGCATAATACCCTCCAGTTCCATCCACGTAGTTGCAAATGGCAATATTTCATCCTTTCTGATTGCTGAGTAATACTCCATTGTGTGTGTGTGTGTGTGTGTGTGTGTATACACACACACACACACCACATCTTCTTTATCCATTCATTCATCGATGGGCATTTGGGTTCTTTCCATGCTTTGGCTATTGTTGATAGTGCTTCTATCAACATTGGGGTGCAGGGGCGCCTGGGTGGCTCAGTCGGTTGAGCGTCCGGCTTCGGCTCAGGTCATGATCTCATGGTCCGTGGGTTCGAGCCCACGGACAGCTGTGCTGACAGCTCAGAGCCTGGAGCCTGCTTCGGATTCTGTGTCTCCCTCTCTCTGCCCCTCCCCTGCTCATACTCTGTCTCTCTCTGTCTCGAAAATAAATAAAAACATTAAAAAAATTTAAACATTGGGGTGCATGTGCCCCTTTGAAACAGCATACCTGTATCCCTTGGATAAATGCCTAGTAGTGCAATTTTGGGTCGTAGGGTAGTTCTATTTTTAGTTTTTTGAGGAACCTCCATACAGTTTTCCAGAGTGACTGCACTAGCTTGCATTCCCAACAATGCAAAAGAGATCCTCTTTCTGCACGTCCTCACCAACATCTGTCATTGCCTGAGCTGTTCATTTTGGCCATTCTGACTGGCGTGAGGTGGTATCTCATTGTGGTTTTGATTTGTATTTTCCTGATGATGAGTGATGTTGAGCATTTTTTCATGTGTCTGCCAGCCATCTGGATGTCTTTGGAGAAGTGTCTGTCTTTTGCCCATTTCTTCACTGGATCATTTGTTTTTTGGGTGTTGAGTTTGATAAGTTCTTTATGGATTTTGGATATTAACCCTTTATCTGATTTGTCGTTTGCAAATATCTTCTCCCATTCCATCAGTTGCCTTTTACTTTTGCTGATTGTTTTCTTCGCTGTGCAGAAGCTTTTTATTTTGATGAGGTCCCAATAGTTCATTTTGGCTTTTGTTTTCCTTGCCTCCGGAGATGTGTTGAGTAAGAAGTTGCTGCAGCCAAGGTCAAAGAGGTTTTTGCCTGCTTTCTTCTCGAGGATTTTGATGGCTTCCTGTTTTATGTTTGGGTCTTTCATCCATTTTGAGTTGATTTTTGTGTATGGTGTGAGAAAGTGGTCCAGGTTCATTCTTCTGCATGTCGCTGTCCAGTTTTCCCAGCACCACTTGCTGAAGAGACTGTCTTGATTCCATTGACTATTCTTTCCTGCTTTGTCAAAGATTAGTTGGCCATACGTTTGTGGGTCCATTTCTGGGTTTTCTAGTGTATCTCCTAATTTTTGTAGATATTATCAATTTTACTACTTTTGTGTTTTAACCTTCAGGTTGAATTTATTTGTGATTAATCTACTACCTTTACTATATGTTTGCTCTTACCTGTGAAAATTTTTTCTTTCAGAATTTTCTTTATTCTAGTTAGGATCTTTTTGTTCCACTCAAAGAATTCCCTTTAACATTTCTTGTATTGGTTTAGTGGTGATGAACTTTCACTTTGGTTTGTCTGAGAAACTCTTCATTTCTCCTATTCTGAATAATAATCTTGTTGAGTAGAGTATTGTTGCAGGTTTTTTCTTCTCAGCCACTCCCTTTTGACCTGAAAAATCAGCTGATAGCCTTACAGCGTTTTCCCTAAATATAACTGTTTTCTTTTGCTGCTTTTTATGTTCTCTATTTGTCACTACTTTTTTTTAAGTTTGTTTATTTTGAGGTGGGGGGGGGGGCAGAGAGAGAAGAAGAGAGAGAATCCAAAGGAGGTTTTGTGCTATCAGCACAGGGGCTCACTCTATTGAATCATGAGATCATGACCTGAGCTGAAATCCAGAATCAGAGGCTTAGCCAACAGAGCCACTCAGGCATTCCACTTCATCACTACGTTTTGAAACCATTTTAATTATGTGTCTTGCTGTGGATCTCCTTGGTTCAATATTGCTACAGGCTCTCTGTGCTTCCTTTACCTGGATGTCTGGTTCCATCCCCAGATTAGGGATCCCTTCTAGGATTTCTACAATGTGAATGTTATTATGCTTGATGATGCTGCTGAGTACCCTTTATTCTCATTTTTATTTTTTTCCTTTTTGATCTTCATTTCATTTGCTTTCCATGACTCTGTCTTCTAGATCTTACTACTCTATTCTTCTGCATCCTCTAATATGCTGTTGATTCTCTCTAGGCATTTTTTATTTCAGTTACTGAATGTTTCATCCCTGAGTGGTTCTTTTTTATATTTTCACTTTGTTGAAGTTCTCACTGACTTTTTCCACACTTCTGTCAAGTTTGTTGAGCATCTTTATGATCATTACTTTGAATTCTTTATCAGGCATATTGCTTATCTCCATTTCATTTAGCTCTTTTGATTTTATTTTGTGCTGTTCTTTCACTTGGAACATAGTTCTGTCTCCTCATTTTGTCTAACTTACTGTGTTTCTTCAAATCGGGGAGATCAGCTATATCTTGTCTTGAAAGTTGTGCTCTAGTGTATAAGAAATACTGTGGTGTCCTCTTTCACAATCCTCCATGGTCATCATAATCAGGTGCTCCAGAGGTGTCTCTGTGTGGGCTATGTATGCCCTACCATTGTGACTGAGCCATGTTTGCCTTCATCTCAGCCACCTGCAATGTCCTGCTTTCCCTGCTGTAAGCATGCACACTGGGCAGGGGTTGGTCCCCACACAGTTGAGAGATCTAAGGCTACCCTGGGCTCATCGGTGGGCTCAGCCAGAAGTTAGGTTAGCTGCCTGTAATTAGCCTCTCTGCCACAACTGCAGGTGCACCAAAGGGCAAGGTTTTTTCCCTGTACATATAGTCAAGAAGCTGGGCTTCTGGAACTACAGGTGTGATGGTGTGTGGGGTTATCTCTCTCCCTTTTTGCAGAACAGGAGTCACTTTGGAGTACTAGTAGTCCATCCAGTCCCTGATGGGGATGCTTGCAGGGTATAATGGGGCAGGAGATGCTTTGGAGGGATCCTTCCAAGGCAGGTGGGTTTGATGGTACCCTTTAGATGTAGCCTCCTCTCTATGATTAACTATGGAAGGTCTGTTCTGCCATCTTCAGGTCATATTCAGAGTGTGTAGGGGAACATGGAGGTAGGACATGAGTTTCTAGCAAGGTAGCTAAAGAGTGTTAACACTGTCTCCTGCATGTATCAAACTATTTAGGCTGGGAGTGAGGAATATAAATGGTGCTCACCAGCATTTTTGTACCTAGAGAAATGTCCTGGAGCTTTATATTCCTCTAGCACATGTTCTGAGATTAGTAAATAAACATCCTTCACATGTACCCCAGGTACTTTTCAAACTGGTGTTTCTGTCCTATCTTGGGTAGAGTTACACTGGCTCTGAAAGGGTGGAGACTCCATTTCCTATTGCCCCCTGGCTGTCTTGGAGTTAATTCCATTGCTTTTAAAAGCTCCTGAAGGCAAGTGACACTGGATTTCAAAGCCAGATGTCACGGGGACTTGTCTTCCCAGTGTTAGTCCCCAGTTCTGGGGCTTCCTGGTGTGTGGAGATCCTTCTGCTTCTCCATGCTTATGATGTCCTTCTCATTTGTGGTTAGTCTCACTGGAGTTTGGTCCTTACTTCACCTCCACCTCTCCTACCCTTTAGATGTAGCCTCCTCTCTATGATTAACTATGGAAGGTCTGTTCTGCCAGTCTTCAGGTCATATTCAGAGTTAGTTGTAGCTGTTAAAGTGTCCATGAGAATTGACATTTTGACAATATTTATTCTTCCAATCCATGAGCAGGGAATGTCTTTCCATTTCTTTAAATCTTCTTCAATTACCTTCATAAGCTTTCGATAGTTTTCAGCATACAGATCCTTTACATCTTTGGTTAGATTTATTCCTAGGTATTTTATGCTTCTTGGTGCAATTGTGAATGGGATCAGTTTCCTTATTTGTCTTTCTGTTGCTTCATTGTTAGTGTATAAGAATGCAACTGATTTCTGTATATTGATTTTGTATCCTGCAACTTTGCTGAATTCATGTATCAGTTCTAGCAGACTTTTGGTGGAGTCTGTCGGATTTTCCATGTATAATATCATGTCATCTGCAAAAAGCGAAAGCTTGACTTCATCTTTGCCAATTTTGATGCCTTTGATTTCCTTTTGTTGTCTGATTGCTGATGCTAGAACTTCCAGCACTATGTTAAACAACAGAGGTGAGAGTGGGCATCCCTGTCGTGTTCCTGATCTCAGGGAAAAAGCTCTCAGTTTTTCCCCGTTGAGGATGATGTTAGCTGTGGGCTTTTCATAAATGGCTTTTATGATCTTTAAGTATGTTCCTTCTATCCCGACTTTCTCAAGAGTTTTTATTAAGAAAGGGTGCTGGATTTTGTCAAAGGCCTTTTCTGCATCGATTGACAGGATCATATGGTTTTTCTCTCTTTTTTTGTTAATGTGATGTATCACATTGATTGATTTGCGAATGTTGAACCAGCCCTGCATCCCAGGAATGAATCCCACTTGATCATGGTGAACAATTCTTTTTATATGCCGTTGAATTCGATTTGCTAGTATCTTATTGAGAATTTTGGCATCCGTATTCATCAGGGATATTGGCCTGTAGTTCTCTTTTTTTACTGGGTCTCTGTCTGGTTTAGGAATCAAAGTAATACTGGCTTCATAGAATGAGTCTGGAAGTTTTCCTTCCCTTTCTATTTCTTGGAATAGCTTGAGAAGGATAGGTATTATCTCTGCTTTAAACGTCTGGTAGAACTCCCCTGGGAAGCCATCTGGTCCTGGACTCTTATTTGTTGGGAGATTTTTGATAACCGATTCAATTTCTTCGCTGGTGATGGGTCTGTTCAAGCTTTCTATTTCCTCCTGATTGAGTTTTGGAAGAGTGTGGGTGTTCAGGAATTTGTCCATTTCTTCCAGGTTGTCCAATTTGTTGGCATATAATTTTTCATAGTATTCCCTGATGATTGTTTGTATCTCTGAGGGAGAGAGCCAAAGCATAAGAGACTGTTGAGAACTGAGAGCAAACTGAGGGTTGATGGGGGGTGGGAGGGAGGAGAGGGTGGGTGATGGGTATTGAGGAGGGCACCTTTTGGGATGAGCACTGGGTGTTGTATGGAAACCAATTTGACAATAAATTTCATATATAAATAAAAAAAAATAAAATAAAATAAAATAAAATAAAATAAAATAAAATAAAAAATAAAATAGTTAAACAAAAAAAAAAAAAAAAAAAAAGTGTCCATGAGATAAGTTGAGCTCAGTTTCCTCCTACTCTGTCATCTTCTCTGAACTCGTAAGATGCTTTTTATTTCATTTTCTTACCTGGTTGCTCTGGTTGGAACTTCCAATATTATGTTGAGTGAAAGCGGCGTCCTTGTCTTATTCTTAGAGGAAAATTTCAACTTTTCATGAATTAGTATAAAGTTTCCTGTGGGCTTGTAATATATGGCTTTTATGTCTTGAGGTAAATTCTGTTTATATTCACTTTGTTGAGAGTTCTTAACATAACAAACAGGTATTCATTTTTGCAAAATGAATTTTCTGCATCTGTTTAGATAATACAATTTTTATCTTTCATTTTGTTATGTGTATCATATTGATTGATTTGTGGATTTTGAACAACCCTTGCATCCCTGGAATAAATTTCATTTGATTAGGGTGTATTATACTTTTAATGTCTTTTTCAATTTGTTTTTCTCATATTTTATTACAGACTTTGGATCTATGTTAGGGATATTGGTCTATATTTTTCTTGTAGCCTTTTTGTCTAGTTTTTAATATCAGAGTCATGCTGACCTCATAAAATTTGGAAGAGTTCTCTCCTTTTCTATATTTTGGAAGTTTGAAAAGTATTGTTATTAATTTTTCTTTAAATATTTGGTAGAATTATCCAGTGGGGCCATCTAGGCCCTTTTTTTTTAGGTATTTTTTTTTTTTTTTTTTTTAACTAATTTAATCTCCTTCCTAGTGATTGGTCTATTCAGATTTTCTTTCTCTTCATGACTCAGTCTTAGCAGGTTGTATATTTTTAGGAATTTATCCATCTCTTCCAGGTTGTTTAATTTACTCTTGTACAATTAATTGTTCATAGTAGTCTGCTTGTCATTGGTATAAGCATTTATTTCTATGAACTTCTCTCATAGAACTGCCACTGTTGCATCCTATAAGTTTTGGTATGTTGTATTTCTGTTTTCATTTATCTTGGGGTGGTTTTTTTTTAATTTCTCTTGATTTATTCATTGATCTATTGATCATTCAGTAGCATGCTTAATCTTCATATATTTGTGAATTTTCCAGTTTTCTTTTTGTAACTGATTTCTAGTTTTGTGCCATTGGGTGATTGATAAGACTTCAGTCTTTTTAAATTTAATAAGACCTGTTTTTGTGGCCTAATATATGACCTATTTTGGAGAACGTTCCATATGCTGTTAACAGAATGTTCATTTTGTTACATTTGGATGGTATTTTCTATATATAGCTGTTAGGTCCATCTGCTCTAATGTGTTGCTCAAGGCCAATAATTCCTTAATAAGACTTTGTTGGGATGATCTATGCATTGAAGAAAGTGGGGTATTAAAGTCCCCTACTATTATTGCTAAATGTTTGCTTCATATATTTAGGTGCTCCTAACTAGGTGCATAGTTACAAATGTTGTTTCTTCTAGTTGGATTGATCTCTTAATCATCATGCAATGACAAAGTCTATTTTGTCTAGGGGCACCTGGGTGGCTCAGTCAGTTAAGCATCCAACTCTTGATTTTGGCTCAGGTCATTATCTCACAGTTCATGAGTTTAAGCCCCATGTTGGGCCCTGAGCTGACAGTGTGGAGTCTGCTTGGGATTCTGTCTTCTCTCTGCCCCTTCCCTGCTCATGCTTTCTCTCACTCAAAATAAATAAATAAACATTAAAAAAATAAACTCCATTTTGTCTAATATAAGTAAAGTAATACCAACTCTATTTAGGTTTCTATTTTTATGGAATAGCTTTTCCCCCCCCGTTGTTTATGTTTAGTCTGTGTGTCTGAAGGGAGGACACTTGGAGAGAATTTCTTGTAGGAAGCATATAGTTAGGTCTTGTTTTATCCATTTAGCCACTCTGTCTTTTGGTTGGAGAACTTAATCCATTTACACTTAATTCTTGTCTGATTATTGCCATTTTCTGGCTGCTTTGTAGTTCTTCTCTTTCCCTCTTTCTTTTGGTTTGATGAATTTTTAGTATAATTAGTTATTTGTCTTTATGTTTTGTATATCTTCTGTAATTTTTCTTTGTGGTTATCATGAGGCTTACGTACAACTTTTATTATCATTATTTCTAGGCTGATAACTTTGAATGCATTCTAAAGCTCTCCATTTTTACTCCTCCTCACTGTGTTGTTTTTGATGTCACACCACTTTTGTCTTTAACTTTCTTATTCATTTTATGAATCATTAATTTAGCATTACAGTATTAGATTATTTTGATTTACTATATATTTACTTTTACCATTGAGATCTATACTTTCATATGTTTTCCTCTTAATAATCAGCACCTTCTCTTTTATCCTTAAATAAGTCCCTTTAACATTTCTTGTAAGGCCTGGTGATAAACTACCTTAGCTTTGCTTGTCTGGAAAACTCTTTATCGCTCCTTCAATTCTGAAAGACAACTTTGCCATGTATTTTTGGTTAGATTTTTTTCTTTAATAGCACTGAATGTATCATGTCACTCTCTTTTGTTCTGCAAAGTTGCAGAAAAATTTGGTAGTCTTATAGGGCTTCCCTTGTACAAACAACTTGTTTTGCTCTTGCTGCTTTTCAGAATCTCTTCTTGCCTCTTTGACATTTTGAGTATGTCCCTTGGTGTGGGTTTGAGCTCCTTTTACTGGAACTATGGTTTTTCTGGATCTAGATGTCTGTTTCTTTCCCCCAGGTCAGAAGATTTTTTAACCATTTTAAGTTTTCTGCCCTTTTCTGTCTCTCTTCTTCTTCTGAGATCTCTATAATTAGAATGTTGGTATACTTCATGTAGTTCCAAGAGTTCCTTAATAAGCTATCCCCATTTTTTTCTTATTCTCTGTACTGTTGTGTGAACTCCATTGTCCTGTCCTCAAGTTTACTGATCATTTCTTCAGCTTCGTCTAGTCTGCTATTGAACCCCTCTAGGATACTTTTCATTCCAGTTATTGTACTCTTCAGTTCTGAAACTTGTATTTGTTAAATTCTATATTTTCTATGTCTTTGCTGAAGTTCTGTGTTCACCCATTCTTCTCCTGAGATCATTGAACATCTTTATGACTGTTATTTTGAATACTTTATCAAGTAAATAAGTTATCTCCATTTCATGAAGGGCTTTTTCTGAGAATTTTTTTTTCCTTTCATTTGGAACACATTCCTGTTTCTTGACTCTCTATATTGGTTCTATGTAGTAGATAAAACTTCCACATCTCTGTCTTGGGGGATGGCCTCTTCTAGGAGATGATCCTTACCATTAACCCTGCCCCCATATTGATTGTCTCTCAAAACTTTTATTGTCTGAGTAGCTTAATTTTTTCTTAGTGGCTCTCATTAGTTAAAGGTATGCCAACAACTGTAAGTGCTTCAATGGGGAGGATCTTAGTGAGCATCTATATTCAAGCTGATTGGAAAACAGACCCTCAGGTAACAGCCTTTCTTTTCTTTTCCTTTTTTCTTTTCTTTCTTTTTTGGTTAGTTACTTTGTTTATTTGGAGAGAAAGCACAAGCAGGAGAAGGACAGAGAGATGAGCGAGAGAATCCCAAGCAGGCTTCATGCTGCCAGCAGAGAATCATGAGATCATGACCTGAGCTGAAATCAAGAGTTGGATACTTAACTGATTGAGCCACCCAGGTGCCCGTGGGGAGAGTAATACCATGTGTTCAAACCTTTTAAGATAATTTGTCAGCTTGCTATATAGCCTTGGAAGTCTTGTGGACATGAACCCAGTAGTTTTTCAAAGGTAGAAGTTATAGAGAATTGTCTCTCAAGCATAGGTCTTATAAGTTCAGGTTCCTGATATGGGATTTAAAACCTTCACTCCTCAGGGAGAAGCTCCAGTTATGAGTTCCCTCCTAATTTGGAGTTGCCATGCCAGAAATGGAGTTGATGATGATAATGTGTTTCATTTTCCCCTACCTGCTTTGAGTGGGTTTTTTCTCATTTGCTTAATGTGTAGGAGTTGTTCAGCTAGTTTTAGATTTTTTTCAGAGGAAATGGTTCCAAATGTAGCTGTAGATTCCATGCATCTATGGCAGGTGAGTTCAAAATCTTTCTATGGTGCAATCTGGAACTGGAACCTCTTGTTTTTCACCTGAAAAAAGTATTTCAATAAAAAAGTATTAGAGGACTAATTTTGCATATACTCATTTGCTACTGTTCATTTTCACATCTTTTTATTGAATTGTATGTCAAAGGTCAATTACCTGTGATAGAAGTTAGCAGACATTTCTCAGTGGCTATACCAATGAAGTCCTTTGTAGCAAAGTTACTTCCATCTACTTCCTCTTGAAATGTCCTCTGCTGCCCTTTATAAGCCATGGTGTTCTGTTCCATTTATAACAATCTTTATTATTTATTTATTTATTTATTTATTTATTTATTTATTTATTTATTTTACTCTGTCTCATTGGGAGCTGAGTAATATAAGAGTAAAACTGGTGGCTCTATCTCTTATGATTTACATTTACTCATTTCTTCATCTGTTAAAATACTGGTTTTAATGTTGTTATTGTATCATGAGCCTGTTGTGGGAATAGAAAAATGTAATTACTAGTCGGGACAATATTTGGCATTTAGTTACTACTCATAACTTTAGGTCTAAACATTCATACTCATAAGATTTATTATCACATCTATATCCACATCCTGATTTCTGAGCTCCATGTTCACATCTGAATATTATTCCCAGTTTCTTATTGAAGTTCCATATTTTTCTACCACAAACTACTACTTTCCCTTAATCTATTTTCTACTTCTGCCACTTTTTACCTGGTTATAAGATCACATTGTTAACCAAATAAGAAATAGAAATGTTATTCCTGAACTCCACATCTTAACTCCCATCTATTCAGTGAGGCCGTAGTATTCTTTCCTTTCTCACAAACAACACCCAATTTAGTCTTTATTATTTCATCACCCTACGGAAGTCCTACCAGATTAATCTCACAATACAACTGTAATTTACCACTTAAAGCCTACTTTTGTTTCCCCCCTAAAATTTCTTGTCCTGATTTTCGAGACTTTCTATGACCTGGCCCTGATTAACATCCACTCTTATATCCTATAACTCCCTTGATTATTACTAACCAAACCTATAATTCTTCCTTGCAAACATCTTGAGTTTCCCAATCTTTGCCACTTTCTTTCATAAATTGTCTCTGGGAATATTTCCCCATGGATTTGTTATTCTCACCCAACAAAAATCCCACACACCCTACATGTTTATACTTCAGTTTTTGAATTATTGCATGAAAATCGAATTACGTATTCTAAAATGATCTGTTGTTGGGGCTCAATCAGTTAAGCTCAGTTAAGCATCCAGCTCTTGATTCGGCTCAGGTCATGATCCCAGGGTCATGGGATATAGCCCGGCATTGGACTCTCTACTGAGCATGAAGCCTGGTTCAGATTCTCGCTCTCCCTCTATAAAATAAAATAAAAATGATCTATCATTTAACTCCCCAAAAAATTTAATTTCTAACCAAATTTAATGTCTCAATGTCATTTTTTTACCTATTCTTACTCTACTAGAGAAACCCATGTATTATTTTCAACAAGAAAGAATTGTTTGGAAACAGTAGTAAAGGAAGCTGTAGTAAGTAGAAAGAACACCTGAATTTGAATTCCTGATTCAGTCACTTACTAGCAGTGTGATCTAATGCAAGTCACTATATGTTTCTGAATCTGATTCTCCATAGAAATAGGAATAAAAATTTTAACTTCTGCTGTAGTAACAATATGATATTCATTACTTGTTAGCACAATGGCTAGTATTCTGTAAGGCTGAACGAGTGATTTATAGAATAATAAGCACAGAAACTTAGTTTATTAGTTCCATGCTGCATAGAAGGAAATATAAATCTATAAGACATGTGAATCAAAATCGAGCCTAATGCTTTAGGAGAGGAGGCTTGTATGCACTATTTCATTTCTGGTATTTGAGTTCATTTTACACCATGGTCCAGCCTCAGCCAACAGTAGAAACAAGTAAAAAGTGATTAGGAGACTACACAATCTAGGTAGTTCCTGATGACTTAACAGTGACACCATCTCTTACTAGGTTGGGATATAATATTTTTTTTTACCTACATTTTATGTCCAATCACTGAATATATTTAATGATAGCCACCTTCCCTATTATTGTTATCAATCCACATTATAATGCTGTTCACATAGAAAATTGGACATTTCACCAAATATTGTCTATCCAGCAATTCAGGTGGCCCACCAGCATACCTGTTAGCAACAATTTCTAGATCTGCCACTTGGTGTGGTAACAGAGTATACACCAAGGGACAAAGAACACATTTATTTATCTATGTGAGCACTACAGAACAGTACATAAATCGAGTCATTTTTCTCAGTACACTTAGAGTTTAGAAATCTCATTAACTAGGCAATGTGAAGAAGAGGAAGATCAGCTGAAAGAAACTGAGGATTCATTTTCTCATCCAATTATGTTGTTGGTAAATCCCCAGCACTAATCCTCTGATTGCCTGACTGAAGTTTCAATTTTATCATCTCTCTCTCACACACACACACCCCCTCATCTCCCACTGATATTCTCACCCCCAGTCCTTCCACTATGAAGTTTGCTTCTCCCATTCTGACATCGGGAAACATCTAATAGCTTGAATATTGTCTCATATAATTCTCTATAACTCCTTTATCCAAACTCAGTGTTTGTTGAATTCCTGATGATAGAAATCACCAGTGGTAACTGGCAACAGAACAGACTTTGAAGCTCTACCTAAGTCTACAGTCTTATTACCTCCAGAAATTGTATTCGGACACACTGAATATTTTAACAAGCACAGCAATAATTATTTTTAGTGTATACCTAATTCCTGATTGTTTTTTTATTCATTGTTGGCCTTATTATCTGTTTCACAATATTCCTGGGTGTTCCAACCTTCAAATTGATCTCAGTAAGTGCAACATACATGGGGATGACCCCAGATTTATTTGATCACCTATGAACTTTTATTTTCCTCCACTAATGGAAAAACTCCTTGGAAATGGTCATCTTTAGAAATTGCAGAACATCTAAAACCACAACTTCATACATCCTATCAAACCACTATTATCCATCTATCCATGTCTCCTCTGAAAGCCATCTCAGAATAACAACTTTAACTCTCACAGAAAGGTACACTCCACTTATTCTAACTATATATTGTTTGCTTACCTGAAAAGACCAAACTTTGCTTTCTTCTTCATCTATTGTAGATTCTGTAGTTCATCATTACAATCACTCCCTTAAAAATGAACTCTCATCTCCAGATATTTTTATCTGGTACTCCAGCTATGGATAAACTCAGACATCTGTTTTAGTAATGCAGTGGGTTATTGCTAGAGAAAATCTCACATCCTGAAATCAGTGCTGCTATAGACTCAATGGATGCTAACCTCATTTGGACACTTAACAAAGATCACTTACTCTCTATATAATTATTATATTCTACCTTTTTCCTTTTCTCTCAAACCTACCATTGCTTTGCTCTCTGATTTCATTTATTTTAGAGAGAGAGAGAGGGAGGGGCAGAGAGAAATGGAGAGAGAGAACCTTAAACAGGCCCCATGCCCAGTGTAGAACCCCATACAGGGTTCCATCTCATGACTGTGAGATTATGACCTGAGCTGAAATCAAGAGTTGGATGCTCAATCGAGTGAGCCACCCAGGTGCCCCTCTGATTTTATTTTTTTATGTCAGTTTTAAAATAAAAGCCTGAAGCATGAATCCCCTCATCTTCTTTTAAGTAAAATGTTTAATGTATTTGTTTCTGAATCTACTGGTTTTCTTCTATGAACATGGAAAAACTTCACATTGAATCAAAGGGCAATCTCTCCACAGAGGCTGTGGATCACATTTACATGACTTGTATTCCCACTTATTCTTTCCTACATTATCCATATCTTCTTCTCAGTAGAATGATTCCCATTAGGAATTAATGATCCTTTAAAAAATGATTCATATTAAAATTTTTTTTTGATTCTTCAACCCACTGAAGTTCTGCTTTCTTTTCTTCATAGAAAAATTTTTTGAAAAATCCTGTTTGTTCTGTTTCTAGTTCCTCACAATCAATCTGCCTTCAGCTTATACCAGTCTCATGTTCCTTTCCTCTTGACCTCTGTGTTTACAAATCCAGGGGACACAACTCTGTCCTCTTCCCCCTTTTTTTAAGTGTCATGTGAAGGAGAACTTCCTCCTAGAAACATTCTCTTAGTCTCTGTTGCAACTTGTCCATGTTCTCTCTCCTTTTTATATTTCATTTGTTTCTAAATTTCCCAAAAACCTTCTAAAAATTGGGGGGATTTTTTTCAATAATCAATTCTTAGGTTCCTTTTTTCACTGTTCTTTCCATATGTGATTCCATTCACACAAATCACTTTAAATGTCATCTATATGCCAACTGTTCCCAACATTGTAAGTGTAACAGAAAAACACTTCTATTTAAATTATATATTCAACTACCTCCTTTGTTTCTGTTCATGAATGTTTAGTGACATCTGAAAGATAACATAAGCAAGACTTTTGTTTCTACCCTCAAACACATTACTTCATTAACTTTCCTTTCAAATAAATGCAAGTAAGGGAAATATTGTCCTGAATTTTCAAACCAAAACCTGTGAGACTCTTCTAATTAATTTATCTCCATTATCTTCCCCATGCATTAATCAAGTCTATAGATCCAACCTCTAGACAATATCAAAAATCAATCTACATTTCTCCAGCACTCCAGCAGACTATCTTATCATGTCTAGACATCTTGAGATGTCTTTCCTAAATGATTCACCTCTGTCAATCCCTGTCAAGTCCATTCTTTAACTACAAAAACTCTCTTGAAAACATTAAAGTGGCCCATGCCACTGTATTCAGCAGACTTCCACTAAACAATGTAAGTTATAAAAAGGACCTTCTTTTATGCGGCCTATAAACCTATTCACAACCTAGCTCTTGCCTATCTCTAGAAACGTCATTTTAAATGAATCTATCCTTCACTCATCATGCTTTAATTGAGAGATGGAAAATTAGAGGCCTATGGATGTTGAGAGAGAATTCTCTGTAGGTTTGTTTTCACACATCTTTCACAAAGACGCACTGCCTATTCTAGGGAAACTTTACAAGCATGTTCATATAATGAACAGCCTTGGACTATAGAGATAGCCTCCCTCCAGAGCAAAGGGTTTGCTTAAAGGCTTGAAGATAAACATACCTACCCTCAGAGTAAAATGGCACTCTTGCTTTCCACCCCTTGTAAAATATTTGGGTTTTCTAAGATTAGGGTTCCTCTCCTATAATACAATCCAATTTATTTGCTGGTGTTGGATAGCTCCCTTGCATTGATCAGTGAGAAATGAGGCTGGAGGAACAAATACCAATGCTGATCACCTGACTAGTGTTACATTTGAGTAATAAACTGTCCTTTGTGTCTGACACAGGAGTCTTACATCTTGTGGTACTGATGAAATCTGAAGGCTAATTTGTTAGATTGCAAGTAGGGTAAAGTCCCAGGCCGTCTTCAGGTCTTGTGTAGTTCTTGTTTGGTCTTGATAATAATTACTGTGCTGTTTTGTTTTTACAATTTGAATTATTTGCCAATAGTATAAAATATGGAGATTAAATATAAAAATCTAGACATAAACTCTTGTTTAAAAGTTATGGTTTCTAGCTAAATTTGGGCCCTCCTTCATATGGCAAAATTTCTCGGATTGTATAGTGACTCTGATCTTTATGAGAAGTGTGTCTTCTCAGTTTACCAAAGACTCCCCCACACCTTTTTGTTATATTGATACTAGGGTTCACTGCCATTTTGTTACTTATCACTGAGACTGCACTGTTGTTTTTGCAATACTGAAAACAAAGTTGAGGGAAAAAACAAAAGATGGACCCAGAAGACATATGTATCATAAATTTATGACAGAGCATATTTCTTTGTGCTCCTGAAAAATGTTCCCATGTGTTTCATTTGTAATCAGAGAGTGTCCCTTTGGGAGAATACAATTAAGATCCCATTAATATGCAAATTAAATATAACTGGATAAAAAGAATACAACTAAACATACCCTTCTAACTTCACTTATTTACCTGACTGGCCCCAGTAGGCATTTGAGTCACAACCTCAGCTCTGGCCAAAATGCCCTGCTTTCAGCTCATAAAACAGGCCCAGAACTGTCCTACTTAGTGCCCTTTCATGCTGTTTTATCTGCCAGGAATGCATTTCCTGTGGATCTTCACACAGCCTGCTTCTTTTCATCCTCCAAATCTCACTCTAAATATCATTATCTCAAAGAGGTCTTCTCCAAACATCCTTTCTAATTAGATCTGTCCCTGTCATTTTCTACCATGGCACATTTTCATGATCTTGTCAGCACTTTTCAACATTTGTACTTTTATATTGATTTGTTTATATAACGTCTGTTTTACCACTAGACTCTAAGCTCCTTAAGGAAAGAGACCCTTCCAGGTTTATATATCTAGTGCAAAGCAAAGCATATGACCTTACCTGATTCAATATTTGATGAATAAATGAACAAATTGTCTTAAAATGTATTCTGATAGGATAGTTTAACATACTGACTCCCTATGGATTGCACTTGGCATTGAAAAATTTTATTGCTAAGGTGCAATTTGTTGGAGTGTTGACCTCTTAAATTTTTTCATCTTTTGTGAAACTTGTCCTAACAAAAAAAGAACTTCCTAGGGTAAAAAACATAAATCTCTAGCCACTTCCATTAGGTCAACTGTCTATCGTTCTATTTTTTGAAATAAACACTTTACCCTTTTCTTTAGTAGATCTTATCTTTAATTCTTCAACTCGCTATTCTCCAAATAGGGATGTGCTAGAGGAGCCCTGATTTTTGCTTTTTCCAAACTTTATTATTTAAAGTACTGTGGCTGATTTCAGTCTGTCAACATGAAGTCACTAAAACCAGATTTGGAAAGAGATGCACACAGTCTACTCTCGTGAGACAGGTAAAGTTGGCTAGATTATACCACTTTTTATAATGTTTTTAAATTGCATGCTTATGCATATCAAATTAGCAATTTGGCTGATTAATTTTATTTGGGTTTGGAAGTCTGTATATACCTCCACTTTTTCATTATGTATTTTATAACTTAATGTTTCATACCAATTTGGAAAGCCACGTAGCTCCATTTCCTTTTAAAGCCCGCATGTTATGAACTGATCTACGTACCCCTAAAATTAATACTCTGCAGCCTTCATTCCCACTGGGACTATATTTGGCGATAAAGCCTTAAGGAGATGATTGATGTTAAAGTAGGTCATAAGGGTAGGGTCCTAATTCCAGAGGACTGGATTCATTACAATAACAAGAAGAGACACCAGAGACCTTTCTCTGAGTGTGCACAGAGAAAGGCCATCTGAGAATACAGTGAGAAGGTGGCTATTTCCCAACCGGGACGAGAAGTCTCTCCAGACATCAACCCTGCTGGCACATTGATATTAGACTTCAAGCCCCTGAAACTATAAGAAAACAAACTTCTGTTGTTTAAGCCACTCAGTCTGTGTTATTATAGCCCTAGCAGAGTAATGTGCTATTAAATATTAGATATGCATATCCTTAGATTTCTTTCTTTCTTAAGCTAGATAAAAAATACTATAAAAACATGAAAAGGCAGATGTATCAAACTATATGTTACATACACTTACATCTTTTAATGAATTATGTATTGATATACAACCTACATTTTCTCACTGTATTTACTTTACTTTCACATATTAGAAATGTGATTAAGCTTTTTTTTAATTTTTTTTTTCAACGTTCTTTTTTTATTTATTTTTGGGACAGAGAGAGACAGAGCATGAACGGGGGAGGGGCAGAGAGAGAGGGAGACACAGAATTGGAAACAGGCTCCAGGCTCTGGGCCATCAGCCCAGAGCCTGACGCGGGGCTCGAACTCACGGACCGCGAGATCGTGACCTGGCTGAAGTCGGACGCTTAACCGACTGCGCCACCCAGGCTCCCCTGATTAAGCTATTTTAAGAAAAAGAATTTGATTATAAGTATGCATATATATCCATATAATATGAATTTTATATGATGCATATATTTAATATAAAAATTTTAAGTAACTTTTATAGACATCATTGAATTTTTAAATTCGTACTACTGCACCTTCGTTTAATGTGGTTTCAGAAGTGAATTTCCTCAAAGCAATATTCTTAATTAAAATAATAATAAAACCTTTACTTTCTTCGGTTTCTTTTACTTTGCAGTTAATCTAAGTGATTTTTACAGTTATCTCACTTTTCTTTAATGAGAGCTTATTTTCATCTTCATTTTATGGGAAAGAAAAACAACTAAAGAAAAATGAAGTAACTTGACCACTACAACTATTTTGAAATGTAATTTCAATGTGAACATATAGAGTTTGACTTTAGATTCTTTGTTTTTCAAAGATACTGAAAATATCTTCTTTAATTTTGATTCTAACTTATTTTTAATTTGGTTACTGAGATATAATGGATCTATAACATTAGTTTCCTATGTAAAACATAATGATTCAATATTTGTAGATACTGTGAAAGGATACCACAGTAAGTACAATTAATATCTATCACTATTAACATATTTTTCTTAAGAGAATTTTTAGGATTTACTCTCAAGAACTTTAAAATTTGCCATACAGTGTAATTAACTACAGTAAGCATGTTGGACATTACATACATGACTTTTTTTAATGTTTATTTTGAGAGAGAGCGCATGCAGGTGTGAGCAGGGGAGGCACAAAGAGAAAGGGAGACACAGAACTTGAAGTGGGCTCCAGGCTCCAAGCTGTCATTACAGAGCCCGAACCAGGGCTTGAACCCATGAACTGTGAGATCATGACCTGAGCTGAAGTTGGACGCTTAGCCGACTGAGCCACCTAGGTGCCCCATATGATTTCTCTATGTTGTAGCTGGAAGTTTGTACCTTTTGACCTCCTTCATCCATTTTGCCCAGCCCCACTCCCCACCTGTCGCAATTACTAATGTGTTCTTTGTATTATGACTTTTTCAAAGTTATACACATAAGTGACATAATACTGTATTTACCTTTTTTCTGACTTATCTTACTTAGCATAATGCCCTCCAAGTCCATCCATGTTATTGCAATAAAACAAGATTTCCTTCTTTTTTATGACTGAATAATATTCCATTGTGCATATATACCACATTTTATCCATCCATGGATACTTAGGTTGTTTCTCCTTATCTTGGCTATTGTAAATAATGATACTATGAACAGGGGTTCATATCTTTTTGAATTAGTGTTTTCATTTTCTTCTGATAAATACCCAGAAGCAGAATTGGTGGATCATATAGTAGTTCTATTTACAGTCCTATTTATATTTTTTTCAGGAAACTTCACACTATTTTCCATAGTGGATGAACCAACTTCCATTCTTACCAACAGTGCACAAAGATTATTTTTTCCACATCCTTGCCAACAGTTTTTCTTATCTTTTTGGTAATAGTCATTCTAATAGGTCTGAGGTGATATCTCATAGAAGTTTTGATTTGCTTTTACCCTTATTATTTAGTGATGTGAAAACCTTTCATGTACCTGCCGGCCATCTGTATGCCCTCTTTGGAAAAATGTCTATTCAGGTCCTCTGCCCAGTTTTTGACTATTTGGGTTTTTGTTGTTGTTTTGCTATTATAGTTCTTTTTATATTTTGTATCATAAGCCCTTATCTGATATGTTTTGCAAGTACTATTTTCTCCCATTTATTAGGTGGCCTTTTTTTTTTTTAAGTTGATTTATTTTTGAGACACAGAGAGAGTGAGCGTGCAAGTGAGGGATGGGGGCAGAGAGAGGCAGACAGAATTCCAAGCAGGCTCCACACTGTCAGCCCAGAGCCCAACATGGGACTCGATCCTTGAATAGTGAGATCATGACCTGAGTCTAAATCTAGAGTCAGATGCTTAACCAACTGAGTCCCCAGGCACTCATCTTAGGTTGTCTTTTTATCTTGGTGATGGTTTCCTTTGCTAGGTAGAAGCTTTCAATTTCATGTAGTGTACTTTTTTGATTTTTGCTTCTGTTGCCTCTGATTTTCATGTCAAATCCAAACAAATACCACTGCTAAAATTAGCGTTCGGGAGCTTACGCTTAAGTTTTCTTCTAGGAATTTTATGACTTCAGGTTGCATGTTCCTGTTTTTAATTTTTGATAATTGTATAAAAGAGTGGTCCAGTTTCATTCATTTGTAAATGGCTGTTCAGTTTTCCCCACACCATTTATTGAAGATACTGTGCTTTCCCCATTGTATATTCTTGGCTAAATTGTCATAAATTAATTTTTCACATATATGTGAGCGAGTGTACTTCTAAGCCTTCTGATCCATTATAGGTCTGTTGTGACACCACCATACTGTTTTGATTACTATAACTTAGTATAGTTTGAAATCGGGGAACAGGATGCCAACAGGTCTGTTCTACTCAATATTTCTTTGACTATCTGGGTTATTCTGTGATTCCATACAGATTTTAGGATTATTCTATTTTTTTGAGAAATGTCATTTGAATTTTGATGGGTATTGCATTGAATCTATAGATTGCTTTAAGTACTGTGGATGCTTTAAGTACTGTGGACGTTTTTACAGTATTATAATCCATGAGTATAGAATTTTTGTTTGTGTCTCCTTCAATTCATTGGTGCCTGATACTTTTCAGTCTATAGGTATTTGACCTCCTTGGATAAATTTATTTTTAGATATTTTCTTTTGTATGGCATTGTAAATGGGATTGTTTTCTATTTTTCTTTCTGGAATTTTAATACTAGTGTATAGAAATGCAACAGATTTATGTGGAATGATTCTGTATCTTCAAACTTTACTAAATTTATTGAGTTTTTGTTTTTTGGAGGTGGGGGTGGCACCTGGGTGGCTCAGTCAGTTAAGTGTTTGACTTTGGCTCAGGTCATGATCTCGCAGTTATTGGGTTCAAGCTCTGCATCAAGCTCTGTGCTGACAGCTCAGAGCCTGGAGCCTGCTTCAGATATTTGTCTCCTCTCTCTGCTCCTCTCCCACTTGTGCTCGGTCTCTGTCTCTCAAAAATGAATAAACATTAAAAAGAGAGTCTTTGGTGGGGTCTTTTAGATTGTTTTCCATATATGATATCATATTATCTGCAGTTCTAATTATTTTCCCATTTGGATGCCTTTCATTTCTTTTGATTGCCTGGTTGGTTTGGCAAAGACTTACAACACTATGTTTAACAAAAAGTGGTGAGAATGGGTATCCTTGTGTTGTCCCTGATCTTAGAGGAAAAGCTTTCAACTTTTTACCTTTCAGTATTATGTTAGCTGTGAGATTATCACACATATTATCGCTATAAACTTCCCTCTTAGAACTGCCTTCCTTAATTCCATAAGTTTTGGTATGCTGTATTTCCTTTTTCATTTGTCTTAGGGTATTTTTTTTTTATTTTATTTCAATTTCTGCTTTGACCCATTGGTTGTTCAGTAGCTTAGTGTTTAATTTCCACATTTGTGAATTTTCCAGTTTTGCTTAATTTCTAGCATGTTATCGTCAGAAAAAAAATCTTGCTATGATTTCAGTCTTCTTAAATTCATTAAGCTCATTTTGTGGCCTAACATGATCTACCCTGGAGTATGTTCTACGTGCACTTGAGAAGAGTGTGTATTCTATTGTTTTGGGATGGAATTCTCTGTATATATAAATCTGTCTGATCTAATGTGTGATTTAAGGTTGATGCTTCTTTGCTGATTCTCTGAATAATCTATTCATTGATGAAAGTGGAGAATTAAAGTCTCCTACTATTATTTTATTGCTATTTCCTCCTTTAGATCTCTTAGTTATTGCTTTATATATTTAGGTGCTCCTATCTTGGGTATGTAAATATATTTACACAAGTTACATTTTTTTATTGTCCCCTTTATCATTATGTGATGACATTTTTTTCATCTCTTAGGCTTTAAAACAGTACTACTGTGTCTGATAGAAGAAGAGCTACCCCAACTTTCTTTTGATTTCCATTTATATGGAATATTTTTTTTCATGTCTTCATGTTCAGCCTGTGTCTTTACAGCTGATATCTTTTGTAGGCAGCATGTGTCTGATTCGTTTTAAATTCATTTAGCCACTTACGTCTTTCAACTAGAAAATTTAGTCATTAACATGTAAAGTAATTATCAGTACATATGTATTTACTGCCATTTTGTTGTTTTCTAGGTGTTTGTGGTTCTCTTTTCCTTTTTGGCTTTCTTCTTTTGAGGTTTGATGAATTGCTCAGCGGTGTGATTAGATTTCTCTTTATTATATATCTGCTATAGGTTTTGCCTTGTGGTTACCATGAGGCTTTATGTGTAAGAGCTCACTCTCCTCCCAACTATTTTGTGTTTGATTTCAGTTTATATCTCATTTTCTCTTGTGTATCCCTTAACAAATTATTGTAGTTACATTTTTGTTACTTTATTAAATCTTCATGCTAGTTTTATAAGTGATTTTTTCACCACCTTTAAAACACTAGATTATTCTGAATCTTACCATATATTTACCAGTGAGCTTTATGCTTTGTTTACATTTTCCAGTTATTATCACCCTTTTTATTAAACTCAAAATGTCCTTTTTTTTTTTTTTTTTTTAGGCTAGTCTAGTGGTGAGGCACTCCTTCAGTTTTGCTTCTCTGGAAAACTCTTACCTCTTCTAATTTTGAATGGCATCTCTTCTGGGTAGATTATTCCTGATTGGAAGGCTTTTCACCAGCTCTTGGAATGTATCCTGGTCATGTCACTCCCTTTTGGAGTTCAAAATCTCATAGTCCTATGGGAATTCCTTTGTGTTGAATAAGTTGTTTTTCTCTTGATGCTTTTAAGAATCTGTCTTTGTCGTTGACAGTTATAGTTTTAATTATAATGTGTCTTCTTGTGGGTCTCTTTAGGGACCATTTATTTGGAATTCTCTGGGCTTCCCTCTAACTGGATGTCTCTTTCTTTGCACTGGTTAGGGAAGTTTTCAGCCATTAAGACTTCAAATATGCCTGTTGCCCATTTCTTTATTCTTCTTCTGGGACTTCTGTAATTTGAATGTAAATCTGCTTAATGTCCCATAAGTTCCCCCCACTATCTTCCCTTATTTTTGCAGCTGTGATTGAGTTGCAATGTCCTGTGTTCAAGTTCATAGGGTTTTGTTTTTTGTTTTTGGCTGCTTCATCTAGTCTGCTGAACTTCTTTAATGCATTTTTCAGTTATTTTTTTTTTTTCATTTCTGTGATTTCTATTTGGCACGTCTATTTTCTTTTTGTTGAAGTTCTCACATGTTCATCTATTCTTCATCTGAGATAAGTGACCATCTTCATAACCACGAAGTTAACCTTTTAATCAGAATTTTATGAAGGACTTTTACTGAGGGTTTATCTTGTCCTTTTCATTTGGAATGTATCCCTCTGTTTCTTCATCTTCCTTGATTCTGTATTGTTTCTATGCAGTAGATAAACCAACCACATATCCCTGTGTTGAGGCATGTCTTCTCCTAGAGGAACCTTATCATTAATGCTGTCCTACATCTTGATTGTGTCTCCAGGCAGCCTATTTTATCTTTAGTGTCTCCCAATAGTTAAGGATGTGCCTAGACCTGTGTCCCAAAGGGAAGGATCTCAGCACCTAGATTGAGGCTGATTAGAAGCCAGACCCTCAGGCAACAACTTTTAAAGTATGCTAATATATACAGTTCTGTGGCACCACATGCCTAAGTCCCTCTGGCCACCAGAACTAGATGCTGTAGAGTGGTCCCCTTAACAGTTGTAATAATCAGGATGCCAAATAAGTGTTTCAGACAAAGGGCACAAAGATGGTGTCCACCAACCCCTATCCTTGGAAACCACCACCTTAGGCTCCTAGATGTGTACCCAACCAAAAGCCTGCCTTCATCATGAAGCTCCAGGATCAACAAATATTAGAGGGACGTTTCAGTCTGCTGCCTGTACTGTGGGTGTGGTAGGCAGCCAAGAACTGTCTTTCCATTTGTTAGTCCCATTTGACCACGCAACACAAGTCCCACTGGCCACCAGGGTCAACCAAATAAAAGGTGTTTTCTAGGCAGCAGCCACATAAGCCAGGGACCTGATATAAAACCTGGGGCATTAGATACGTATATAAACTCCTCTGTAGGAGATAGGTGGATTGCAGTAGAGGCAGAAGGTGAGCATCAGAGGTCTCTGGAGAGGATCACAGTGGGCCCTTGGATGTGTGTTTAAATAGAAGACTACCTTTTAGGCTGAAACTCTGAAGATAAGCTAATGGTCCTTTTTCAGTGAAGTGCTGGGCACCTGTGTCTTTTGTCCCTTGTTGTGCCATAAGGGTAGTAGCTGGCCAACACCTGTCTCTATTTATTGCAGTCCTCTGGGACCCAGGAATATGGGCCCTCCTGGCCCTTAAAGCTAGGTGATCTAGAGATGATCCTAGATAGCAGTTACACAAATTGAAGCACCAGACAGAGGGTATAAGCTTCTTTCTTGGAGATGCCACTCAGCTGGAGTGAGGCACAGGGAGAACATCAAAATGATGTCCGGGGCGCCTGGGTGACGCAGTCGGTTAAGCGTCCGACTTCAGCCAGGTCACGATCTCGCGCTCCGTGAGTTCGAGCCCCGCGTCAGGCTCTGGGCTGATGGCTCAGAGCCTGGAGCCTGTTTCTGATTCTGTGTCTCCCTCTCTCTCTGCCCCTCCCCCGTTCATGCTCTGTCTCTCTCTGTCCCAAAAATAAATAAACGTTGGAAAAAAAAAAATGATGTCCACCAGCCACTGTTTTCTGAGAGCAGCTCCAAAAGTCCTTAGTTCTGTACCAAACTGGAAGCCTGACCTTCAGGCTAAGGCTCTGGGACAAGGAAATAAGCCTATTGTACAGCACAACTGGGCTCTATTTCAGTCCATACAAGAGCCCTTGGGATGATAGCTGGCCAAGAACTGTCTCCCATTGTCTTATGGGGTATAGAAATCAAAGCCCTGCTCGCCAACAGGGTCAAATGAACTTGGGACATTTCCTGAGTGCCAGTTGCAAAACACCATGGCATTTGACACATGTAAAAGCCACCTTCCTGGGTACTGTTGTTCCAGACTGCAGCAGAGAGTGTAAAGCTGGCACCTGCCAGCCTCTGTCCCTGAAGAGTGTTTCAGTAGGTTTTCCTAGATGTGTGTTAAATTAGATGTCTGCCTCTCCAGTCAACACTTTAAGATAAGCAAATGAGCCTCTATCACAGTCTCAGAGCATTTCAACCTGATTCCTATGCACTGGGCCTTGGGGTCAGTAGGTCTGTGCTCATGAGCCTTTGGAGGCCAATTTCTCAGTTTGCTATAGCCTTGTGGGTCTTGTGGACACAAGTCCTATTGGCTTTCAATGCCATCTTTTGGAGGCTCATATCCCAGGTGTAGGTCTTAAGATTGGGGGTGCCTGGTGAAGGATTTCAACCCTTCACCCCCCCTGGGGCAGATCCAGGTTTTGAGTTCCCTTCTGATTGTGGGTCACTGTGCCAGAGGGAGGGGATTATAGTGAGAATGTGTCTGAGCCTGCTTTGACCCAGATTTTTTTTTCTTCATTTCCCCAGAGTAGGAGTTGCTCAGCTGGTTGTTTTTGGTTGTTTTTTGTTTGTTTTTCCAGAGGAAAATTTTCCACATGTATTGGTAGATAAGGTGTACCTATGGAAGAAGGTGAGTTCAGGCTTTTCCTATGTCACCATCTTGAATAGGAACATTAGAGACTTCAGACATTATGTTTTACAGCTTGATTCTCACAGCATTATTCCTGTAGATTATGGTTTTGAGAAACAGCCCATATGAGAAAAGCAGGAAGGGGCAAAGGGAGAAGTTGAACTCCAACATTGTTTCAAATAGGTTGTCTCAGTTGGCATCAGATGGTCTTTCAGAGAGCTCTTCAAATCTAAGTGAAGACACCTTTGTGCCTGTCCACATAGACCAACCATTGGTACAAACTGTCCACTGAAAGGGCCATGACCTTGACCAAAGCAGTGCCTTAGGCTGAGAGCAAGGCCTAGGGAGGGACTCAACTGTGAACCATCAGCAATCCACACTCCCTGCACTGGGGAATCAGTACCTTGATATTGAAAGGGGAGGACCTTGATGGTGTTGAGCATCCCCTACATCCATCCTTTATACCACATGATCTTTAATGTAATTTCATCCCATCGGAAAGAGCTCCTGTAGGATATTGGTCGGTGGCTTTGCCTCTGCAATCTTTTACAAGAGGAAGGCTAATGGGAAAAACTGTAACCTGGTGTCAAGGGTATTGATCCTTATCTCTATTCTCAACAATACAGGTTTTTATTTCCCTCATTTCCACTGGTTTAGGTGGCTTATCTAGCATGGTGACCAAAAGGCCCATCCCTGTGACCTCTAGACTTCTGCTCATCATGGCCTCTCAGGTTGCGGCTTCTGCATTTGTTTTCATAATTGGGCAGGAAGGTGCCAGGAAATGTCCCAGTGGACATGATTTGAGGGCCAGATACATTCTTCCCTGCTCACATCCTACCACAGCCTCATCTTAACTACTCCTGCCATGATGGTAGCTCATTTCCTTGCCTGTCGCTCTCTGGATATAGGAAGCCAAAAGTAATTGAGTGGCAAGTAGAGTTTGCAGTTGTAGATGAGGCAGAATTTTAGCTTTATCCTCTTGAGGTTTTCAGCAGTACCTGAAAATTAAAGTGAACTAAGACAGACTGACAGGAGAAAAAAACAACACATTTATGGAAGTTTTACAAGATGTAGAAGGCCTTATTAGGGAATGAAGACCCCAAAAGTGGTAAAACCTGAAGGCCTGATACTAGGTTGAACAAAAGCAATTGCAGGAAAGTAACTAAACTATGAGTGAGGGGTGCTAAAGGAAGAGAGGAATTTTAACAAAAATCATTTGTTGCAAATATTGCACAAACTTTTGTATGGAATTCTCCCAGTGGAAGAGTGTTTCTTTTTTCTTCTTTGGTATAGGCAGGGCATCTTTCACATTGGAGTTACCTCCTGTTTTCAGAAAGAAAAGACTAGAACGCCCTCTTCCATCTGCTGTTTTTGAAGTGCCTTTAGCTCAAAATAATGCTTATGTAAAAGTGGCATATTTTGGGGTTTCATATTCTGCCACCCTCCACAGTTGATGGGACACTTCACTTCTGAGATCCAGGGCCTCTAAATCCCTGGACCCTAAAGTTGAGGGTCCAGGCTGGGATCCCAGAGATATAGATTGCGCTCTACCTACTCTGCGCCAGGAGTGGGAGGCCACAACCCAAGCCAGGCCTACCAATTTCTGTCCCCAAAATTTAGAATTGGCCTGGCTCCTTTTGAGGGTTAACTGTGAATTTGAGGGCTAGGAGAGACAGTTTTCTACCACATTGAACTAGGAGGCACAGACCAGTTTGCAAAAAATAAGAAAATGCAGATGCACAAAGGGAAGCAGGGAAGAGAGCCAGTGAGAAAAGAATCCCCGAGTTGCGCATAAACTCTGATCCCTTGTCCAGCTCTTTCCTGAGGCCAACCCTGACTGACTATAGGTTTCATTACCCCCAGTCCTTATGTTAATTCCTCTTTCTGCTTAAACTACACTGGTCTTTTCTGAGAAATGTAATGACTTTCCCATAGCAGCCTGCCCTTTCGCCTTTAAGTAATTGTGAAATGAGACTTAACATCCAAGATGCTTTGAAAAATTCAAATGAATATTAGACTTGGCAGTTGATAGGACTGGTGAGTTATTTTTAAAGCGCACATTAATAATAAGTCACCTGTTACTAATGCGGTGCACCCTAGTGGCAAAGCCGCATCTCTTGGAGCTGAAAAAAGTTTCACTTCACAACTTACTATAAATATAAATATTAATTCAGGGAAAGCATACTTCTATTTCATTTCCTTTTTTACTCATGGTTCTGTCGTGATGTAGTAGTTTTAGACTTGAAATAATTTTATTAAAAATCTTTTTAAATGTCTTGCCCAGCACTCTTGTTCCCACAGCAAAAAACAGTCTATTCATGGTCTGCGTTTTCCTTTTTCTCTTTTGAAAAGCATCACATATGTTAAGCTGTAATTTGAATAAAACCTTACCATTACCTACTATTTTCCAAGGAGTTCTATATTTAGAACAACTTGAGCCCCTCAGACTACCAGGTCAGGGTGTAGGTGGTGACATTACTATAAAACATGAAACCATGATTACACTCTTCGTTGTGTGCTTCCCTTTAAATATATGATTTCATTACTGTATAATTTCTTTGAATAATATTTTAAGTAGAAAAGAGTGAGTAATAAGACCGTAGTTTTACCCAGGAGCCTGCACTGAAACAAAGTGGTGCATGTTTGTTCGTGCGCTCCCCGGCAGTATGATGGATGGCGGCAATTACTGGAAAGAACAATATTAGTTTTACAGTTATTGTTATTAACTTAAAGTGCTAAGAATAAAATCCCATATTTCACTAGATACTCCAATCATCGCCAAAATAGGTGACAGAGGAACATTTTATAATCCCTGTATTTCACACTGGCTGCACAACTAGAAATTGGCAGAGTCAAATCATTTATATCTCCTTATTACCAGCTTGCAGAAGCCATTGAGAATATGGAACCAGTGATGGATATTTTTGTGGCAGATGTTGTTTTATTCTCTCCCACTGTATTAAATTTGCCATACGTTGGTTCCAGTGCAGTTTATTAAAGTTTCAGAAAGAGATTAGCAGCAGAATGGCAAGACCTACATCTTCTTACCCTTGTTTCCCATTAACAAAAAACCCACAAACTTATTTATTAATTATCAAGATCATAAATATGGGATATATATGTAGTCCATAAATATTTCAAGAGACAAGCTGAGCAGAGAATTTTCCTAAATCCCAGACATTTATACGGTTACCAAATCTTTCTTCTATAAATACGATGAATATCGAAATAAGTGTTCTCCATACAGTCCAGATAAAAGCAATTAATAAGGCATTAAAATATTTGTTGCCTAGAAAGTATTCTATTTCGTGTGATCGAGAGACTTGTAGAGAAGCCACAAGTATTGTGGGAAATTCCGCAGTTTCAATCCCAGCCTGCCGATTATGTGGCTTTGGGAAATTTACTTAACTCCCCCTGTTCTTTATTTCCCTAACTTATAAAACGGGGAAAATAATGGTTACTGCTTCACAGGACTGTTAAGAGGGTTAAATGAGTTTATTTAAGTAAGGCATATAGAACAATGCTGGGTATTAACCATATGTACATTTAAAATGTTAGCTATAGTGTTTAGTAATCAAGACTAGAACCAAGTATGTTGGAATCTTTAAAACAACACTCATGGAACATTCATTTAAAAATCCTTTAGATATATTAAGGCCTGTTTTGGACCTAAGGTATTTTAAATAAACCAGCCCGGATGAAATAGATTTCTCCCAAGCCAGGTACACCCGGTTTAAATGGTCATAAGGTCATTACTGAAGAACATTTTAAACCGATATCTGATCTCCGTGTGTTTGACATGTTCACTTGGAGGTTTCACTGTTAGTTGGACGAGCTAGGTTATAACTGCTCCGAATATTTTGGCTCATTCTCAAGCTCTCCCTATATTAAAACCATTTGCACATCCATTTTCAGTAACCACCACATAAGGCATCAGTCCACTATAAAAACATTTGTAACAGAAACTCTCTCAAACAATTTGAAAGCTATTATGACTTGCACTGAGATTGCTCTCTGAAAATGTACAGGATAAAGCAATCAAAGAACATTGACAAAAGTAATGACGATTATAAAATAGAGCATGTAAGAAGAGGCTGCATATGCTAGCATACCACCTTTTTATAGAATAGCTTTTCAGATATTGAAAAGTTTCATAAATGCTTTTGGGGAAAAAAATGAGACCCTAGATTCGTCGTCAACCCACTTTGCATTCATTGTGAAACACACTCTAATTTGGCTCATTCATCATTGAAACCGAACTACCTTCTACCTTGCTTTTGTCTACTGTTGAGTATAGCAAGTTAAATACTTTTCCTCTAACCATTTTCCAGCTAGATGCAGCTTATAAAATAGTTTTGGCCATAGAGTTGTAAGCGTTCATTTGCTGAGGATATCTTTTCTTCTAAGACAAAAAGTCCAATGTTTGCAGTGAAAAGGTGTGTGGCTCTTTTTCTGGCTAGAGGTGAGGTGACTATCCTACAGCCAGGAGGGTGAAAGTTTGAAAGATGAGGACATATTTGTACCCATGGGGGTATCCTTGAAAGGGTACACCAGACCAACCACTGCCTATATCCAGACTTCCTGTTAAACTAAAAAGATAAATGCCTTCTTTATTTAGCCTACTGGTTATGAGGGTCCACATTGCCTCCTCAACTTTTAGAATGTAGTTTATCAATGCCCCTCCGTATCTTTTCTATCTACTTTCACTTCATGAAACATCAGAAAAGTTCCAGGGAAAGCATTCAGTTCTCTGTAAAAAAAAAAAAAAAAAAAAAAAAAAAAAGAATAAGGTGTCTTCTTGTTCTTAATTTTCATCAGCCTTAAATATTTACTGTATATTCACAGAGTGGAAAGAACATTAGAATAGAGTTCAAGATTTTAATGCTTTCTGAATATTTAGTGCACAACTTATTTCCATGGAAGTTCTATTTATGCTGCTGTTTGAGAATAGAAAATTATTATGTTTAATTATAGAATCCCTCATGGTTTATCTTTGCAGCTAAATTTCAGGCCACTTAGAAGCTGATAGCTTTTTCCTGCAGATTCTGGTATAGAATTGTGAACAAAGTACATGTTCAATAAATCAGTAATGAATGAATACACTGGATAAGCTAAATTGATAAATATTTAGCTCTATGAAAAACAAGTAATAAAATGTTCACAATGCATACATGTAGTAAGTATGTTTTAAACCATTAATGTCTGCATGGCACTTTCATTTCCTGTGCAAGAAATTAAGCCACCAAATAAAACCAGTGATGATAGTCAACATTTTCTTGGAAACACGTAACTTCTGTATTTGTCATATTTCGTTATTAAGATGGCAGAAATAACTGTAATGATCTTTTCATATAATTTTATTATTCAGTAATTAACTGGTATCTGGTTATCCCATTAGCTATTTAAGAGAATTAAGACTCTGTCTACAATTTAACTGTATTATCAATTTCTGTCCGATAGAAGTTTATTAGCAGTGCAACTATACTCATTGAGATAGTTTTAAAAGAGATTTAGTCAGGAAGTAGGGCTCACATAAATGATTCTTTAAACTTCTTTGCAATTCAGATATCCATGACTTGATCTGAAAAAGGAAATAAGTCAGTAATTCAACAAGAAATTTGCCTACATTTTACACAAAAGCAGGTTTCAATTTTGTGAACCATAAAGCTTATATACAATTATATACAAATATATACATTTTTATGTACTTTCAACTAAAGAACGCTAAGTTCTTTTATATGTTTATTTTATTCAATTTCTTCCCAGTGAGGGGCCGAGAAGTTTGTAAGTCATTAACTTCACCCATAAATAATATGACTACTGATAAGTTTTATACTAGCCATTTTTTTCTGAGATAACTGAGTCGCCTACATACTTTTATACTGAATGAGAAAAATGTACTTGACTACTTGAAATAGGAAGTTGAAAAAGCTGTTTTGTTGAGTGGGAATACATTTACTGAGTAGCGTGCTGTGTGTATCATACACATGACCTGTGCAACCATCATTAGAGAATCATTGCCTTTATGACCAACTAAAGCCAAAGGGTTTGAAAAATTACTAGGAATTAACAAAATACTAGGAATTGTGTGTCTTCATCAATTTTGACCTCTGCTCTGATACCAAATTTGCACAAAATGCTCTTTATGTGCTAAAAACATATATTTAAAATATCTATGCAAGCTGCCTTATCTCAAGAAGTCATTTATTTCCTACCCTCGAAAGTAGCTTTGAAAGTGTGAAGAATATATTATTTCTATCTTGGTTCATTTCAACCGACTTTAAAAAACATTGTCTTTTCAAAGTAATAGAAAAAATAGATTGCAAAGATCAAGTAATCCTCATCTTCTACCTGAGTTCACTTGATAAGAAGTTTAAACTCTAACTGCTATGGCACTGAACCTTGTTCACTGTCATCTCTTAATGTAATTTAATTTAAAAGAACACCTACACTTCTTAACTCCTGCATGCTTCAGGAACAACTATATTTCTTGTGTTTTACTTGGTGTAATCAGTTAAACTTGTCAGTTTACCTACTTCTGCTCCTATCTGTATCTCAGGGCAAATTACACTATAAATCCATGTCATGGGACATTTAGAGACCCTAGAGAGTACTAGGTTCTATTTCACTTAGGTGTTTTCCTATGTTAACATACTACCATTAAGAATTTCAAATTGGAAGCCAAAAAAAAATTTAGATGTTTTCAGTGGGCTCCTTTAACTTACATTTCAGACATAAGTCCCTAAAGAATACTCTTCAGAATCATAGTAGCAAGTATGCATTTATTGCTACTCTAAATCAATTGCTAATTAATTCCACAAGGTACAGATGGCTTTCTCTTTAGCATTAAGTTTACTCTAGAAGTTTTACAGGTTACAAACTGCCATGGAGTTTGTAGCAATATATTCTTCTCTTTATTCTTCTCTTGTGTTCTCAAGGCCTGATCCTGAATTCTATGTGAAGTCATTGAGTGGCCAAAGTTATTTTAATAAGGACAAAAAGTATGTTACTAACACTTCCTGCCCCAGTATTATTTATAGTATTGTTAGTTTTAAAGGTACTTGGATAATTTCAAAATCTTTCTTTTATAATGTTTATTTTTGAGAGAGGGACAGAGTGCAAGTGGGGGAGGGGCAGAGAGAGAGAGAGACAGAATCTGAAGCAGGTTACAGGCTCTGAGTTGTCAGCACAGAGCCTAATGCAGGGCTCCAACCCACTAACCAGGAGATCATGACCTGAAAGGAAATAGGACACTTAACCAACTGACCCACCCAAGGGTCACTCGAACCTTTTTTTTTAACGTTTGCCTATTTTGAGAGAGCACACATGCAAGTAGGGGAGAGACAGAAGGAGAGAATCTGTGGCTGGCAGTGAAGAGCCCAATGGCAGGGCTCAATCCCAGGAACCATGAGATCATGACCTGAGCCAAAATGAAAACTGAGAGTTGATGGGGGGTGGGAGGGAGGGGAAAGTGAGTTGATGGGCTTTTGAGGAGGGCACCTGTTGGGATGAGCACTGGGTGTTGTACGGAAGCCAATCTGACAGTAAATTTCATAGTAAAAAAAATGAAAAAAACAAGTGTTGGATGCTTAACTGACTGAGCCACCCATGCGCCCTGGAAATCTTTTTATTTATTGGGTTTACTATTTACTTGCAGACTAATAATGAAATCTATCACAAGATGAATGTTTTTAACATACAGACTGCATTTAAACTTCTCATAAAATTCTGGTCCCAATAGTTAAGGAATAAGTCCTCTAATTCTTAAATTTTCAATTTTAAATCAGAGCTCAATTCCCACATTAGTCATTTACATTCTAAAAATAAACTTTTAATATTTGTCTTTTTCATATCAGACTATCTTGAAGTATTATAATTACAAAAAATTACCAAGAAATTAGAGATTGACATTTTGTTGATTTTCTATTTTTGGCTTGTTTGAACTTTTTAGAACTAGTCCTGTACTTTCAAGGAAAGATTTGGTCTGTTCTATTTGCTCTTACCATTCAATGCATTTCTAAAGAAATGTTTTCATTTCAAAGATTGTTACTTAAATATCTTAAAACTGGTTCTCATAATTACATTTAAAATTAAGATGTTCAATAAAAAATATTAAAAATATGCAATTAATTATAATTTATTAAATTGAATGACAGAAAGAGAAAGTACAGCATGGTGGGCCATGTGACATTTATTTTGAAATATCATTATTCCTACATAATGTCCAAATATAAAATATTTATCCCTTTCTCACATTCTAATGGTGGCCACCATCAGTAATTTGGTGTGTATCTTTCAGGAGATAATTGTTTGTGTATGTTTATATATATAAATAATATTGGGGCACCTGGGTGGCTCAGTCGGTTAAGCATCCAACTTCAACTCAGGTCATGATCTCACGGCTCATGAGTCCAAGCCCCGCATCAGGCTTTGGGCTGACAGTTCATGGCCTGGAGCTTGCTTCAGATTCTGTGTCTCCCTCTCACCTTGCCCCTCTCCCACTCTCTCTCTCACAAAAATAAACATTAGAAAATTTAAATAAATATTGGCACAAATATGAGTAATTTTAAAAATATCTAAAAATGTTTTATACAAACACAGTCACATCATGCATAAGGTGGTTTTCCAACCAAATTTTGCTCTCTTTTTAGCAGGATTATATATGCTAGTAATTACACATTTTGTTTAGTATGCATCATTTCCAGGTTTTTATTAATAACTTATAAAAGTACTGGCTTTATATAAATTTACAATTTTATACTGAGTTTTTTTCATTGTAGGGACACCTGGGTGGCTCAGTCGGTTAAGCTCCGACTTCAGCTCAGGTCATGATCTTGGGGTTCCTGGGTTTGAGCCTGGGGTCGGGCTCTGTGCTGACAACTCAGAGCCTGGAGACTCCTCTGGATTCTGTGTCTCCCTCTCTTTCTACCCCTCCCCCTGCTCATGCTCTAGCTCTCTCTCTCAAAAATAAATGTTAAAAAAATATAAGTTTTTTCACTGTTGATTATCTTACAGTTAAAAACTCTAAATTCAGTGCTGTCTTTAGGGGCCACATTTTCAGGAAGGATTTAATGCAGTGATAATGAGCACAAAAATGATGACAATAGTATTTGGACATACTATCCATACAGTATTTACAAAACCTTTTACTAGGATACTAATCTACCTTTTAGGCTATAAAGTAAGGTTTTCTTATTATGAATTGAAAACTGGTCACAATATAAAATGCTTTATCCCACTTAAAATTTAAATAGTGATTACAGAGTAATTCATTTCTTGTCATTGAGGAGTTTTCCGATCTGATGTAGTCAGCAGATGGCAGGCTTGTATTACATATCATCTGAATTTAGAGTGGAATGCCTGTTTATTTTAAAATGAATACTCACCTATATGCTTTTTGATGTTTCTATGTAAAAAGAAATGCAAGAAATAGTTTGTAACTTTTCTATAACCAGATAAACCAGTTTTTTTTAGAACCAGTTTTTCTATAACCAGTTATTTGTTGAAATAACTTAAGAGTTGTGTAACTTGAAGTCCTGTTTATTACTTTTATAACTTGCTTTAAACATCACTACGATAGGAACACTAACACTGACAATAAGCCAAAAAATCAGATTGCACTCCAATTCAAGATAGTCAAAAAGTATTGAAGAGTTTATAAAAAAAAATACATTGTAAGAACTAATCCATATCGAGTAAATAAGCCTTTCAAATTGAATATAAAATGCATACCAAACAGCTCATTTGAAAAGCAAACACATATTGCTTAAGATTTGAGAAGTCTGTATGAAACCTGCTTATTGCTACCTTTCATTCATTCATCTTGACGGTCCATGCACACTGGTGTGGTATGAGACAAGGTGTTATTGGAGGTTTGTGTCCTACAATCACATCAGTTGATATGATACAGCAAATCACATGGCACGTCCCTTACCAGCATGACAAAAATATTTTCTTCTGCCAACTGCAACATGTGTGGAAGACAGCAAATCACGTATGCCAAGATTAAATGTCTTTATGCAAAAGCTTATTGAAAATAAAATTAATCCTCAAAAAATCTTATTTCATAGGTTATATTACTATAAAAAGATGAATTTGGCAACATCATTATGCACTAGATGTTAACGCAGGAAGTAGCATTATCATGTACTTTTTTCATTTTCAAACAGAATGAGTTCGAAAGAAAGTTAGATGTATGCCTGAGGACACAGGGACAGCCAGAGAGGTGTACTGTGGGCATTACCATGCTCTAATATGTTCTTTTTAGTGATTTTTCTGCCTCAAGGTTGTGGCCAAAGAGGAAGTTATAAAGCATATGAAGAAATTCTCCTAAGCACATCTCTAACACAGTGAGCCAGAGGTCATTACAGCTGGTAAACTTTTCACATTTGGTTACACTCTTATATTTCCCTGTTTTTCCCAGGGGTGTCTGAGATGAGCATTGACTTCGAAGAATAACTTGTCTTTGTACTGCAGACTCAGATAATTATTAGCAGAGAAAAACGCAGAAAGTCTCTACAACACTGTTGGGTTTTATTTATTACCTGTTTTGTTTGTTTCTTTTGTATGCTGTTCTGAAATTTAAACTGCTAACTAGAAAAGGCGACATCTGCTCTCGGCACACAGGGGCTCAGGATTCAACAATCCTGATGTCCTAATCAGCTTTGCCCTCTGTTCACACCATGCATATTGTTATCACTGTGGTTGTATCTGTTGATGTTAGCTTTTAATTTCATGAACATGAAACTTATGTTCACTTTTCTGAAAGCTAATAAAATTAGTATCTATCTTTTCCCACTGCAAAATCTCTAGTAAATCCTTTTTTTTTTTTTTTTTTCCACCTAGGGTCTGGAAGAACTGTCAATTTCGCCTCATCTGTTTACTCTTTCAGCAACTATCACTATTTTTCTGTTCTTACCCAGGTGAATGGGAGGAGAAAAGCCAAAAAAATGCCCCCAGTGGTTTCCTGCTTCTAAACCCTTGCAATTCAAAATGTGGTCCTCAGATCAGTAATGCTTTGGCATCCTCTGAGGACCTGACAGAAGTATGAAAGGCCAGACCCCCCACCCCAAATCTCTGAACTCTCTGTAGGTACGCAAGATCCACAGGTGACTCACATGCAATGCATGATGAAGTCAGCATAGACCACCACTCGATACATTTCTGCAAAATAAGAGGAAAAGAAAAAAAAACCCACAAAACCTTAGCCCATTTGTTTTTCCTAAAGACCACTAAGCATCAGACTCAAGGAAGGGCAATGGAAAAAACTTTGTTTCAGCCAAGTACTATATATGTAATCATGTATTCCATTTTGGGGTATCACCAGCCACATTTTCAAAACAACTGTTTCCTGGGGAAATAAACTATCTGGCAGAATTCAGTAACTGCATGTGAATAATGAAACTCAATGGGGGATTACAACAGTTCCTGATTTAAATAGGAGGGTGCTTTGGTGTTAAAACCATGGTTTTTTTTTTTTTTTATTTATTAAAAAAAAATTTTTTTTTAACGTTTATTTATTTTTGAGACAGAGACAGAGCATGAACGGGGGAGGGGCAGAGAGAGAGGGAGACACAGAATCGGAAGCAGGCTCCAGGCTCCGAGCTGTCAGCACAGAGCCTGATGCCGGGCTCGAACTCATGGACTGTGAGATCCTGACCTGAGTTGAAGTCGGACGCTTAACCAACTGAGCCACCCAGGCACCCCAAAACCATGGGTTTTTAAAGCAGAAAGCTTACAGACCTGCTTTTTAAAAACTTATAATGCAACATGGAAGACACAACATGCTATCATTTCTCTTCATTTTCAGATCCCAGGGTCCTCCCTTTTTCTAACAAAATCTGAGGAATTCTCCTGTTGGATTTTTTTCCCTTTAGTGAAAATTCTGTAATCATTTTAGATGTCTCTACAGAAAATGTGTAATTAATGATGTGAAGTGGTTTGTAAGGGAACATTTTATCAGAAAGTACAAGCGAGTAAATGAACTCTTACAATTCAATTCTATGCTTCAGTTTCAAATATAATATGCAAATCTCTACCCTTTGAAACCCTACAAAATGACTTTCTGAACTCTATTATCCTAGGTTTAGTATAGTGATTAGACTGGGTCATCTCCTCTACATTGTCAGAAACTGTGCTATTTGGTAATTATCTAATTGTTGTTTTATTTCCCTTTTGATTATTTTATTCTCTGTTATTATTTTATCTTTGGCCTCAGACACATTTTTTTCATATTAAAATTGCATTTGATTAGCTTTCAACTTTCTCAGACACACATGATGAAGGGGTTTAAATCAATGTATCCTTCTATGTTTTGGCCTATTTCTTTGTTGCAATTCAAGTGACAAATTGCTATTTGTCTGATAACTATTATCAAATATTTCAGCATGTGAGTTGCTATTATCCAAGGGAATTTAAGTCAACAAACATGTACTTAAAAAGCAGTAGTGAAAAAAACACTATTCATAAAGTCAAATGTCCTGTAGTTTTTTTGGTCTGGCAGACTAGTTACAGATGTTACAGACATATAAAAACATATCGTTAGTGGAACAGGAACCTGATTCCACATGGGTACTTGGCATTCTCAAGGTCTCACAACCACTTTGAATAAGCTAAGCCTGAAACGATTGGTCACTTTATTATTTTTTTAAATACTGAAATCAACCAAGCTATTTCTAGCCCCCATTTCTTTAACTTGGATAATCAAAATGAGTTTAATAAAACCCTGTCAACCAAATATCACATTATGCATAATAACATGTATCTCAAAGGTTATATTAAATGGAAAGATGAATCTGGAAAGCTAAGAGAATTACAGGTCATGGCTCAATGTGAAATCACCATGGAAACAGCTTTCATGGCCAATTTGTGGGGAGATGTCAAAAGGCAGTAACCTGTGACTTCTTTTTCCAAAGCCTTGTCTAGGAAGGTTACAGGTTCTATATCCGCTTTCATGATGACATTTGTCTATGTTTTTGTAGGTTTCTATTCTGACAAGCACAAAACCCTGCACCAAGTTGAACCTGTCCTTTGTGATGAAGCTGTTGAACAGAAGAGCAGCATAGCAGTCTGTCTATTCTTGCTCCACATTCAGCTAAATGCCAACTCTGATCCCTTTGAGATGGTGCACAGGCTGAACTCAGGGAGAGTGTCATCTCTCAGTATCCAAGCTTCTTCAGAGAACCATGTGGTGAAACTTCTTGATTAAGGTCATGTTTTTAGTCCATGGCATCAATTTTTTTTTATAAGCTAAAGGATTATCTATCATCAATCTCTATATAAATATAGATACAAATAGATAAGATAGTGCTTCCAGCTTTTACTTCCAAATGATAAAACTATGCAAAGATAAATTATACAATTCAGATATTAGTTTTGCATTATCTTATATAGTTTTGCATTGCAGTCTTTGTGATAAAATTGCATCTTTTGGGGTTTTATGTAAATCAGGCATGTATCAAAGAATCCTTTTAATGTGAGACTATATTTTACTGTAAAATAACTATTTTCATCTTAGCTTTGCCTATTAGATAGAATAATTATATTAAACCTTGATCTCTAGTCATTGCAAGCCATCAGTTTTAGATGTTTTATGAGCTTATCTGTAGTTTCCAAAAGACATCTGTATTCAGGCTTTATAGACTTGGGTAGAAAACTATGTGTCCTTGGATGGGGACTCATACCAAGTCTAGACAGAATTACCTTTTGCAAACATGTTCTTTCCATACTCTTTACCCGTAGTTTGTAGCTTAAAATATTTTAAGTCTTCAGGGTCACTTACATTTTAACTTAAAGTTGTGGCTATGTACTCTAGTGTCAGTACAAGGATATGTAACTAGAAAAAAGGTCTCTTTCCAGTACTACACACTCATTTCTTTTTTCAATCCCAAAGATCACTAGTTTCAGCTTTGACCGTTGCTGATTTAAAAGGGAATTGAAACCACTAAAAACTTGAGACCATTGATCTTTTTTCTTTGTTAAGAATTGTTAAAAAGGGAATCCAGACCATTAATTGGAATTCCAACTACTCTTCTTAATTAAAATAATATTATGGCTATGAGGACAAACTCATTATTTTCTTGGATACTCATTCCCCAAGAGACTCAAAACAAACATCCCATTTTAAAATGGAAAACGTTTTAATAGAAAAAAATGTACAATTTGGCTTAAAGTACTCCAGTATTCATGAAAAAAAAAGTATTAATTGCAATTTCTGTTGCATTTCAAATAAGCAATTAGAGGTGTCTGGGTGGCTCAGTCAGTTAAGCGTCTGACGTCGGCTCAGGTCATGATCTCACAGTTCATGGTTTCAAGCCCAGCGTCAGGCTCTGTGATGACAGCTCAGAGCCTGGTGCCTGCTTCTGTCTCCCTCTCTATCTCTGCCCCTCCCCTGCTTGCACTCTCTCTCTCTCAAAAATAAATAAATGTTTAAAAAAAAGTAAAGATAAACATGATTTCCTATTTTAACCTAAAATAAGAGAAATTAGCCTGTAGCTAATGAGATTTTTCTGGTACAGCACAAAGTTGACTGCCTCATTTGGTTATTATAGCTTTTGAAATAATTGTGACAATTTCTGTTTCACATAGTTGAGAATGTCAGTTGAAGAGCTTTACATGTTCTTTAAAAGTCAGTGAGATGGCTACTTCTTTTTTCCCCTGATATGTAGCTACACAGGCTCTGAGTAGAAATTCCTTTGAAAACTATAGTATATGTATACATGTGTATTCACATTAAGCTTTTAATGTGACAACCTGACTTCTTTGAATTTGATGTTTTATAAATTTGTCTCTGATACCATACAGCTCATCTTCCAAAGTTTTAAAAGAAAATTCTATTTTCTGTAAGTTATCTTTACAAAAGAAAAATTACACAAATATATTGTGTTGATAGAATAATTACAATGAAAGGAACTACTTCTTTTTTTTAATTTTTTTAACATTATTTATTTTTGAGACAGAGAGAGACAGAGCATGAACGGGGGAGGGGCAGAGAGAGAGGGAGACACAGAATCGGAAGCAGGCTCCGAGCCATCAGCCCAGAGCCCGATGCGGGGCTCAAACTCACGGACCGCGAGATCGTGACCTGGCTGAAGTCGGACGCTTAACCAACTGCGCCACCCAGGCACCCCTGAAAGGAACTACTTTAAGTGACTTTAAAATACAGTAATTAGAGTTGGGCTCCTGGTCAGGTGACCCAAAAAAATGGGAAGAGGATAAAACTGCTGTTAGTATCACATTGTTAGTAGCCACCTGGAATTGTTTTTCTGAGATACAAGTTTTCTGAATAATTATGTAAGTGCCTAACATGGAAAAAAGAGATCCTGATTTCATTTTAAATTCAGAACTGTATGTGTAATCTTATATTTACACACATCATGTATTTTCAAATTTAAAACACATTTCCTAGCTCTGTTAAATCGAGAGGACTGGAATCATTGATCCAGTCAATAAACAGACACTGTTATAGTCTACACTGTGATTTCTAAATATCATTTCTCATTTAAAAAATAAATTTTTGGATTTAAGGCCTAGACAGGAAGTATACAAAATAATTTGGGAACATCCTCTCATACCAAAAGAAAGAAAACTAAAGAAATTTACAAAGTTCATGTCAAAAGGAGGTAGAAACCAAGTTAAGTAGGTTATCGTGGGACAAAGTTGGACACATTTAAGCATTGATAGTAATTAAAAAAAAATGGTTTCAAATACCTAAAAGGTTTAAACCCAAGAGGTCTTAATGGCACTCACAACCTACAAAATTTCATTGAATACCAGAAAATCAACTCTATTATTCTGGAAAATGGTGAAAAAAAAAGTATTCTTTAGACTAACCAACTAGCTGATGAAGGGAAGATTTTCTGTATAGTTGTCTATCCATAATAAATAAGGAATGGTAAGCTATAAAGAATAAAATACCTACAAATAAACCTAACCAAGGAGGTAAAAGACGTGCACGTTGAAAACTATAATACATTGACAAAGGAAACTGAGAATGATGCAGAGACATGGAAAACTAGTCCATACTCATGGATTCAAAGAATATCATTAAAATGTCCATTCTACTCAAAGAAATCTTACAGATTCAACTCAATCCTTATCAAAATACCAACAGCAGTTTTCACAGAACTAGAACAAATAATCCTAAAAACGGTATGGAACCACCAAAGACCCTGAATAGCTAAAACAATCTTGAGAAAGAAAACAAAGCTGGAGGTATCACAATCCCAGATTTTAAGATCGAATACAAAGCTATAGCAATCAAAATTGTATGGTACTGGCACAAAAATAGACACATAGATTAATGGAACAGGATAGTGAGCCCAGAAATAATCCCCTGCTTACAGGGTCAGTCTACAACAAAGCAGACAAGAATGTACAATGGAAAAAAAAAGTCCCTTCGACCAATGTCCAGTTGGGAAAACTGGACAATTACATGCAAAAGAGTGAAACTGGACCACATTCTTCCACCATACACAAAAATAAACTTAAAATGGATTAAAGATCTGAATATAAGACTTGAAACCATAAAATCCCTAAAAGAAAACATAGGGAGTAATCTCTTGGACATCAGCCTTAGCAACACATTTATGGATATGTCTCCTCAGACAAGACAAATAAAGGCAAAAATTAACATTTGAGATGATACTAAACCAAAAAGCTTTTGCACAGTGAAGAAAACTATCAGCAAAACAAAAAGGCATCCCAGTCAATGGAAGAAGATACTTGTAAGTGATATGTCCGATAAGGGGTTAATATCCAAAATATATAAAGAACGTATACAACTCAACACCACAAATAATCTGATTAAAAATGGGCAGAGCACCTGAATAGACATTTTTCCAAAAAGACCTACAGATGACCAACAGACACATGAAAGGATGTTGAACATCTCCAATCATCAGGGTAATGCATTGAAAACAATGAAAAATCTTATACCTGTCAAAACAGCTAGAATCAGAAAGAAACAACAAGTGTTGACAAGAATGTGGAGAAAAAGAAACACTCCACTGTGGGTGAGAATGCCAATTGGTGTGTCAACTGTGGAAAACAGTATGGAGGCTCTTAAAAAATTAAAAAGAAAATTACCATATGATCCAATAATTCCACTACTGGGTATTTACTCAAAAAAAAACAAAAAACAAAAAAAACCCCACTAATTCCAATGTGTGTGTGTGTGTGTGTGTGTGTACAGCCAATGAAATATTATTCAGCCATAAAAAAAAGGAATGAAATCTTGCTATTGGCAACAACATGGATGGATTTAGCGGTAACCACACTAAATGAAGTATGTCAAAAAGATGAAAAGAAATACCATATGATTTCACCCATATGTGTAATCCAAAAACCAAAGCAAAAAATACCAATAAATACAGAACTGATGGCTGCCCGAGGGGAGGGAGGTAAGAGGATGGATGAAATTGTTGAAGGCAAGGGGAAGGCCAGGCTTCCAGTTATGGAATGAACAAGTCATGGGCCACAGCATGAGAATATAGTCAATGTTACATAACAGCATTATATGGTCAAAGTTGGTAACTACACTTTTGGTGAACATAGTGTAACAAATAGACGTGTCCAATGTTGTACACCTGAACTAATGTAACATTGTGTGTCAGCTATACTTCAGTCAAAAGAAAAAGAAGGAATGAGAAAATATTAACGTTTTTAAGGCTTTTAAAAATAGCAAAAATAAGGGTCAAAGTTTTTTTTGTGTTAACTACACAAAGATTTGTTACTCCATATGGAAATGTACAATAGCACTACTAAAGAACACTAGCCAAAGAAAAATGCCAAATATTATTCTTATCAAGCCTGGACAAACCAATTTATAGAAAATTTAAAGGATGGAGATACAAGTTACAGGACAACATCGGGATACAAGAAATAAGACCCTGACTAGTTAACTTTACAGATTATACAGCATGGTTTCTTTCTCTTTGTCTTTAAAGGGAGAGAGAAAGAAAAGGAGAGAGAGAGATAATCTCAAGCAGATGCAGGCTCAGTCTCACAACTGTGATCTCATGACCTGAACCAAAATCAAGACTTGGCTGCTTAACTTACTGAACCACCCAGGTGCCCCTCAACATGTTTTGTTGTTGTTGTATTTTTTTTTTTAGTTTTTTAATGTTTTGTTTTATTTATTTATTTATTTTTTTAAATTTTTTTTTCAACGTTTTTTATTTATTTTTGGGAGAGAGGCAGAGCATGAACAGGGGAGGGGCAGAGAGAGAGGGAGACACAGAATCGGAAGCAGGCTCCAGGCTCCGAGCCATCAGCCCAGAGCCCGACGCGGGGCTCGAACTCCCGGACCGCGAGATCGTGACCTGGCTGAAGTCGGACGCTTAACCGACTGCGCCACCCAGGCACCCCTGTTTTGTTTTATTTTTGAGACAGAGAGAGACAGAGCATGAACAGGGGAGGGTCAGAGAGAGAGGGAGACACAGAATCTGAAGCAGGCTCTGGGCTCCAAGCTGTCAGCACAGGGCTGGAACTCAAGACTGCAAGATCATGACCCGATCTTAGAGCCCTACACGGGGCTGCAACTCAAGGACTGCAAGATCATGACCTGAGCCGAAGTCGGAAGCTCAATGGACTGAGCCACCCAGGCACTCCTGTTGTTGTTTAATTTTCGAGAGAGCACAAGCAGGGGAGATACAGAGAGAGAAGGACAGAGGATCTGAAGGGCGCTCTGTGCTGACATCAGAGTGCCCGATGCTGGGCTAGATCTCACTAACCATAAGATCACGACCAGAGGCCGAAGTCGGACCTTCAACCAACTGAGCTACCCAGGTGTCCCCAATATGGTTTCATTTTTTTTTAAGGTTTATTTATTTTTGAGACAGAGAGAGACAGAGCATGAATGGGGGAGGGGCAGAGAGAGAGGGAGACACAGAATCGGAAGCAGTCTCCAGGCTCTGAGCCATCAGCCCAGAGCCCGATGTGGGCTCGAACTCATGAACCGCGACATCATGACCTGAGCCGAAGTCAGCCGCTTAACCGACTGAGCCACCTAGGGGCCCCCAGTATGATTTCTTAAAAACAAAATTATAAGAAGGAATAAGAGTTTAAGGGACAATGTATAGAGTTCTAAAAACCATAGTAGCTAATTGCAGTGTATAAACTTGTTTCCTAATTCAGGTAATTATAGTGACATCATGATATTGATCCTGAAACTTAAAGAAAATTTAACATACAGATTTTATTGATATCCTCGTTTAATTAAATCAGTTATTTTTTTTTTTTAAGACATGTTTGAGGGTTGCCTGGGTAGCTCAGTTGGTTAAGCATCCAACTCTTGATTTTGGCTCAGGTCATGAACTCAGGATTAGTGGATTCAAGCCCCATGAAGGGCTCTGAGCTGACAGTGTGGAGCCTGCTTGGGATTCTCATTCTCATTTTCTCTCTCTCTCTCAAAAATAAACATTTAAAAATTAAAAAAAATTAAAAAGGCATGTTTGAGACAATAGGAAACAGCATTTGGAATTACTGTTATTGTATTAGGTTTTATAACAGCATGGCAACTGAGTGTCTGGGACCCTCTCCCTATTGCAGTGGCCTGAAAAACATCATTTTCCACTTTCCCATGAATGGTGTATTCCTTCTACAACCTAGATGCATATTTGCCTAATTCATTTGAAAAAATCTCTTCAATCAGGATAACTTCACATAAATGTGTAAGCACACAAAAAGGGGATGAGAGAATAAAGGAAGGGAAAGTAAGGAGAAAAAGTGGGGAAGGAGTGAAGAAGGTGGAATAAAATGGCAGGGAAACACATTTAATTCTTAAACACAATGAGTTCTTGTGTCTAAACCAAAGATAGAAAGAATATTTAATTTATAAGCATCGGTGATCAACTCTGTGGGGATTCTGTCTCCCCCAAATACAATTTTCTGTCATTTAAAGAATGTACGGGCAATAGTTTCTGCTTTCATTTTCTCTTTGTCTCAAAATTCAAGTGGAATATCCACTTCAAGAAGTTGTACATCTGGGTTAAGGAAATAATTCAGAATAGGTGGGTAGTTAATTTGTGGGTCTTTGTATTTATGTATGGCTCATCTCCCAAGTGCGGAGAAAATTGAGGCTATCATTGTCCACATTTTTACTAATGATACCTCAAATTTACCCAATAAAACACTGTTTTTTTTTAATATGGATTTTTGTTGTTGTTTTAGCAACCCCTATGTGTCAGGCACTGTCCTTGGAATTAGAAATTCACAGATAAATAAGGCTTATTTCTGCTCCCAAGAAGCTCATATTTTAATTCTGGAAACAGATTTAGAAAAAGATAAATAAAAACTTAGTGTACATTTCCTTGTTTCTCATTTTAGACTATTTTACCCATTTTAATGTTAATTTCATTTTACTCTTGAAAATCTTTTTTTATACCATTTATATGAAGTTAAATCAGCATATATCTCCATACATAGCACCACTGCACTCACATTTCAAAAGGATCACCAAAAGGGAAACATTTTAGACTAAGAAGAAAACTTACTTTTTATAGAGTTGAAAGAACACAGTTCACAAATAATAAATTCATGTTTCTCATTCACACAATCCATTGCCTTTTCAAAATTGCTTCATTCTTTGAATAATACTGGTATGTAATGCTCAAGTACACTGATATTTCCTATGTTTGAAACACTAACCTCCCCATTAATAGTGTTGACCTTCAGAGGCTTGTTCAGTTTATGTTTGATAAACTTACTATAAAGAAAAGACCCCGCTCTTTTCTGTCTGTGAGTTCCTATTAAAATTTCAACGGTAGTTCTTTCAAGGCTGTAATGTCACCAATAGTTGCTCCTTTCACTGCTAAATGATTATAATCAGTTGCTAACTGAAACTCTTGTTTGCTCTTGAATGATTCATTTCTTAAGAATACATCATTTTGGGCAAGTTTTATAAATGAATAACATGTGCCAGTTATCAATAACAATGAAATTAAGTAGTATGCTTGATAAATAGAGCCTTGATTATGAGAGAGGTAATCTCCTAATTTTTTACGGCCTACTGAGAAAATGATCATTAGATGTGGTGAAAATCTCTACCAAGCACTCACTCAGAGCAATGAAAATCTATACTCCAGCAGTGACTATGTTCCATTTAATATTTCCCTCCCTTTCCTCCCCTCCATTTCCCTTAATCAAAAGGAGAAATCCTTTTAAAAGCCATCCACAATCTGTGTGAAACTTTCCAAGGAAGGTTTATTGAATTGTTTTCTGTTCAACTGCTCTCAGAAAAACATTGGCAGCTACTCTCAGTTGCAGGAAAATCATAAAGACATTCCTTACCCTTCTTGATCTGTTGGTTTATGCTTCTCTAACCTTCTAGCAGAAAAAAAAAAGACAAGAAAAGGAAAACTCTCAATCTGGATCCATAGATAATTGGCAAATGGCAAAAGGGAGACTCAATTAGCTCAGATTATTAACAGAGACATGCTACATCTGGTCATGGCTGAGTCTGTTTGTCCAGAAATATCTATCAAATAAATGATTAAAATCAAGACCCGGCAGATGTGCATCTCTCCACATATGACCCTGTTTCTCTAATGTATGAAAATGCACTCAGTTTCATCTGAGAATTTTTTCTTCTTAATTATACAACTTAAAGTCAAGATTTGGAAATTGGAAAATAACCTGGAAAAAGACATCTGTACATGTTTATTTAAGTTTTCCCTCTTGAATCTCGCCTCTGCTGCGCTAGAATGATGTAGAATGAGAAACAATCTGTATTCTTGCCTTTTGCTCACAGCCCTGAAGGAAAACCTGCTGGGATTGGCTGCAGATGGTTTCATTGCGAGAGAAGAATGTGCCTGCTCTTGGCTGCCTGTTCTGTATGCATGATCAAGCCCCAGTCAATGCTTCATGTGCCTCATTAACTGTGGGACAGGAAGAAGTATGATGCTCCCAGAATACATGCCCTTTTCTCTAGCTAAGGCCAGTCTTGTGAAAAGGAAACACTTAAAAATTAAAAGGACGGCTTGTAAAAAAATATTTTTTTTACTACCAAATTCAGTCTTCCTTTATTGACTCAACTGTGAATAGCTGACAAAATGTTATTAAAGAGACCATTCACTCACAACTGGACTGACTTGTTTACCTTGAGGTAGATAATAGTGGAAAGGAAAATGCACCATCATTTGCTAGGACCCTAAGTATGAGGTACATAAGGGACTAAGATCATACGATGTAAAATCAGAAAGAACAATTATATGAGGGAACCAGAGAGTTAAATTATCTTAAAATCTGTTTGCTCATGGCAATTGTGCATTAGTTTACTAAGTATAATTTTGCCACTTGAAGAAGCTTAAAGCAATTTTGCTTTGAGTTTCCAAATGTAATTAAAACATTTTAAAATTATTAAAATGAGGATAATGAACATTTATTGAACTCTTATGATAACCAGGTGCTTTAGATTTATATATAATTTCATTTCCCCGATAATATTGCAAAGTAGTTATTATCATCTCATTTCATAGGCAAAGCTAAAAGATTTTAAGTGCCTTGCTCCAGAAAACTTGAAAATAAATTGGGGTTGGGGAAGCCAAGGCTTTCTCCAGACCAATGAAAACCCTGAGCCTTCTCTACTGCATCACAGGCTAGCTGGGGGTAGAGATGGAAGCAAGATAGAGAAGAGTTTGGGGCACCAAGGATTCCTAACCGATGCACTCTTTTCACATGATGGTAAAATTTTCATCAGAATATTTAAAATAACCAGTTTGTAGCATGGTATTGGCACAAAAATAGACACATAAACCAATGGAATAGAATAGAAACCCGAGAACTAGACCCACAAACGTATGGCCAACTAATCTTTGACAAAGCAGGAAAGAATATCCAATGGAAAAAACAGTCTCTTTAACAAATGGTGCTGGGAGAACTGGACAGCAACATGCAGAAGATTGAAACGATACCACTTTCCACACCATTCACAAAAATAAACTCAAAATGGATAAAGGACCTGAATGTGACACAGGAAACCATCAGAACCCTAGAGGAGAAAGAAAGCAGGAAAAGACCCCTCTGACCTCAGCCGTAGCAATTTCTTACTGACACATCCCCAAAGGCAAGGGAATTAAAAGCAAAAATGAACTACTGGGACCTTATGAAGATAAAAAGCTTCTGCACAGCAAAGGAAACAACCAACAAAACTAAAAGGCAACCAATGGAATGGGAAAAGATATTTGCAAATGACATATCAGACAAAGGGCTAGTCTCCAAAATCTATAAAGAGCTCACCAAACTCCACACCCAAAAAACAAATAACCCAGTGAAGAAATGGGCAGAAAACATGACTAGACACTTCTCTAAAGAAGACATCCGGATGGCCAACAGGCACATGAAAAGATGCTCAACATCGCTCCTTATCAGGGAAATACAAATCAAAACCACACTCAGATATCACCTCACACCAGTCAGAGTGGCCAAAATGAACAAATCAGGAGACTATAGATGCTGGAGAGGATGTGAAGAAACGGGAACCCTCTTGCACTGTTGGTGGGAATGCAAAGTGGTGCAGCCACTCTCGAAAACAGTGTGGAGGTTCCTCAGAAAATTAAAAATAGACCTACCCTATGACCCAGCAATAGCACCACTAGGAATTTACCCAAGGGATACAGGAGTACTGATGCATAGGGGCACTTGTACCCCAATGTTTATAGCAGCACTCTCAACAATAACCAACTTATGGAAAGAGCCTAAATGTCCATCAACTGATGAATGGATACAGAAATTGTGGTTTATATACACAATGGAGTACTACGTGGCAATGAGAAAGAATGAAATATGGCCCTTTGTAGCAACATGGATGGAACTGGAGAGTGTGATGCTAAGTGAAATAAGCCATACAGAGAAAGACAGATACCATATGGTTTCACTCTTATGTGGATCCTGAGAAACTTAACAGAAACCTATGGGGGAGGGGAAGGAAAAAAAAAAAGAAAGAAAAAAAGAGGTTAGAGTGGAAGAGAGCCAAAGCATAAGAGACTCTTAAAAACTGAGAACAAACTGAGGGTTGATGGGGGGTGGGAGGGAGGGGAGGGGGGGTGATGGGTATTGAGGAGGGCACCTTTTGGGATGAGCACTGGGTGTTGTATGGAAACCAATTTGACAATAAACTTCATATATTGAAAAAAAAATAAAATAACCAGTTTGTTCCAATAGTAAGCCAAGAGCAAAGAGAAATCGTGGTTCTTAGCATTATGGATTAGAAGCTATATTGTTTCGTGAAGTAATATCTATGTTTTTTACTATTTTTACTGATTCTTAAGCAAAGTTATAGAACATGGTTAAAATACAAAATAAAGCAGCTGAGCTCAATGAAATTCAGCAGTCTACAACCCAGGCCCAATCCCTGGAGGCAACTACCCTCAACTCATCCTCCTGGTTCATTTCCTTGATTTATTTAAATTACATGTTTATTCATTTTTGCTATTGATTTACTACTTTAGATAAACTCTATTGGCTTCCTGCTAAATGAATGGTAATTTACATAACATAATACCCTACATCTCCTCTCTGTCTCCTCTTCAATTGCCTATAGCTATCTTATAATCTGCTCTGTTGCAACCTGTGTTTCTGCAGTATCAACTGCTCCATGTGGTACTGATAAAAGAGCCATAATGTTAGTATTAACATGGAACTTGTTAATACTTAGCTTTTTGTTCTCTAAGAAAGTGAAGGCAGAACAGAACCAGAACTATAACTAAAGAGAAAAAAAAATCACTTTGCTCTCCATCATACATGCAAGAAGCCCTTTCAGCTCTATTTTAAGAAAATAAACTTGTGACACCTGTATGCAGACTCTCCCGGCTTCCTCAAATCCTGGCAGGTCGTCGTTTTGACCCAAACTCCACTTCCATCTTACTGTGTCCTCACCGTGAAACAAGGATTTCCGAGCTATTATTTTTGTACTTTTTAATATCCCTTGAGGAAGCCGTCAGAACCTGGGTTAAATGACCATACCCCACAGTATGGTAATCATTTTTGTTAGTGTTCAAGTTTAGAAAGTTACGTGATTTTGACTTGCTCTGTATTTTTTCCTCACACCTTATTTTTAAAGAGTGCTATCTTAGAGAACACATGTTGGGTTGTTTTGTTTTTAAGAACACATGTTTTGTAGTAAGGCAGAAAGCCCTGCAGTTTTGATTATGTTTTCTTTGACTCTGTCAACTTGATATTATACTAAAGTCTTTATTTTTGTTCCAACAAATAGCACCAGAATTCTCTAAACCCTCTTCTCTCTCTTTGGTTATTTATCTCCCTTACACTTTCCTCCTTGAAATTTCCTACTTTTTTTTTCTCTCTTACTTTGCTTATGTTTTACCTCCCTCTCTATAATTTATCAACGTTTATTTATTTTGGGGACAGAGAGAGACAGAGCATGAATGGGGGAGGGGCAGAGAGAGAGGGAGACTCAGAATCGGAAACAGGCTCCAGGCTCTGAGCCATCAGCCCAGAGCCTGACGCGGGGCTCGAACTCACGGACCGCGAGATCGTGACCTGGCTGAAGTCGGACGCTTAACCGACTGCGCCACCCAGGCGCCCCCTCCCTCTCTATAATTTAATAGTTTTTACTTCTCCATGTTCTGTTTATAGGTAGATCCTCAATTTTGAAAACATTAAGAGATTTGCATTATTTGCACCCTTTGCTGCAAACCCAAAGGAGACATGTTTAAGCTGTGATTAGTTTTCCTTCTTCTGGCTCCAAAGACATCACCACTTTTGCCACTAAACGACAATATTTTCCAGTGTCAAGGTCAAACATATTCTTTCTTATATTCTGCGAATTTTTAAAATCAGCACTGTTTATACTTTGTTTCACATTTTGAACATGACTTTTTTGGAAGTTTATTTTGTTTTCTTCTGGTCTGCTTTTTGTGTATACATTTTCCTCTAATCTCCAAATGCTTTATTTTTTTCCTACTCTTTTCATGGGGGTGGAGGGGGGCAATCCTAATACTTTATTAGCTTTTTCTGGGAATCAATTTCATTAGTTTATTGAAGATATTCTTCTGATAGTCCATTTGCTGTCCCTTCTTATTTGGACTGATTGCTTCCTAGGCCTATGAAGCCAACCAATCACTCTCCGTCTCACATTCTGTGATCAGTCATGAATTCCCGTCCATTATACACGTGGCTTTTTCTGATACAGTGCATTCTCTGGAAAAGTGCTTGAAAAGCAAATCATCTAAGCTTTTGTGTAAGGTTTTTTTTCCCTTTTGTTCTCACATTTATTTTTAAATGGTGGTATCTTGTTCTCTCATTTGATAAGTATTTTCCTTTAAAATTGTGATAGTTTGTTCTGTTGCTTTCTAGCTTTCATTATGGACTAAGGTCAAATGATACTATATATGATGATAGCACTCGCTTGAAAAAAACTTTCCCCAAATTCAGCACTGATTAGCACCATACCAAACCTAATGAATGTGTTTCAGTCCTCACCTTTTTAGTATCCCTATCAGAATGTGACATCGATTACAAAACTTGCCTTATGAACTATCATCTCCTGTCAGTGTCTGTGAGACTACTCTTCTAGATTTCCTCAGAGCCATCTGCCAATTGTGTTCTATGTCTGTTTTGAGACTGACTTGTACTTTACTACCTAGTTACCTGTCTCACCTTAGTGTTCAGTCTGCTGATACCTAGCCCATATCCTAAGCTTTCCTGATGGCCAAGGCAATGTCTTTGCACCCGGAGTTATAATTACCATCTATCCATATCATAATTATAGCCATCTTCATAGCTCCAGCACAAGTTGAGCTCCTGACTCCTCTCTCTCTGCCCATTCTGTCTCCCCTTATCATAACATTCATACTCACAGTCAATATGTCTAACACTTGAGGTCATTTTCTACAAACACGTGCACATACACACAAGCACTCACTATGTCACCTATAGTCTGTTTCCACATTCAGGGTATTCTGTCTCAAAGAATGATACAAATAATCATCTAACTTCTCAAGACAGACGCTTAGAAGACATTCTTGACTCCTTTCTCCTCATCACCCCTTGTATATAATCTATGGCAACATCCTGTCGATTTTACCTCATAAATTTCACTCATCTACACTTCATCTATACCTACACCACTTTGGTCAAAGCTACCATTGGACCGTTACAACAGCCCCTGACTGTCTCCAGTCTATTCTGTACTTGACAGTTAGAATTTACTGTTTTTGAAAATAGGAAATGTCAGGGAACCTGAGTGGCTCAGTCAGTTAAGCATCATGAGTTTGAGCCCACATAGGGTAAGCCCCATTTCTTTCCCTCTCTCTCCGCCCCTCAGTTACTTGCACCTTCTCTCTTTCTCTCACTCTCTCAAAAAAATAAAATAAATAAAATAAAATAGAAAATGCCATTATATTACACAATTAGCTTAATATCTATCAATGGCTTCATGCTGTTCTTTGGATAAAACCAAAGCAGCTTAATATGCCTTAGTAAATGCCCCATTGTCTGCCTTGGGTCCTGTGTACTCTTCATCCCCCCTTGCACACCCTAGTTTCCCCCATTCAGTTACCATCACCTTTACTTTCTTTCTGTACCTAATTTAGATTTCATTCCTTCCTAATAAGAGTTTTTAAAAATTTTCAGCCATTTGCAGGGATAATCTTTGTTCATATTCTATTTTTTATAGGAGTTCATGGTTTGCCTTCTCAGAGTGAAATTATCCTCTCTACCCCTACTTCCTAGGCTATGTTAGTTTTCTTTTTAATACAAACTCATAGAATCTTTCTTTTAGGTTACTTAATTTTAATTGTGAATGTGCTAGTGTGATTAATTTCTGTCTTCTCTACTAGAATCTAAGATCTGTGAGAGCAGATACTTATCTGTTTGCTTATTGCCTACATTTACAACATAACCTGGAAAATAGTAGACACCTAACTTAAAGTCTGCAAAAATAATAAGTCAATGAATGACTACATACAAGAAACCAACTCCAGGAATTCTGAAAGCGGATTTTTAAGCAGTTTTTTAATGCATTGATTTAAAAGTTTAAAAACTATAGTTTAGAAATTTTTGACTTGCAGAAAGGAAACATTATATTCTTTATCTATTACTCAAATCCTGAGGGGGAAAAAATCACCCAATTTCTCCCTTTGTTATTTTTTAAAAAGGCTATTTTCCTATAGTGGCCATTTATTATCTTTCACTTTTCTCTTGCAACATTCCTCCTAAGTGTTTTCAGAATTTCAATACATTATCTAAGTTACGAGCAACTATCTATAAAACATAGTTCAGATGATTTTTACCTATTTGGAAAAACAATTAAAAACATATCTTTTGTTTGCTTATTTTATTATTTCCCAAGTGAGACTGGCATAGCCAATAGCCCAAAGGGATTAGAATGGTGATCCACTGGGTTGAACAAAGAAATTATGAGAGATTTTATCTATGTCAAGTCTAAATCTAAAGTAAGAAATAAATTAAGCTGCAATGATATTTAACATACAGATTGATATATGTAACAAAGTGATGTGATGTTTTATTAACAAATAAGGAAAATAATTTAAATAGCATGAAGTAAGCAAATTTATGAGTGGGGGAGCATATAATACAAATAACAATGATCTCTTCTGCCCGATTGAGATTCATCATAGCATGTTATGGAGATACTTTTAAGTTAACAGAATAGCAGCAATTTCTATTGGTATATTTCTTCTTGCTTAGAAAATAATGAGAAAAGCATACAGACTTAAAATAGACATAATAATTTTGTATATATAATGTCTCTATATATGTGTGTATGTAGGGCAAATAGAATGTATAGTTAATATTGTTTAAATGTTGTATGAATCTTATTAGTCAGTCAAGGTTTCTGAAAGAAACTGGTTTTGAGTTTGCTCAAGCTTATTTTGTTCAAAGGGATATTAAGGTTAGGGAAACTCAAGGGACCATCACTACCTTAATTGCGAGCTCTGCATTTTCATTTTTTATCTTTGTAAGCAAAAAAGCATTGCTATATCATAAATAAAATGGAATTTCTAATTTAATTTGCTCTATTTATAAAATAATTATGAATGCAATAAAAGAAGAGAATAAAGAAACAGCAACGATTTAGACTCTAAGGGGGGGCCTTATACCGACCGTGTCCAATGTAAATCATTATTTCAGCCAAAATTTAATCAAACTTTACACACAAGATTCATTATGGATATGCCACTGCACATCAACATTAGGAATATTGTTTTGAAACATGTGAAGGCCAGATGAACTAGCCAAAAAATTGATTTCAGTATTAATCCATGTACTAAACTAAGTTGTTTGGCAATTTTTAGGATATTCTTACCACCCTTAGCTGAACTGACCAAATTTTATTTAATAGATTAATCAAGATGCATAAGAGTTGGGTAGGAATTTTGTCTTTTATATTTTTTACTGGCTTAATATGTAGGTACTACTTGAAATGTCAGTGCTCTTAATATTATTTCAATTCCTGGCTACATTTTTAAGAAGACCATGTCCTTGAACAATATTCTCCTAATTAGTAAGATGTTACTATACTTTTGGGGGTTTTTTTATCTGTAATTTTTTTTTTTTTTTACAAAATGTGCATTTTTATTCAATTGCTTATGCATGGCTATTTCTTATAGTACAATCATTTGAACTCTACTAATTATAAAATATTTATAGATATGCTTCCTTTTTTAAGTTTATTTATTTTTGAGAGAGACAGAGACATTGTGTAAGCAGAGGAGGGGCAGAGAGAGAGAGAGGGAAAGAGAGAGAATCTCAAACAGGCTCTGTGAGGCAGAACAGAGCCCAATGTGGGGCTCGAACTCCCAAAACTGTGAGATCATGACCTGAGCCTAAACCAAGAGTTGGATGCTTAACTGACTGAGCCACCTAGGTGCCCTGATATACTTCTTAAATAAGTGCAATTATCCCATTTATGAAATTTTTAGACTTTTTTTTCATATTTTGCAAATAAAATACAAAAAAAAGATAAAGACAAGAAAATTAAGTGGAATTTTGAGTAATTTCTCTGCAGTATAGTCCTATAATGAGATTTTTCTTCCTTTCCTATTTTAAAATTTAGATACTTTTTTTTATTTTTATCATCACAATTATTGGTTTTTGAATTTTTTCTTTAAATGGTTTGAATAAGGAATTATATCATAAACACGTACATTTGATCTGAATTATTACTTGAGCCTTTAGGCAAAAATTTGATATGACATCTTCTTATGCATCTTTGCTGATCTGTAAATGGTCCACATAAAATGCTTGCCTGATTTTATTATTCTGTTTACCTCTATTATAACTCAGTGAGTCAACAATAATTACTGAGACTTCACTGTGCACAGAAAATAATTGTAATAAAAAAATTAAAGCATTGAATTTGCTCGAAAGAAGCATGCAGCACATATCAAAACAAGTGAACAGTACACTAAAGCCATGGCACAAAATTATCACATCCTTTGTCAATTTTGAGGATTTTATATCCAAAAAAAGTTACATGTTGAGAATTTCAAAAGTTCTTTTTTCTTTTAAAAAAATAAAAATGTGATGTTACTTTATGTCAGATATATGTTTGCCTCATAAATGACCAATTAGATTCACTTTAATCAACAGAGAGAGCTAATGTTTGTGGCTTAAGCCGCAAATGTTTTGTGGTTTAAGCACGGTGTTGCTTAAATTGTCACTCATATCTTAATTAGGAGATCAGTCCTTGTGCAAGGACAATTGAACTTCACTCTGCCCAGATTTCCAGATTGTCTGCACTTGCACTGTCTTGAAAGCCAGTCATAGAATTCTGAGGTTGGAGAGCCTGAAGGATAATTTAGTCTATTTCTGTTGTTTTAGAGCTGTAGAAAGCCAAATTCCATGAAGGGGTAATGATATTTATTGATGATATCCAGCAAAAACTTCCATGCATTTTCTCACGTAAACTTTGAAATATATCTTAAAGGTGGGCATTAGCATTTGGCTTATAAAATTAAATATTAATTTTCTTGACATAGTAGAGACATATGAACATTAAAGAAGATGTATAAAAATCAACTGGAGAAAATAAAATGTATCATCCATTGTCCAACCATAGGAATTAACTTTTAATATTATGGTGTCTATCCATATATGGATTTATTTCAAAACAGAATCATAATAGGAGTAAAATTTTATTGCTTGCTTGTATTTCTAAGGAATCAAACATTCTCCCTTGATGTGAAATATTTCCTAACAGCTATAATTCACATTATGTGAATACTGTATCTATATTTTTTAAAACATATGAAATTTATTTAACCATACCATATTATGTGAGTGGCACATTGTTTAAAATATTTATTATTGAGTACTGCTATCTATAAAATATTTCACAAGGGGCGCCTGGGTGGCTCAGTCGGTTAAGCCTCCGACTTCGGCTCAGGTCATGATCTCACGGTCCATGAGTTCGAGCCCCGCGTCGGGCTCTGTGCTGACAGCTCAGAGCTTGGAGCCTGTTTCAGATTCTGTGTCTCCCTCTCTCTCTGACCCTCCCCCGTTCATGCTCTCTCTCTGTCTCAACAATAAATAAACATTAAAAAATATATATTTCATGAGTGTAATTACTGCCATTTTAGAGATAATGGTAACTGAAATTCAACCCTATTTAAGCTATCTCGCTAGGACCCTTATGTTTCCAAATCTTGAATCCTGGTTTAAATACTTAAATAAAACTATCTTCTTATTACAAACCTTCTGCATGCTGTTGGTAGATACTGCAGCAAATTTATAAGCATATTTTAAAACATAAAATGTGATCCTTATATCTACCACTCTCAATAGAACCATTGTAAGATTTTGGTGTTTTCTTTACAGACCTCTATTTTCTACTGATTATGTATTCATAATACAGTTGTATTATACAGGTAGCATCAGTGGGAGAGGTAGTATGAACCTCCTCTAGCTCTTGCTAAAGATGTCACATGCCATCCATTAGCATTCTACCAACGAACTTTTACCTACAGTATAGAAAAATATCACTTTATAAAAAGCTGATATCACACTGCCATTTAAAATTTTGTATTTGTTATTTGACACATTGAATTTAAAAATAGTATGTCATGGCGGGGGGTCCCTTGGTGGTTCAGTCGGTTAAGCATCTAACTCGGTTTTGGCTCAGTTCACGATCTCATGGATTTCTGAGTTTCAGCCCTGCATCAGGCTCTGCACTGACAGTGCAGAGACTTTTTGCGATTCTCTCTCTCTCTCTCTCTCTCTCTCTCTCTCTCTCTCTCCCTCTCCCTCTCCCTCTCCTCTCCTCTCCTCTCTTTTCCTCCCTCTCTACCCCTCCCATGCTTGTGCTCTTTGAAAATAAATAAATAAAACTTTTTAATGTTATTTTTTAAATTTACTTTTAATAAAGAGAGTATGAGTGGGGGGGTGGTGAACAGAGAGGGAGGGAGACACAGAATCCAAAGCAGTCTCCAGTTTCTAAGCTGTCAGCACAGAACCCAATGTGGGGCTCAAACTCACAAACTGCAAGATCATGACCTGAGCCAAACTCAGACGTTTAACCACTGAACCACCCAGGCACCCCAATAAGTAAAGCTTAAAAAAATCAATTAAGAAAATAAATAATAATATTTCACTAATTTTTAAATCTTCATTTTCTATATTACTCAAAGTTGGGACATTTTTCTGAATAATTAGTAATTGTAACCTCTTTTTAAAAAGGCCTAGTCTTTAACCCACTGACGGGCAGGTCACTGTTTTCGCCAACACTGTGAATGAGCTATTCATACTTCTGTCAAATTAAATACATTTCTCTAGTTCGTAAAAATGTTTGCAAGTTTTGTTTCCAATTGTTGACAATTTCAACATTGCCATCTAATACATACAATAAATGTATATTCAGAATTTGTTTCTTCTCAACATTGTCTATGTCCCCCCTTCTGCATTTTTTAAGTAAATTCTACAGGTTTTAGTTTTGTTTTT